>NC_138559.1:21096020-21101020 GCF_964273705.1 Natrix helvetica | reverse complement strand
AAAATACATTCCTATTTTATTACTTAATTTTCCCCTTGATGTACTATTAATGTACTCTATTAGGAGGGACAACGATTGTCATTTCAGCCAGTTTACTCCTCGTTAAAATGGTAAAAATTGCTAGCAACCTTCTTTTAGTGATAAAAGGCAGTGTGGGTTACTCTAGAAACATTTTACTACAAACCCCAGAAATCTGAAGCAGAATTATCATGGTGGCTGGGAATTATGTATCTGGAAAATAGCATGAGAGATCTTCAAATCTAGCATCTCAATCTTCAGTGCACCACTTAACTTCAGTGGTGAACAGGGGTGAAACTCAGCATGTTCTGACAGGTTCTGGAGAAACAGTAGCGGAAATTTTGAGTAGTTCGGAGAACCGGTAGTGGAAATTTTGCGTGGTTCAGAAAACCGGCAAATGCCACCTCTGGCTTGCCCCAGAGTGTGGTGGGAATGGAGATTTTGCAGTATTGTTCTCCTGCCATGCCCCCAAGCAGGCTGGCCGGATTTTCCTATAGGCTAACTAGGCTTCAGCCTAGGGCCTCAAGATCAAGAGGGGCCTTTTATTTTTATTTATTATCCGTGCCACATTTTTTATAAAGGTTAGTACCAATTACAACATGTTTCATTTAATATTTTGATATATATCACAGTCATGATGTATTTTATTATCTCTCATGTAATTTACAAACTTAAAAATGGGAGGTGAAAGGGCCCCATAAGTGGAATAGCCTAGGGCCTCTTTTCATCTAAATCCGGCCCTGCCCCCAAGCCATGTCCACCAAGCCACACCCACAGAACCGGTAGTAAAAAATTTGAATTTCACCACTGGGGGTGAGATTCAACTGGTGTAACAACCAGCTGGCTGAGCGTGCACATTTGAAAACAGGTGAAAACCCTACCTTCTTCTACTAGACCGCACTGATCAGCTGGACTTCAAAGAAAGGAAATACAAGTCAGAATAGCGCAGGGGTGGGCCAGCCAGCCAGCTGGCCCAGCTGCTCATCAGAGCTACCGGTTCGCCCGAACTGGTCCAAACCGGCTAAATCCCACTCCTGTTTAACTTCTCCGAAGCCTCGATCTTACCTCAACCAGTCTTCCATGTCATTAAATATATTGAAGCTTTCAGGGTTTTTTTATACCTTAATAATAATAATAATAATATATTTATTTCTTAGCCGCACCCTCTCCCGAAGGACTCGGGGCGGCGTACAACGAAACATACGAAATAAATATGTAAACAAAACAAACATATAGCAAAGACATACACTGAAACATACACAAGGAGGAGGTCGATTGATAAAAACAATTAAAAACAGTATATAAAACCCCTAGAAATTAAATATAATTAAAATACCCAGTTAAAAACCCGTCAGGAGCGATATGGTTAGATCAAAGTTGAGCCAGGCCAGCTGCTTGGAATAGGTGGGTCTTAAGCTTAATACGGAAGGAGCGGAGGTCAGAGGTATTCCTAATATCCGGAGGGAGGTCATTCCACAGGGCTGGGCCCGCCACAGAGAAGGCTCTACTCCTAGGCGCCGCCCCACGACATTGTCTAGCGGACGGCACCTGGAGGAGCCCCTCTCTGTGTGAGCGAATTGGTCGCAGGGATGTATGGGGCAGAATACGATCCCGCAAGTAAGTATACCTTCTCACCTATTTGTCCAAAAATCTTTTTTTTTTCCTCTTTTCAATCTGGAAACCATCGTTCTATTTACAGGCGTAATTTTTCCTGTCATTTCTGGTTATTCTGATTTGTATTTGAGGGAGGGGGCGGGGGGGGGTGGAGGCGCGTTTTGATCCACTCCCGAGCTTTGTTTGAAAAGTCAATAACTAAAACCAAGAAGAACGCAGATGCAAGAAAAACTCATTGAGGTCCTTTTTTTTAAATAAAAAATAAAAAATAAAGATGCTGTTTCTAATAGAGGGTTCCGAGCCAAAAATAGACTGGAAAAGGCCTCGGAATGGTAAGGAAAGGTTTGGCTTGGTTTTCCCTGCACTTGTCTTCACTCAGAAGGCTGGCAGGGGAATGAAAGCTGGATTGAAGCCCGAGAGAGTTGAAGCTGCATTCTTCCTGTTCCAACAGCCAATTGCTCACAGACTGACCAGGAAGAATGGACGCTCATTGCAAAAAGAAAAAAAGAAAAAACCCTGCACAAGTCCACCCTGGATGCCATGGAATGCTTACAGTTCAACAGAAGAATGATTGAGCCTGTCATTTGTTCCTCTATAACGGTCTGGTTTGGTACAGCAACCCAACAGGACAAGTTACAGATGCCGACGGATAGTTAGGACGGCAGGAAAATAACATATCCATTTTTAAATGGATTTTATTTGGTTTGTCAAACATGTACAAGAGAGCAGATATAAGTATGAAGATGGGCATGAACAAAGGAAATGAGTACAAATAAATGGGGATAGTAGGACAGGGACGGTAAGCATGCTGGTGTCCTTATGCGCGCCCTCTTTACGGACCTCTTAGGAATGGGGTGAGGTCCATAGTAGACAGTTTGAGGTTGAAGCTGTGGGGGTTAGAGGATGTATCAACGGAGTTGGGTAGAGCATTCCAGGCGTTGACCCCTCTGTTGCTGAAGTCGTATTTTCTGCAATCGAGTTTGGAGCAGTTTACCTTGAGTTTGTATCGATTGTTTGCCTGTGTATTGTTGCGGTTGAAGCTGAAGAAGTCATTGACAGGTAGGGTGTTGTAGCAGACAATTTTGTGTACTACGCTTAGGTCAGAGCAGCCTGCCTTCCATTGAGGACCTGGATGCTGCACAGGTCAGGAAGAGGGCTGAGAAAATATCAACAGGCCCGTCGCATCCTGGACATGAACTGTTTCGAGTCCTCCCCTCAGGATGCTGCGATAAAGTGTTACATGTCAAAACATCTAGACACAGGGACGGTTTTTCCCCTTCATGGCATCACTCTCCTGAACGCTTAATTTCTACCATTCTGTCTTACGCCTAAGTATGTTCACCCATGAAGTATGGCTGTATTACCATTATCCTTCTCATCTGTTCCACTGCCTCTTTTATTGGTGTCTTTATGATGATGATGATTATTACACTTTTTATTATGATTATTTGTTGCTGAGAGTTTTTCTGTACCAGAGACAAATTCCTTGTGTGTATAATTACACTTGGCCAATAAAGTATTCTGTCCTGTCCTGTCTTCACAAGTCTTCTCTTGTCTTTTCTTGTCCTGTCCTGTCCATCCTGTTTTACAAGACAATTCATCTTGGTTGTTGTTGTTAGTTGCGAAGTTGTGTCTGACACATTGTGACTCCATGGACAGCATACCTCCAGGCCTTCCTGTCCTCTACCATCCTCTGGAGTCCATTTAAGCTCACACCTATTGCTTCGGTGACTCCATCCAGCCACCTCCTTCTCTGTCGTCCCCTTCTTCTTTTGCCCTCAATCTTTCCCAGCAAGAGGCTCTTCTCCAGGGAGTCCTTCCTTCTCATTATTTGAGTTGCATCTTCAGGATCTGGCCTTCTAAAGAGCAGCCAGGGTTGATCTCCTCTAGGACTGACCTGTTTGATAGCCTTGCAGTCCAAGGGACTCAATACAGGAGTCTTCTCCAGCACCAGAGTTCAAAGGCCTCCATTCTTTGGCACTCAGCCTTTCTTATGGTCCAACCTTCACAGCCACCCATTGCAACTGAGAAAACCATAGCCTTGACTAGACACACTTTTGTTGGCCCGGTGATGTCTCGACTTTTTAGTATGCTGTCTAGATTTGCCTTGGCTTTCCTCGTCTTTTAATTTCTTGGCTGCAGTCCCTATCTGTGGTGATCTGGACATAGCATTAAATTTGCATTTGCTCCTTTCCATGCCACAGGGAGCTACAGGCAATTCCCTTCAGAGCACATCTGAAGGATCTGCCACATTGACACATTATAGTCTTTAGGCATACAAAAGCCCATCCCTAGTCTGCTCGTCATAATTACATCCTTGGTCCCGCTGCTTTCTTTCATCAGGGAAAAGACAATTATATTACATTTATTGCTGACTGGAAATCCCTTTTGGTCTTTTTGCATGAAGCAGGAGGGGGGGGGATGAGCGTAAGATTTATGGTTTTGATGATTAGAGAGAATAGACTGTAGAGAAAAACCAGAGTGGTGTGTGCTAACCGTAGAGCAAGAGGCAAATTATTATTATAATGTTGCTATAAATGCTGTAAAAGAAGATCGGAAGCTGTTTCTTTGTATTTTTTTATATTTCTTTGGGGTTTTTTTTTTTAAGTCTTTCTCTTTTTTCCTTAGCTTTCCTTAGTTTTTAACTTTTTTCTTAAAATTTAGAAGGATGGATGGATGGCTAAAAGGATAGATAGAAATATGGGTGGACGACCTGTGCTAGTTTCATTCATGCAATACTTTTTAAAAGCAGATCATCAGATCTTTGCTATGTGTGAAATGCCCCGTTCCTTTTCTTCTTCTACAGCATTGCTATATGGGGTCTACCCCCTCTTATATCTGCATGTGATTTATTTTTAGCCTTGATTTTCATCCAGCCATGAATTCTCTCAGTCAGTGAGCAGAGAAGACACATAACAGTTACTAAGGAACCATTGGAGATACTGTTCAATCATCTACCTCGTTCAAAAATCACATCCTGAAATTGCCTAGTGACAAAAGGGTCACCCTAAGAGGCTACATTAATGGGGGGGGGCTTCAGGTGGGAAGGGAGAGACAGGGAGCAGGGAAGAGGTTTTAGCAAAATTGCGAATTGGCTACCACTTCATCTTGTGTCTCTCTTTCTTTCAAGTCTGCTCTGCGCTTTCTGTTCTCCAAATGAAAAACAATGCACCTGTAAGTCTTCACATCTGATAATTGACTGGCAAAGGCAAGATACAGATTGAAAATCTAAACAATTTCCAGTGATGGATTTAGAGAAAGTTCTCCTTCGGCAGCCAAATCAGATAGATGGCAGGGCTTATAGCGTTCCAAAAAGACATGTTCTTGCATTGAATTGAATTTTTTTAAAAAATTTATATTAAGATTCT
>NC_138559.1:20793520-21091020 GCF_964273705.1 Natrix helvetica | reverse complement strand
TACACTGAGCTATCCCACACGAACGTCTACAAACTTGAATTAGAAGAAAGGGGTGCAAGGGCTCAGTGGCTAAGACGCTGAGCTTGTCAATCATAAAGGTCGGCAGTTTGACGGTTCAAATCTCTAGTGCTGTGTAACGGAGTGAGCTCCCGTGACTTGTCCCAGCTTCTGCCAACTTAGCAGTTCGAAAGCACGTAAAAAATGCAAGTAGAAAAATAGGAACCACCTTTGGTGGGAAAGTAACAGTGTTCCGTGCACCTTCGGCATTGAGTCATGCCAGCCACATGACCACGGAGACGTCTTCGGACAGCGCTGGCTCTTTGGCTTTGAAATGGAGATGAGCACTGCCCCCTAGAGTCGGGAAGGACTAGCATGTATGTGCGAGGGGAACCTTTACCTTTACCTTATTAGAAAAATTAGAAGAAACCATAAGACTATGCCTGATTTAGTTTGGCCACATCAGATCAGTGGGGCAGAAGAACAGCTGGAGCCTGTTCCCGATGTGCGCAGGCACAGAGCTGCCAGGAAAAGGGAACAGTTAAGGAACAAGGGCCCACTTTTGAGTAAAGGCACAGGTGGATGGTGAATGGCCCCTCCCATAGGGAATAAAAGAGGAGCGAAAGGGGAGTGGAGTTTGCAGGAGACAATTACTTCGCTTAATTGGTTCGTGACTCTCCAAGACTCCTTGCCAAGTATTCTCTGGTACAGCATTGCATTTTGAAGATATCTGCCTGGCAGCTCTCCAGGCCTGATAAGGTCTGTGGTGGACCTTGAAAGTCACCCATGAAAGAACTGTTTGCTGTGACTTTGCTGGATGTGAATGAGAGGAATTCACCTTAGCTTAATTAAAAAGGGGGGGTTTTGTCGGGACAAGGAGCCTGCTTCATGATTTTGTGAAGCCCAGGGCAGAACACAGTTTTGAGAAACTGATCAATATGGTCCTCAAATTGGCCCATCAATGGTTAGCATTTCAGTATCAGGCTGGCCACGGACATAAGTCTCTGCTTACACCCATTTCATGATGGGCAGTGATTTTTGTTCAGATAGAGTACATCATTTCTAAATTTGTAGTGTAAATGGACACTTTTGTTTCTCTCTGTCCTTTTGGGGAAATGCAGGTAGTCCTCGATTTTACAACAGTTCGTTTAATGGCCATTTGAAGTTACAATGGCACTGGAAAAAGTGACATATGACCCAATGTCTATGGAGATTCTCAGCCATCCAGGTAGCAATGGTTACCGCAAAGGTCCTTTTTCAAAAGGCAACTGGACTTTTGCTTGACACTTTGGATCTTGCCCAATTAAGAGCAAAGCCCTTGTTCAAAGGAGTTGTAATTATTTTCAGGCTCTGCCTGAACATTCAACAATAAATGACATTCTGCTGCACCAACCTCAAAGGAAGAGTATCCTCTGGTGGTTACTCAGTAATATAACACCATGCCCATCAATGTTTTAAATTGTGACATATCACAACTTAAAGCAGATCATACGCCTAAGAAGGGAATAAGGAGAGAGTAAACCCTGTGAATGTGGTAGCACTTTCCAATAAAAATATATGATGGATTATGCTGCAAATTAATTTTGCATTTCCTTACAAATCCAAATAGCCAGGAGAAATAGATCATTCATTCATTCAGCCAGTTTGGTCTAATGGTCAAGTGAGAGTTCTTAGGCGTGAATGCCAGTTGGATAACTTTGGGCCAATCACTAGGTCATTGTGAGTTCTAGTCCTGCCTTAGACATGAAAGATGGCTGAATAACTTTAGCCCAATCACCAGGAGACAGTGAGTTCTAGTCCTGCCTTAGGCATGAAAGATGACTGGGTGACGTTGGCCCAATCACCAGGAGACAGTGAGTTCTAGTCCTGCCTTAGGCATTAAAGCCAACTAGTAACTTTGGTTCTGTCACTGTCTCTCAGCCCATCCCACTTCCCAAGGTTGCTGTTGTGAAGAAAATAGTAAGAGGATGGAATATCAGATATACTCACCACCCTGAGTTATTTGTAAAAATAATAGGGACAGAATCTGACTGATCTTGTCTGGGTTCAGATATTCAGAAGGGCCAGGTCTGGTTAATACTTGATTTCCGGGGGATACTAGAACTGAAGGCTACCTCAAGAAGCTGGGGCAGTGAGGGTTCACCTTTACAGATTAGTAGAGTTCGAAGAGGCCTTATAGGTCATCTAGTGCAACCCTCCCCCCCTACACCATTTCTGACAAATGGCAGTCCAGTCTCTTCTTGAAAGCCTCCAGTGATGAAGCTTCCACAACTTCCAAAGGCAACTTCTATTCCACTGGTTGATTGCTATCACTGTCAGAAAGTTCCTCCTTATTTCCAGGTTGAATCTCTCCATTCCCACCCCACTCCAGGGGAAGGATACTGCACAATCTCCATTCCCTCCCCACCCCACCAACCTGCTTTCCAGCTCCATTCTCCTGTGCAGAGCAACAAAAGAAGACCCAGCCGATCAGCTGGGACTCGGGAGGCAGCGAATAGATTGGGGGTGGGGAGAGAGCCAGAGGTGGTATTTGCCAATTCTCCTCAAACTACTCAAAATTTCTGCTACCCATTCGCCAGAACCAGTCAGAACAGGCTGAATACCACCTCTGCACCGGTTGTAGGGACCAGTTGTATGTCCTTTTTTTGTGTGTGTGTGCCGTTGTGGCTTTGAACAAATGGCTGTAAGTGGAGGACTGCCTTGTCAACATCTGGATGATCTCTGAAAAGCAGCAGCCAGTCAGCCTGTTCTACATCAATAGATCTGTGGATCTCTGCGATCCAGATGTGGTGATCCTACAGAAGATAATGTTTTTTTAGCCATGATGTAGCAGGTGGGTGATGTATCCTAATTTTTTTAAGAATCAAAGCAATAAAGCTTCCAAAGAACAGCTGCTGAGCAACATGTGTGGGGCAGTGTTCTTGCATCTAGGGCCTGCTTGAAGGCTTCTGCTTGGCTTCGAACTAAAGCCCCCTGAAGACAGAATTCCTGGTGAGATAGTTCAGTTTTTGAAGTGGTCCTGTCTCTCGATGATGTCATCCCTAGCTTTCTGCAGAAGGACGAAAAGACTAAAAGGCAATACTGCCACCTAGTGGTTTGAAGGTCAAAGTGTTGGGCTGCTTACAGTGTTTTTGGTAGCTCAGTTGGATTAACGTGAAATGTGGATTTACAGGCGGCTGCTACATATAAACTGGGTGGACAAAATCAGAAACGAGGAGGGGATAAGCCGCCTGGGAAAGCCAAGGGAAATCATCAAAACCACAATAAATCTAAAGTTAGAATATTTCGGACATGTGATGTGACACCCGGAAAAATACGGCATCCTTCGCTTAATCCTCCCGGGAAAGATTGAAGGCAAAGGAGGTCCAGGCAGAAGAAGAACATCATGGCTTCAAAATCTAAGGGGCTGGTTTGGATAAAACTCAACCGCATTTTTTCGTGCAGCAGTTGGCAAAAATAGAATTGCCAACATGATCGTCAATGTCCGATGATGGATATGGCACAAGAAGGAGAATTGGATTAAGCTCATGGTAAGAACAGGGATTCAGCAATGAAGTGTTCAATAAATATATTAGTCTGCCTGCCCATCTGTATGTACATACACACATTCCCACACAGATGAGATACCAGAACACAAGCACCACATGTAAAAAGCCAGGCAAAGCATCAATGACACCATTACAATAACCTCTTGACTTTTTTGAACATGTCTGCAGACAGTTTGTCAGGAAGCATGAGGTCATTATAGGACTTGTAGTCCAATGCACATGGAGGGCATCCGATTGGGTAAAATCTCTCCATTCCAGGGGGGGGGGAGATCTTTTCTCTTACGATTAATTTTATTCCCTTGATTACAGCTCCTAAGTTTGCAAAAAGCAACATTATCTATGGCCCAGGCCAATCTTGCTGACTCTCAAAATATGCTCCACAGAGCATATTTTGCTCTGGTTTCTACTTGGAAGTTAAATCAACAGAAAAACTACAGGGCTGGCTCTTAAATCCAAAGAACATCAGGGGCAAAAAAAAAAAAATCTGTAACTCGGGGTTGAACTGTGAAGTCCTTGGTGCCCTCTGAGCTCTGTTGTTTTCTTGCAGACATTTCATTACCCAAATAGATAACTGATGAAATTATTTAGTTGGGTAATTAAACGTCTGCAAGAAAACAACCAAGCTAGAGAGCACCAAGGACTCCAAAGAACTTCCTCAAATCCCTGGCCCAGGGGTGAAATCAAGTTACTTTCGCTACTGGTTTGCAAATGTGAGCATCAAAAATGAGACGTGATGACATCCGGGTGGGTGGGTGGAGCCTCCTGCCGCTACCAGTTCTCCTGAATCTGATAGAACCGTCTGAATTGCGCCACTGCCCTGGGCCTATATTCAGGTCTACCTTTCGGTACAAAAGACCACAATATGCATTTGGGCCCAGTTCCTCTTTCCCTCATCCGACCTTCTCGCCGAGTCATTGGGGAAAGAAATAAAAGGAAGAAAAACATATTCTGTTCTTTTTCAGTTCTGAAGGACGGGCAGATGGAAGGCTCACCAATAAATAAGGCCAAGTTCAAAGGCTCTTCCTCTCTCTATCCCACCCATGACCTGTTCCCATGTATGCACACACATACGGTACATGGATGTCCTTGCAAACTGGAAAGTAGAAAAGGCATCCTAGAAAAAGGTGGTCAGAAACCATCTATTGTTGCCAAGACAACGGAACGAACAATGATCTTTTAACATTCTTGTCACGATTCGGGAGGTAAAGCAACAGACCTTTAAAAAGGTCTGTGAGCTCAGGAACGTCTGCCCTACTTTGAGGAAAACAGAAAAGGCCACTTTCTATTTTCTAACTTTTTAATTCAATGTCCTACCAACTGGCAGGTTCTTTACTTAAGATGTGACCAGCTGCTTAGAATACGACTGTGTGTATCAAATAGGTATCTTAATGCACCATACTCTATTCATCTATTTGTTACTTTCTTTCTTTGTATCACATCTTTATTATTATTTTTTCCAAATAACTCAAAGCAGCAAACATATCCAACACACCTTCCTCCTATTTTATTTTATTTATTTTATTTAGTTTATTTAATTTGTCACTCATGTACAAGATAAAGGAATAAGAATAAATATGGAAATGGGTACAAAATAAATGGGGACAGTAGGACAGGGATGTTAGACACAATGGTGAACCTATGCACGCCCCACCACAACCCTGTGAGGTGGGTTGGGCTGAGAGAGATTGGCTAGCTCAAGATCACCCAGCTGGCTTTCATGCCTAAGGCGGGACTAGAACTCACAGTCTCCTGGTGATTGGCCCAAAGTCACCCAGCCAGCTTTCATGCTTAAGGCGGGACTAGAACTCACAGTCTCCTGGTGATTGGCCCAAAGTCACCCAGCCAGCTTTCATGCTTAAGGCGGGACTAGAACTCACAATCTCCTGGTGATTGGCCCAAAGTCACCCAGTTGGCTTTCATGCCTAAGGCAGGACTAGAACTCACAGCCTCCCACTTTCTAGTCTGGTACCTTAACTACTAGACCAAGTTCGGATACTGATGAGCCACAGTTAAAATCTCTTGGCCCATGAATTTGGATACCTCGCTGCTTTGTAACCTCTGCATTCACAAGAATAAAGACACTCGTTCTTTGGCAGCTAACAGCTGTTTAAAACAACTTCTTCTGGCGTCTTAGGCTTTAAAAAAAAAGACTGCCTATCATTTAGCTTGCCATAGTTGGCCTAGGTGACAGATCCCCTAATACGTTGTTGTTTTCATGAATTAGGTGTGGGCATCCCTTCCTAGCAGCAAACACACTTAGAGGGATTTCCACGTTAAGAGTTGGTTATAACCTAACGACAGTTGTGTCCTCTCTGATTGGAGAATTTGTATTTATATCCAGATGTTGACTTAATCGGTTTGTCCTTCTATCGCAGCAAAAATTACAATCTAGTTAGAACTTCTGGAAGTTTCTTGGGGGTTGATCTACCTTTAAAGGAATGGTCATGTGTAGCATTGCCACCCCCCACCCCCCCCCACCCCCCAAAAATACACATTTAACTTTCTCTTCCAGGTCTAGCTAATAATCTCAGCAACAATATTCAAGATCAAAGAGAGAGGACTTTGGACAAAATGGCTACATTCACACAACAGACTAAATCTGATTATTGGACTTATCTATTTGCTGATTTTGCATAACATATAACTAGCTTAGTTGTACAATGCCAAACTCTACACACACACATGCCCACACACAGCTCATTGAACTTAGTATACTATGTAAATTATCATTTAAGAACCCCATGATCCCTTGTGGGGTGAGGTCTGGGCAACTGAATGAAGCTAGCAGAGTGTTTTAACAGCCAGATGCCCTTCCTGTTGCCAATGCGGAGTTTTGTTCAGCATATATATTATCATTGTGCCCAGAGAGAGAAATATCTGCCTCTACCTAGGATCGAACTCACAGCCTCCTGATGGTGAGGGGAGAGCTCCACCTCTAAGCCACTGCGCCACTCTTTAGCATACTGTGTCAATGCATCTACTAAATCTTTATAAGTAAATGCTCCTACTTATCTGACTAGGCTTAAGTAGATTGCATGAACACGTCAGAAGCACAGGGGTTGTCTAGACGGTTTTTCCTCAAGAATACTGGAGTTGAAATTCTTGCTGAGATCAAGTTTTGATAGAGAAAGAGACAGACAGACAAAGGTGCCCTGAAATATATAAATTAGATCAGTGATGGCGAATCTTTTCAGCATTGAGTGCCCAAACTGGAAACTCCCATGCATGTCCGCTTGTCAGAAACCCGAGGATCAGCTGGTTGGGGAGCATGTGCACGCTGGCCAGCTGGTCTTCGCATTTCCGCCACACGCATGCATGCTGGCCAGCTGGGTTTTGTGTCTTAGCACCTCCATGAGCCTCCGTGACGCTCCAGCTGCTCAGCAGAGCATCACGTAGGCACTGTATGTGGTTGGTTTCCACATCCCTATGTTTCAGCTGTAGTTTATTCTACAGGTCGTAATGATCGGATTCACACCTGCCACCAAAATAAACTACGGCTTGCAAGGCTAAAGAGCTGTGGTGGCGCAGTGGTTAGAGCGCAGTACTGCAGGCTACTTCTGCTGACTGCCGGCTGCCTGCAATTTAGCAGTTCAAATCTCACCAGGCTCAAGGTTGACTCAGCCTTCCATCCTTCCGAGGTCGGTAAAACGAGGACCCAGATTGTTTGGGGCGAAATGTGCTGACTCTGTAAACTGCTTAGAGAGGGCTGTAGAGCACTGTGAAGTGGTATATAAGTCTAAGTGCTATTGCTAAAGGACAAGAGTCTAGATCCCAAGGAGCTAAAACAAACAACATGCTGGGATGTCACAACATATGAACCCAACCACAGGTACATAAATCTAAGAGTGAGCTGACTTTTAATAGCAGAAGCAAGCAGGGCTGGAGAGCTTCCCTTGTACCAAGAAATGTGATGCTTTAGATTCAGGTATCAGAAGACATTTCCTGTTTTTCTGTTATGAACATAATGTTTGCTAGTGGCTTGGAATACTGAGCATACACATTTATATTGTAGAGTTGGTTTATTATTGCCCTTTGCATCTTAGCAATTCCCAGCCACCTGGGAATTTTCGATGCAAAAATAACTCCAGGGGATATTAGGGGAAAGGCAGAAGCTAGAAGCTAATTTTGTGAGTTGTTGGGTGTGTAATTTTAACTGTGTGAGATGATAGGAACCAGGCACACCCGTCAGAGACTCTTCAGAACCTGTGAGCCAATATGCCATCCTCTTCCAGCTATCCCCATCTCCCCACATTTCGGTACCCCAAACCCCGTGTCTCTTCTTTGCTTCTCTTTTTTTGCTTCATTGTTTTGGGGATTGCTTCTAAGATGCTTGTTCCTGGAAGCAGAATGGAAGCAGAGGTGATATTCAGCAGTTTCTGACCAGTTCTGGAGAACTGGTAGCCGAAACTTTGAGTAGTTCGGAGAACCGGTAAATACCACCTCTGGCTGGCCCCGCCCGCATCTATTCTCTGCCTCCTGAGTCCCAGCTGATCGGGAGGAAATGGGGATTTTGCAGTATCCTTCCCCTGCCACACCCGCCAAGCCAAGCAATGCCTGCCAAGCCACACCCACAGAACTGGTAGTAAAAAAAAATTGAATCCCACCACTGAATGGAAGGGAAGTTGACATGCAGATTGCCTTCCAGATGTCTGTAGGGGAACACTCAGGGGTGGGATTTAGCCAATTCGGACCGATTCAGGAGAGCCAGTACTTCCCAGCAATCAGTTCCCCCCTCCCCCCGCTCTGTTCCATGCTATATTTCCTTTGTTTGAACCCAGCTGATCAGCGCGGCAAAGTGGATTGCCGCGTCTCAGCTATTTTACTCAACAAGGCTGCAGGGAACGGTAAGATTTAGTGCCGATGTCAAATGCAATGTGCACGGCGCGTGTGCGAAGTGAACCAGTTGTTACACTGGTTGAATCCCACCAGCGGGAACGCTACCCCAGAAACGTGAAGGTCAAACAGAACTGCTAAGAACCTCCCCATCATGGTTTTTTTATGACCAAGAAATATCTTATTAAAGATAACCAGCAGGGGGCCTCGTGTGTCAACCTCCAGCCAACAGACTTTCCTTAAGCATATCTTGCCTTTCTTGTCTTCCTCCTGCTCAATCACCTTCTCCGTCATTCAGTATAGCTCCTCCTATTCCACCCAAAGGCTACCGATGGCCCTCAGCCCCAAACAGGTTGTGCGCCCGTTAATGAGCCAATTTTCTTCAGTTTCTCCTTATCACTGCAGTCAGTTTCACTAATGTGAAAAGGGCACCTATAGTCCAAAGCGCCAGAAGGCAGCACAAGAAGTAATGGATGGAAACTAATGAAAGGGAGAGCCAACTTAGAACTAAGGAGAAATTTTCTGGCAGTGAGAACAATTAACCTGTGGAACGGCTTGCTGTCAGAAATTGTGAGTGCTCCATCACTGGAGGTTTTTAAGAAGAGATTAGACAGTCACTTGTCTGAAATGGTATAGGGTTATTTCCTTGGCCAGGGAGTTTTCCAACGTCCCTTCCAACTCTGTACGGTTAGTGTGTTATATTCATTTTGCAAAGTTCTGGAGCTACAAAGAGATGCCTTCCTCCCAGACCAGTTAACAGAATAACAAAGTTGGAAGGGACCTTGGAGGTCTTCTAGTCGAACCCCCTGCTCAAGCAGGCAATCCTATTCTATTTCAGACGAATTGTTATTCAATCTCTTCATAAAAACCTCCAGTGTTGAAGCACCTACAACTTCTGGAGGCACATTGTTCCAGTTCCTTTCAAATCATCTTTCTCCACTCCTCTTCTTCTTCCTTTTTTCCCCCTTTTATCAAAACTTCCATATTATGGAGCTAATCGGTCCTGTTTTCCTAACAGATCCATTTCTCAAATACCACGTGTTTTGAGCATCTACATCTGGGGTTGGCAACGCATGTGGCTCTTTTATCCTTCTGCTGCGGCTCCCTGTCGCTGGTTGGCTCCACAATTGATAGGGATTTCGGTTAAGAGAGGTAGAGGAAAAAGGATGCCGCGCTAGGAGGAGACTCTATGGTGGGGGAACCAGACTTCCAGTCGGCTCCAGAATTGAATGGGGGGGGGCTTCCGGTTAGGATCTTTGTGGCTCTTTGAGTGTTTAAGGTTGATGACCCCTGATCTACACGATCCAAAAACCTGCTCTCTCTGAAATATACCCTAACATTACTTCATTTCCACCCTGAATGACACACCAGCAACCTCTCGATCCTGGAATCCTGGAAAACAAGCGCCGATGAAAGCTCATCATGTTTTCCTTCTTTTTTTAAACGCTCCAAAGGGTTTTATTTTATAAAAAGAAGTGGAGTAACGGGGAACGTTGGCCCCCAGGCGATCCATGGCTATTTCAAGATACAGCTGGTGTGTGTCTGAATAGACAAAGATGGCTTTTCAAGGAAGATGAGCAGAGTTGCAAATACTCCCCCTCAGACAGATGCCCAGTTATTTGTCTGGAGTAAATAGTCTTTAAATATTGACTCTTGTTTGCCAAGCTTTTTTTACCAGAAAGAGAACTGGCCAAGCCAGCGGGTATCTGGAACCTCAAAACAGAACTGATATGCGGCCTCGCAAATATTGGGGAGATTAAGGCTTCCAAACAAGGTCTCATAAAGGGACAGGATGTGGTCATTTGTGGAACTTGGCCATCTAACATAAACGTTAGTGGGGAGCTGAGGGGTTTTTCATCACACAAAGTGATTTCTCTAAAGGTCTGTGGAGATTCTCTGTCATCCAGGTCATAGTTGTTTCAAAGGTGCTTTTTTCAAAAAGCGCCTGGGCGGTTTGTTTGTCTTTCTTGAGGAAGAAGAAGAAGAAGACGTTTCGCTTCTCATCCAAGAAGCTTCATCGGTTCTTGGATGAAAAGCAGAATGTCTTCTTCTTCTTCCTCAAGGGAAAAAAACAGTAAGGTTGCCTTTTGAAAAAGCACCTTGGAGAATGACATATTCTAAAGTTCTTTTCTTTTCCCCCTTCAGAACCGCATCTCATCACAATTATTATTATTATTATTTTGTAATAGGTTTTTATTTTATTTTTTTAGTATACAAAAAATCCTACTTCAATTGTACAGTGTGTTGTCTGGGTACAAATCATTTTAGGGAATAATGATCAAAGTGTTTACAATATTCATTGCATTAATATCAATTATACTAATATTAATAACAGTAATAACCATGCTATTTATTTAACCGTTAACCTATCTTCCTTATATCGCTGATCCTTTCACATATTTCCCTGTTTCTAGTTTATGTTTTTGTCAGCTAGCCATTGATAAAATAGGTCCCAAGTCAAAAAATATTCAGTTTCTTTTTTCTTCTTCTTTAATTGCAAGTGTTCTTATCCAATCTAATCACAATTATTGAACTTATGTGAGCTGGCATGTCGCCATTTTCACATGGAGGGCTCAGAAATATTGCCATTGTTACCTCACAACTAGGCTCTAGGCTATTTCTGAAAACACAGCAAAAAAAAACAACCCATCTTCATATCACTTTGGGCACAAATTCCTCAAACTGTTTGGGTGGGCGACATGAGCCATACCCAGTTTATACATCCGCAGCCTTCATCCTTCCAAAAATAAGAGGCCACAGGCCACAAAAGAAAGTCATCAAACCCTGTTTTAAAGGAAGATTATTCCTTCCATTTGAGCCTTTTGCTTCTTATTCAAGAAACAGAATGACTTGAATGCATTGAATCTAAACCGGGAATTGTAGTCTTTATCACATGGGGTATTTGTTTTCAACCTTGTGAATTAAAAATACCAGATTAATATTACACCTGAATTTAAGACTGGCTTCAGCAGATCTTTTGGGGAATCGCACAGATAGGAACTTTTCAGAAATAGTTTTGTAGTTTCAGAATTCCTGTTTGATGCTGTTACTATAGTAGTCGTAATAGCAGTAGTAGTAGTAATTATGATTAAGGTTATGTATTGCCCAACTCCTACTGACTCCGGGCAATGAACATCTTGTTTAAAACTTAAAAAAGAGAAAGAGATAAAAATGAAAAGTAAACATAGGAAGGATGACAAAGATGGAAAACAACCTACACAGTCTAAAGGAAGTTTCAACGTCCTTCAACAACTCACTTCACTATTTTTCTAAACAACAACTGAGTGGGAGTCATTTAAAACTTGGGAGAAACTCATTCCAGAGGGCAGAGACTGACACAGAGAAGTTTCCCAATAAATGGCATTGAACCCCAAGAATGCCAACTGCGCAAAATCAAATCAAGCCAGGCAGATGCTACAGGAGACAGGTGATTATTCAAATATGCCATGTAGGGTGTGTTTGGGACACTCTTTTTTTTTTTTTAGAAAAAAAGTTGAATATGCTTTTTTTATTTATCTTCACATTCCATCTTTTGGTTATTGCTTCAGACACCTTCCTGCGATTATTTGAAAAGGATGGACTGGCAGCCTGGAATTCACTTAACCCCTAGGTTGTTGTTGTTGTTTTTATCAATGGAGATGAAATTATGGAAATGCAGTTGTTTGTTCTATTTGTAGCTGGAATTCGAAGAACGTGCTTAAGAAATAGGGTAAAAGTCCAAGAACATACGTTTGAGAGATATGTGTCATGTTCTTTGAGAAATCTTAAAGCAAAGCGTATCAGTCATCAGGATTTTTAAAAATGAGCGAGAGAATTGCATGCAATGGACAATTTGAGAAGGATAGAACGTAGAATAATAGCATTGGAAGAATCTGGGAAGTCTTCCCCAAGATGAAACCTGGTTTGAATAGCAACAAAAGAGGAGAAAAATGAAGATGACTTATGTTTTCTATTTCTAATGCCTAGTGTCCTGCAAGACATTTTATTATTTT
Organism: Natrix helvetica; assembly: GCF_964273705.1. NCBI lineage: Eukaryota > Metazoa > Chordata > Lepidosauria > Squamata > Natricidae > Natrix > Natrix helvetica. The sequence continues at coordinate 21,078,650 of NC_138559.1, read as the reverse complement.
ATGATTACTTCTAAGATACAGAACAGACAGAACAACTAGACACAAAGAAGTTTTTTTTCCCCGAATGCCATCACTCTGCTTAACAACTAATTCCCACAACACTGTCAAATAATTTACAAAGACTGTATTACTATTATTCTCTTTCTTCCTAGTATTTATCTCTCCCCACTTATGACTATATTAACCATGCTGCTTGTATCGTTTAATTTATATTGTTTTATTTGTTTACTAGTATGATTTGATAGCTTATTAGTAACCTTGACTATCACGAAGTGTTGCATCTTGTTATTCTATTCTCCTTATGTACACTGAGAGCATATGCACCAAAGACAAATTCCTTGTGTGTCCAATCACACTTGGCCAAGAAAGAATTCTATAAGAGATTACTATGCACCAACAAAGAACCTAAGAGGAAAAATAAGTTCTGAATAAAAACAACCAAAATGAGAAAATATGACAAAGAGCAACCCCCCCCCCCCTACACACGCGCGTTCAAAACAACTGATGAAGAAGAACTGGAGACCTTATTACATTTCGTGACCTCCCTACCCATTTTCCAGAAATCTTGGCTACCCCAACTGAAATCGTCAAAGATGAAATTCCTGGCTTTAGTTACTCCTTCACAGCAACTTTGGGTATCGATTCCAGCAATGTACGTGGGGAGAGGAAAAAGGACGCTTCCATTCTCCTCTGATTTGGAAATTCCTCTTGGGCAGATCTTTTTCCACCTGGAGCTGGGAGGAACAACGTCCCACCACGGGTGGTTTTTAAAGGCAGAATAGAATCCGTGCAGAAGAGAGGAAAATTGGAAGGGCCATCTTCTTCCCATGTGGAATTTCAGATAAATCAATGGGTGGGTTTTCTTGCTGGCTGGGAGATCGATCTGGAGCTGAGAAAGAGTTAACCAAGAGAGAATGAAAGGGTTTGGGGTGGAGGGAGAGGGAGGGAGAGAAATGTTTGAGCTGACACTTCATCTGGGGAGGCGGATCCTCCTGGATCCTGATTGGCCTCAAGTTCCATCCCAAAACTCCACCGCCCCCCTCTTTTTCCCCTTTTCCTCTCCCCCCTCCCCAATTCTCCTCCTCCTCCAGCTCTCTGCTCCCTGGGGAGGAGAATGCAGAATAGTGAGTGAGATCAAAAATAAACCTCTTATGTCCAAGCGGAGGAAAGAAAGTATAAATACCGCAGCTCTTTGCAGTTTGTTCTGCAAGGAGCTACTCAGGGAGAGCAAGTCCTCCTCCAAGGAAGGAAAGTGGGAGGGGAGGTAAACCAAAGAGAGAAAGAGACAGAAAGAGAGAGGAAGAGAGAGAGAGGAATTAGAATTTTCCCCCAAGACTTTCGTCTCTCGGTGCTTTTCCCAACTGGACAAGTTGACTTGCTGGTGCTGCTGTTTCTTGCCTTGTTTTGTGACCGCCGCTTTGCAAAAATCCAGGAGGCCCCAAGGAAGCTGAGCTGGTGAAGAAATCACCATTGGGGCAGGAAAGAATTTTTCACCCTTTGCACCCTGGGCAACTTTGCTGCTAACTCAGCTGATCCCTTATTTTTCCCTCTTCAACCTTTGTCTCCTTCTGTCTCTCTTTCCTAGCCTTAGGTTTTGCAGGATTGCACCCTCTCTCGAAGCCAGTTGGGCATTTGCTCCTCCGGTGAATCTCCATCTCTCTCTCTCTCTTTCTCTCCGTATCTCTCAACTTGTCTTCTGCTCCTTCTCCAGCTTCTAGCATCTATGCCACTTCCTCTTCAGCAGCAACCCTTCGCTAGCTGGTTGGCAGCTCTCTTTTCGCTCTTCCCCTTGCTGCTGTTTCCAAATGCCTGGGCATTATCTCTCCAGAATAGCGACGGCGGTGTGCAGGAGGTGGTGCCCGTCTGGGGAGATATGCCTCCGGGCAAGGGCAGACAGGTTTCTTTCTCCATCACGGCCTTCGGGAAAGTGCTCCTGCTGCAGCTGGAACCCGATGCCAGCTTCTTGGCTTCTGGGCTGAAGATTCAACACGTTGGTAGAAAGGAACCTGTTGGGTTCTTGGCTGAGAAAGAGGAGGAGGAGGAGGTGAAGCTCAGGAGATGCTTCTACTCAGGGACTGTCAACTCACAACCAGACTCCCTAGTGGCTGTCAGTTTGTGTCAGGGCATCCGTGGCTCCTTCTTTGTGGATGGAGACAAATACGTCATCCAGCCCCAAAATCGTGGAAGCGGGGATCCCCTGAGGCAGGTTCATCACCTCCAGACAAGAAGCAGGCCAAAAGAAGCTGGCCAGGACAGGCGAGGAGGGGAAGCCCAGCTGGGACCCAACAGCACCACCCTCAACAGAGCGAAAAGGTTCACCTCCCAGGCTCGTTATGTGGAGACCCTGCTGGTGGCCGATACCTCCATGGTCCAATTCTATGGGGACGACCTGATGGTAAGGGACATGCTTTCCTACTCCTCCTTTATCTTTCCGGGCTCAGGCAGTGCATGCAGAACTGTTTAGATTGAGAAACGGGGCATTCCTGTTGCATGAGGTAGCAGTAACCTTGATGAAATGCAGCCGCGTGTTATAACTGTTGTAAAGCGCTCCAGATCTTGGAATGTTCTCTACAAACCACAATGGTTTTGAGTTCACAAGGCAGTCTTCAGCCTCCCCCTCTGTACTATGAGGGTAGTAAGTTTGATGCACTTTAGAGAGAAGTTTTAGCAACTCAAAAGAGAGCGGCTGAGAGTCTCCCAATGTGACGGGACTAGGTAGTAGGAGTACCAAAGAGAAAGACCAGAGTTGAAGGTACGGACAGGGTCACTGCAGGACAAATATCACGTCTTTTAAGCTTGCCTTTTATAGAAGAGCAGGATTCCGTATTATCCCGAGACTCGGAGTAACAACGATGCCTCCCTCCCGGGTGCTGTAGAAACCCAGCTGCATTTTCTTCGCAATATGATGTCATTTGCATCCTTGCATTCTCCTTTCTCCTGATTGGCATTCCTGGATGAAGCCAAGAGACATTATGGATAAAGTCACGTATGCTGATACACGTTACAAGAGAAAGCTTAACACCTAGATGTTATTATTTTGGCCGCTGTCCCGGGGCTCCAGTAACACTGAGCTCCAGCGTGACTATGGAAATTGGCTCCTGCCTCAGCTGGTTGGCAGGAGGAAGAGAGATCTGCATTTTTAGCCAATCTCTATAGATATTCTGATTTGGCCTCTTGCTCCTTGTCCCCAGGGAAACTGTCTAATAGAAGCTGAGAACCCGGTGTGTTCTGTAGGAAAAAGATAAGAATCTCTTTTCTGCCTGTCCTCTAAACTTTTACTTTAAAAAAAAAAGAAGTCTACCTTTAAATCCCTCCCCTCCCCTTCCCTTCCTTTCCTTTCCTTTCCCTTCCCTTCTCCTCCCTCCTGTTCCAAAGCAAAAGACTTTTTAGATTTTTGGAGTCTGTATGATTGCACCTTAATATAATACCATTTGGCAAAATGTAAGGCGGAACACTTTGATTTTCCTATACTTAAGGACCCCAAACTAGTAATGGCATGTTCTGTACCAAACAGCTGACAAGAGAACGGTAAAACAATTTAACAGGATACGCATGACTGTGTCACATTTTGGTGCCGTCTGAATGAATGCAAGTTCTCTCATATTGGACAGTTTAGGGTCCTGTTGCTTAATTCTTGGCACAATTGATTAGTTTGTTGGAAAGAAGGCAGTCTAGACACCCAACCGTATGTTAACTTTCAAGTCCCGGAGAGCATGTTCTCTCTCTCTCTCTCTCTCTCTCTCTCTCTCTCTCTCTCTCTCTCTCTCTCTCTCTCTCTCTCTCTCTCTCTCTCTCTCAGAGAGAGAGAGAGAGCAAAAGAAAGAAGAGAGAGAGACAGAGAGAGACAAAAAGAAAGAAAGAGACAGAGAAAGAGAGACAGAGTCAGAGAGAGACAGAGAGAGAGAAAGAGAGGGGGAAGAGAGAGTGGGGAAGAAAGAGACAGAGAGACAGAAAGACAGAAAGAGAGAGACAGAGAGACAGAGAGAAAGAAAGAAAGAAAGAGAGAGACAGAGAGAGAGAAGAGAGAAAGAAAGAAATGGGGAGAGAGAGAGAGAGAGAAAGAAGGCGAAGCAGACAAAAAGAGAGAAAGAGAGGAGGAAGAGAGAGTGGGGGAAAGAGAGAGAGGGGGGGAAAGAGAGAGAGAGAGAGAGAGAGAGAGAGAGAGAGAGAGAGAGAGAGAGAGAGAAGAAATCCTGCTTTTTTTTTTCAAACCCCTGAAGAAAATACTAACCTGACTAATCCCATGCCAGTCTCCACAAAAACTGCATTCAAATTTACTAGCTCTAATTGGAAAAGAGTTCCGTCTGGAATTTATGTCCCCCCCAAAAATGTTCTGACTGCTATGTATCAGAGAATAAATTAATCTGTTAAGGATACTACATGAGAAGAAAGGGAGAAACTGTTTCTTTCAAAGTCTGCTAAGTGGTCTTTGCTTAACGTCTGTTAAAAGGTTTTAGAATAATGGGGAGGGGGCTGTAGACATGATCAACTTGTGGAAAAAATAAATTAAAAGAGCAGCCAAAATATGCATTGTCATTCAGTTTAGGAATGGAAATGGTGTTCGGTGGGTTTAGGGGTTTTGTTGCAACTCTGCCCCTCCGCTTGAGTACCATCTTAGGACATACGTCTTCGTTAGAGAATGTGAATTGTACAGGACTTGGGATGGTCAACATATGATCTCCAAACTAAGCATGTACTGCACCCGTGTACAAATCAGTCAAATGGCTATCCAATCTTTTCTTAAAAACTTCCAGTGTTGCAGCATTCACAACTTCTGGAGGCAAGTCGTTCCATGGATTAATTGTCCTAACTGTCCGGAAATTTCTCCTTAGTCATAGGTTGCTTCTCTCCTTGATTAGTTTCCACCCATTGTTTCTCGTCCTCCCCTCAGGTGCTTTGGAGAATAGCTTGACCCCCTCTTCTTTGTGGCATCCCCTGAGATATTGGGGGATATCAGCATCTTAAACTTGGGTAAAATGAGCCTGAACAGCCAGGACTCGTTGCTTCCTTAATTGTTTTTTTTTCTTTTTTTAGAAACAATTTGCTGAGCACATTATCACAGCTAAGACTGAATTGTAAACTCTTGGGGGTCAGCCACATCTTTGCTCTGACCGCCGTTCGACTGGAACAGGGGTCTCAGTCATTGCCAGAAATTAAGCAGGGAAAGTTTCCACTGCTACAAAAGTGCAAATGATGTCGACGGAGGGGACTTTGGGGCTGTCCCAGCTTCGTTGTTTTCTTGCAGACATTTTTGTAATGGTCTTCATGGGTGCCACAATGCCGGGAAATGGCCTGAAAATGGCCCCAAAAAGGGCCAGAAACGCCCCCCAAAATGGCCTGGTTTTGGGCCATTTTCAGGCCATTTTCTGGCACTCTGGAGGACTATGATGACCAGCTGACCAGCAGAGCAGAAACCAGAAGAGCATCTGGCAGTGGTCCACATGCCCACAGAGAGGGCTCTGCGTCCCACCTCTGGCATGCGTGCCATAGGTTCGCCATCATGGAACTAGGTAATACCATCCCTGCACTCAGATTCCTTTGTGCCAAGGTGGGACTAGAACTCACAGTCTCCTGATGATTGGCCCAAAGTTACCCAGCTGCTTTTTGCCTAAGGTGGAGTTAGAAATCACAGACTCCCAGTTCCTAGCTGGTGTCCTTAACCATTGAACCAAATGATGTTGGGGGGAAAAGAAATGTCACAGGCCACGCATCCTTGTTTTTCCCCTGTAAAATAGCCCATGGTACTGATGCAGGAATGAGAATAATAGTTGGCTTTTGTGCAGTCAGCACAGACAAGCTACCACCTCATCTCTCATCACAGGCACAAAAATATCCTGCGCACACTCTGGTCAATGTTTGTTTTTCCGCTTCTGCTGAAAGATATAGGCATCCTGAACCATATTTTTTGAAGATGCTCAGAATAAATCCATACGTTAACAAACTTAAATTTTTAACAGACTGGCTTCTTCCATTTCTTTTTTTTTTTCCTATCACTCAAAAAGAAAAAAAGAAAAAAAAAACCAACCCTCCCCAGGGAGAAAACACATCTCCATAAAGAGGCAGAGGAGGATATTCAAATTTGGATATACGAATTGAGGTATGGGGTTGAATCACATCAAGAATGATGATAATCACCATAGTTTTCAGGGAATTATCATGTCATTCGGTTGCATCTCCCTACAGTGGAAAAGATTACCAGGTGAGCTGTGCTCATTGCCTTAAAATTGCTGTCCAATCCAACAGGAAATTTCAAAATCTCAATATTCTTAGAATAGAATAGAATAGAATAGAATAGAATAGAATAGAATAGAATAGAATAGAATAGAATGGAGTGGAGTGGAGTGGAGTGGAGTGGAGTGGAGTGGAGTGGAGTGGAGTGGAGTGGAGTGGAAGGGAAGGGAAGAGAAGAGAAGAGAAGAGAAGAGAAGAGAAGAGAAGAGAAGAGAAGAGAAGAGAAGAGAAGAGAAGAGAAGAGAAGAGAAGAGTTGGGAGAGACCTGGGAAGTCTTCTAGTCCAATCCCCTGCTAGGCAGGAAACCCTACACCACTTCAGAGAAATGGTTATCCAACATCTTCAAAAATTCCAGTGTTGGAGCATTCACAACTTCTGGAGGCAAGTTGTTCTGCTGATTAATTGTTCTAACTGTCAGGAATTTTCTCCTTAGTTCTGAATTGCTTCTCTCCTTGATTAGTTTTCACCCATTGCTTCTTGTCCTGCCCTCGAGTGCTTTGGAGAACAGGTTGACTCCCTCTTCTTTGTGGCAAGATATTGGAGCACTGCTATCGTGTCTCCCCCTAGTCCTTCTTTTCATTAAACTAGACATACCCAGTTCCTGCAACCATTCTTCATATGTTTTAGTCTCCAGTCCCCTCATCATCTTTGTTGCTCTTCTCTGCACTCTTTCTAGAGTCTCCACATCTTTTTTACATTGTGGCGACCAAATCTGAATGCAAATATTCCAAGTGTGGCTTTGGTGCCATGGATTCTCTTTGATCAGTAAACTCCCTAAGATTGGGCAATCCTTCAAAGCAAAAGACCTTCCTCTGAAACTAGGACACATGGCCACCCAGGGCAGGATTCTTCTCAACTTCCTCTTCTATGCTCCGTCTAATGTTAAACAGCTGCTTTCATGCGGCTTTGTCGTGCCTATTGGCACAGCACCTCTCGGTTATGCAGCACTCTGGTATGAAAAACACACTTCAAAAATGAACGTTGCTATTCTGAAGGCCAACAGTTGGAAGAAAACTTTGGAGAAATTTCCAAGCCAAAAGAAAAGCAAGCCAATGTAGCATTAATTTCTTTGCCCTAACACTTGTCTTCAATGGGGAAAATTTCAGATGTTCTATGAAGTTCGATTGCATTTATAAGATGGGATAACCACTTCTGAGAACCAGTTTGGTCTTGTGATCAAGGTGCTGGACTAAGTATGGGGCACTTGAAATCTGCCTTAGGCACAGAAGTCAGGGGAAACTTTGCACCTTCCGCGCATGCGCCTGGCCTCAAAAACGTGGCTAAATAGGATGGCATAGTGCCAGGGCAGGTGTGCAGGCCCACCTACAATCTCTGCTACCAGTTCACCCGAACGAGTTGAATACCACCTCTGCATCCCATACCTTCCTTTCCTTTCCTTTCTGCAAGGCAATCAAACCGGTCAGTCCTAGAGGTGATCAACCCTGTCTGCTCTTTAGAAGGCCAGATCCTGAAGAGGAAACTCAAAGACTTTGGCCACCTAATGAGAAGGAAGGACTCCCTGGAGAAGAGCTTCATGCTGGGAAAAACTGAGGGCAAAAGAAGAAGGGGATGACAGAGAATGAGGTAGCTGGATGGAGTCACCAAAGCAGTAGGTGTGAGCTTAAATGGACTCCAGGGTATGGTAGAGGACAGGAAGGCCTGGAGGAATGTTGTCCATGGAGTCACGATGGGTCAGACAAGACTTCGCAACTAACCAACATGTCCCACTATTCCTGTGAGGGGTCAGGTTAGAAGAAATGTAGGAGGATGTCACTTCCTTATCTCCCTTCTAACTCATTTGTCTTAGTTTGAATTCATTGACTAACTTTAAGACCTCAACCCGAACTTCATATTTGAACTGTACACAATAGCACTTTTGTACATTTTTGAATCTTTATTCCCCAACTAATGAAATTTGAAAGTGTCCATTTGAGAAGCTCTGTCCCCCCCACCAAGACTTCTTTTCCTAAAGTTCTTTGGGGAAAGGAAATGGTTCTCCAACAATTTAAGTCTGTTGTGTAGATAATGTGCCCATTGAATCTTCAGCCCTCGTGAAGGACAAAGGACAGTCAGTAGAGGCCATAGCAGACAGAAGATGATTAAGTGATGAAAATGAATCAGGAAGAAGAAAAAAGACACAAGAAAAGCCAGTAGAAAAGACTTTTTTTTTAAAAAAAAGCAGAGAGAAAAGTGGGGAAGAGACTAAGGAAAACCAAGAAAGTAGGCACAATCTCAGTAATATAGAGGACAGCCTGACTAATGGGGGAAACATTTCAGGTGTTCCAACTGTCTTCTGCTCAGCTAGAGTGAACAACAACAAAGCCAGTTTGGTCTAGTGTTGAAAGCACCACACTAGAACCCAGAAGATTATGAATTCTAGTTCTGCTTTAGGCAGATGGGTGACTTTGGGCCAATTACCAGGAGACAGTGAGTTCTAGTCCTTCCTCAGGCATGAAAGCCGTCTGGGTGACTTAGAGCCAATCACTGGGAGACTGTGAGTTCTACTCCCACCTTAGGCATGAAAGCTGGTTGGGTGACTTTGGGCCAATCACCAGGAGACAGTGAGTTCTAGTCCTTCCTCAGGCATGAAAGCCGTCTGGGTGACTTAGAGCCAATCACTGGGAGACTGTGAGTTCTAATCCGAGTTTAGGATCTCTCAACCCAGCCAACGCATAAAACTGTAGTGGGGAAAATAGGAGGAGGAAGGGCTATTGGGTATATTCACCACCTTGAGTTATACAGAAAAAAATACTTAAGGCGGGATAAAAAAAGAAAATAGATGAAATAAACTGTGATGCACTGTTGAATTCCTGGCCTGTGCTTCAGATTGGCAGAGGAGGTGCTGCATTTGAGATGGGAGCCAAGACCTTACAAAAACCGTGGGGTAAACAGTACAGGCTGCCTGTGCTTCTTTGCGACCCTTGCCCAAGACAAGTGACCTTGGAAGAAGTCAAATGTTATTAACAGCAAGCAAGGATCATCTCAGAGCTGCTGTTTTGGTCCGCCTAGTGTAAGCATCTGTGGTCTGGCTATTTCCCAGCTCCAGCTGACTAGGAAACATAACTACCACAAACCATTCCCAGAGATTCCACAGCTTCCTGTGGCTTACTTCGCGTGCCCAGGTGGTTTGCTTAAAACATCTTCATTGTGCTCTTGCAAATGAGCCAGTAGTATCTCCACCACCACCCCCATATATCACATTTAAACCATATACACAGGAAGATCCTAATATGCCCAGCTGATACAGCTGTTGAAAAGATGTCTTGCTCCTGGACATATGTTGCACTTTTATTCATTCTTTTATCGTTTTTGTTAGAAATGTTCACGGAGATAAAAAATAATATATTGCATGCAATAATATAAAGGAAGAATAAAGAAAAGACATGTCAGCTGAGAGATTGGAGGAAAAGGATTATAAAAAGAAAAAAAAGATAAGATAAATAAGGAAGTGATTTCCAGCCTTCTTTACAGTCATTATAAACTTCATCTCTCTTCTCTCATTAAAGATACTTTAATGAATACTTCTAATAGTAAATACTCCCAATATTCAGTTCATTTTAATCAGTAAACCCATAAATTATCAATTCATTTTTTCCATTTTCAACAAAAAGTCCAGATATTTCCAAAGTATGTATGTATGTATATCTATCTATCTATCTATCTATCTATCTATCTATCTATCTATCTATCATCTATCATTTATCATATATCCATTATCTATCATCTATCAATCATCTATTATCTATCAATCATCTATTATCTATCAATTATCTATCATCTATCAATCACCTATCATTTATCATCTATCCATTAACACTCTATCATCTATCAATCACCTATCATCTATCAATCATCTATTATCTATCAATCATCTATCAATCACCTATCATTCATCCTCTACCCATTATCTATCTATCCATCTATCATCTATCAATCATCTATCGATCATCTAGCTAGCAGATAGCTAGCTATCCAGCATCTATCATCTATCATTTATCATCTATTGGTCACCTATCAGTCTTCTATCTATCCATCATCTATTATCTATCTAATTCATATACCGCCCATGTAAAACAGTTGGCTTGCTTCTTTAATACTTAAAAAAAAAAACACCGCCCACTGTGTGGATCTTGAAGTTGCAATGTTGTACATCTCTGTCACCAATGAGCCTGAGTAGCTCTAATATACCTGAGATAGGGATTTTTCCAGCTGTATTAATTGGCTGGGGATATTAGCATATGCTTCTCTTGCTTGGTGCATGCAAAATAGGCACCATATCACTATGCAAAAAAACCACATGTGTACTTATACGGAATATCTCAGGGGTTTGTCATCAAGGAAACTGCTCTACGTTTGCTGTGCAGAAGCGCCAAGTGGATTATTCCCACTCTGTTTATCGTGTGGTCCCAGCGCATGCCAAGGATATGAGTGTAGTCAGGAAATTATAAATTGTGCAGAATCTCTCCATTTAGCTGAAACTGAGTCAGTAGACTTTTTCATTGCTGTTCTTGCCAGTGACATCTAACAAGGAGACTATTTTTAATTTGATTACAAGTCTAGATCAAAGAAGATAATGCACGCAAACAGGGGGAGGGGAGGACGCGTTCCGAGAAAGTGATCTGGCTTTTCATTGTTGCTTCTTTAAAAAAGAAAAAAAAAAGATCTGTCAGTGATGGGCTGTGATGTAAATGAGTACAAGGGTAATTGAAAGAAAGTTGGAAAGTTATCTCGGCTCAGCACTGAATCAAATTCTTTGGACAGAAGGTCACAGATTTTAAGTCTGGGTCTCTAATTGAAACCATTAGTGATTTGCAAAGACGTCCACAAGGATTATATAATACCTTTATAATTATAACCACTTTGTAATCCCTTGGTAAGGCCACACTTGGAATACTGCATTCAGTTTTGGTCAACACTATGTAAAAAAGGTGTGGAGACTCTAGAAAGAGTGCAGAGAAGAGCAATAAAGAGGATTAGGGGACTGGAGGCTAAAACATATGAGGAACGGTTGCAGGAACTGGGCATGTCTAGTTTAATAGAAAGAAGGACTAGGGGTGACATGATAGCAGCCTTCCAATATCTCAGGGGTTGCCACAAAGAAGAGGGAGTTAACCTATTTTCCAAGGCACCTGAGGGTAGAACAAGAAGCAATGGGTGGAAACTAATCAAGGAGAGAAGCAACTTAGAACTGAGGAGAAATTTCCTGACAGTTAGAACAATTAATCAGTGGAACAGAAGTTGCCTCCAGAAGTTGTGAATGCCCCAACACTGGAAGTCTTTAAGAAGATGTTGGTTAGCCATTTGTCTGAAACGGTATAAGGTTTCTTGCCTAGGCAGGGGTTGGACTAGAAGACCTCCAAGGTCCCTTCCAACTGTGCTATTGTATTGTATTGTATTTTCATACTATTGCTGGTCAAATGGGGCTCTTTATAAAGTATCATTGTTTACTCCAGATCAGACTGGGTTTCTCAATGTGAGATCGATTTTATTTTGCTGGCAAGAGAGTATTTTTTTTCCGAAAAGAAGCATAAGAGAATGTCAGATGGGATGCCAAACAAGGGTGGATTCTCAACTGTTTTCAAGTAGAAATTCTTTCTTTCTTTCTTTCTTTCTTTCTTTCTTTCTTTCTTTCTTTCTTTCTTTCTTTCTTTCTTTCTTTCTGGGTCTCCTTTCATCTTTTTCCATTTTATTTGTAGCATCAGGAAGCAGTGAGAAATTAGGGCATTTTCAGCCAGAGAAGGAAATCAGGGATATGTGCAACCCTCCTGAGCTCCGTTTTCACTGGCAGAAGGTTGCAGGAGGCCATTGCAGCCAAAAACTGAGCTCGCAAGGACTGTGGACAGCACTTCCATCTCTGTTTTCATTGGCAGAGGATTGCAGGAGGCTGTTGGAGCCTAAAACGGAGCTCGGGAACCAGTTTTCGCTGGCAGAGTGCTCAGGCAACCACAGCCCCCACCCCCAAGATGAGTGATGTCGAGCTGGTCACGCCCATCCTGAACACACTCACCCTGGCCCCCCAAGGTCAAACACAACTCTGATGTGGCTCTCAATGAAATTGGGTTTGACACCCCTGACCTAGAATCAGCTCTATTTTCCAGAAAGGCTCCCTGTGATTTCACAGGCATTCACCGAAAATGATGGGAAGAATTATCCACCTGCTTTTTTCTTTTTAAGGCAATAGAACTTGCATTCTGGGCAAACCAAAACATGACATGGGAAGTAGCTTTATGGATTTGTCATCTAATAATTGTACTTTTTTTATTACTTTTACGACAGATGGTGCTCATCATTTTAATGAGAACCACAATTGTCCTCAAAATTGGTCCCTAAAGAGTCTTTATTTGGGTGCAGGTGCTAAATTTAGCTGTTGGTGTGAAACACCATCTGGTTTGGATCTATATTTTTCTTTCCCCAAATACACCAGGGATGCATGCTTTCTTCTCTCTCTCTCTCTCTCTCTCTCTCTCTCTCTCTCTCTAAAAGCATTTCATGTGGTTTGAGTACCGGCTGCTGTCAACCAAGAATGATTAGAACGCAATGTTACATTCTAATAACATTACTGATGAGCTGTGGTGGCACAGTGGTTAGAGTGCAGTACTGCAGGCTACTTTTCCTGCCTGCCAGCTGCCTGCAATTTGGCAGTTCAAATCTCACTAGACTCAAGGTTGACTCAACCTTCCATCCTTCTGAGGTCGGTAAAATGAGGACCCAGATTGTTTGGGGCACTATGCTGACTCTGTAAACCATTTAGAGAGGGCTGTAAAGCATGTGAAGTGGTATATACCATATTTTTTGGAGTATAAGATGCTCTGGAGTAAAAGACGTACCTTAGTTTTTGGGGAGGAAAATAATAAGAAGAAAAAATTCTGCCTCTGCCTAACATCATCCATCGGTATTCATCTGACTGGAGAATAGCTTGACTCCCTCTTCTTTGTGGCAACCCCTGAGATATTGGAACACTGCTATCATGTCTCCTCTAGTCCTTCTTTTCATTAAACTAGACATACCCAGTTCCTGCAACCATTCTTCATATGTTTTAGTCTCCAGTCCCCTAATCATCTTTGTTGCTCTTCTCTGCACTCTCTCCAGAGTCTCCACATCTTTTCTACATCATGGTGACCAGAACTGAATGCAGGATTCCAAGTGTGGCCTTACCAAGGCATTATAAAGTGGTATTAACACTTCACGGGATCTTGATTCTATCCCTCTATTTATGCAGCCTAGAACTGTGCCATCTGACCAGAATATTTCTATCTTTTATGGGGCTCAGCGCATATAAAACCACAATTCATTTTCAGCAAATAAAGGAATATTAGTTCATCTAAAAGAAGAAAAGCAATTACTTTGTTTGGTTTATCTGCTTTGATGGGATAGAGGTTGAACAATTAGCAGAGGAGATATTTTTTTCTAGTTGCCCTTAAATCTCACTGGTGCAGCTTAATTTAAGAAATGATGACGGGCACGAGGCACCCAAAATCACAACGGGCAAACGGTGCCAGAGAATAAAGTGGCTGCTTGCTGTTTCTCGGTATTTTTATCTGTTGTGTAACCAATTGCATTTTTGTCTCGTGAGTTGGTGCCAAGACAAGCTGGAATTCTGACTCACTGATAAGATGTTAACATCAGCTTTCTGCATATCTGGAGTGTCTGACCTATGAAGTCATCTCACTTCCATCTTCTTCACCCAAACAGAAGGTTCAGTGATGCAAAACCCTTGAGAGCTCACGCAAATATCCTGGGCAAAAAATGTGTTCCATTCACAAGTACACTATGTCATGTGACTCCCACACACTCTGCTCGGTTCAATTCTTTTTATAGTGTTCTCTGTAAGAAGCTTTGCTTCGATTCTCACAAATAAGCTGTCCGAAGTCCGTTTCTGATTTGATTTGGTAGATCAGTTCTCTGAAGGTCTACAATATCCAGGATTTGCTCAATTGTAACCAAGGATACAGTTTCACAGAGTTGGAAGGGAGGTTGTAGGTCATCTAGTCCAACCCTCCGCCCAAGCAGGAGACCCCAACACCATTTCTGACAGATGGTAGTCTAGTCTCTTCTTCAAATCTTCCAGGGATGAAGCTCCCACAACTTCTGAATGCAACTTCTATTTCATGGGTTGATTGTTCTCACTGTCAGAAAATTTCTCCTTATTACCAGGTTGAATCTCTCCTTGTTCAGTTTCCATCCATTATTGCTTGTCTGGCCTTCAGGTGCTTTGGAAAACAGGTTGACCCCCTCCTCTCTGTGGCAGCCACTCAAATATTGGAAGACTGCTACCACGTCTCCCCGGTCCTTCTCTTCCCTAAACTAGCCATCCCCAGTTCCTGTAACTGCTTATCGTATGCTTTAGCCTCCAGTCCCCTAATCATCTTGGTTGCTATTCTCTGCACTTTTTCTAGAGTCTCAACATCTTTTTTATAGTGTGGTGACCAAAACTGGATGCAGTATTCTGAGTGTGGTCTTATTATTGGTGCTCTGCAGTACAACTGCAGTGGCTGGAATTAGCATGGGTTAATTCAATTGTGATGATGCAGTGGGCACGGTGGCTCAGTGGCTAAGATGCTGAACTTGTCAATCAGAAAAGTTGGCAGCTGGGTGGTTCGAATCCCTAGCACTGCATAACAGAGTGAGCTCCCATTACTTGTCCCAGCTTCTTCCAACCTAGCAGTTCAAAAGCACATACAAAATGCAAGTTTAAAAATAGGAACCACCTTTGGTGGGAAGGTAACAGAATTCTGTGCACCTTTGGCATTTATTCATACCGGCCACATGATCATGGAGACGTCTTCAGAAAGCTCTGGCTCTTCGGTTTTGAAACAGAGATGAGCATCGCCCCCTAGAGTCAGGAACAACTAGCACATATGTGTGAGGGGAACCTTTATCTAATCCAGTTTACTGATCAGAGGGCCACTTTCTGAACAGTATGTGTCCATGATTAAGAATGTTCAATCGCTTGACTACCAGCAAGAACGTTAGAAATAGGATTATATTTCATAATTATACTTTGACTGCAAAAGGGTTGTTAAAGCAAAACAAAATATGACTAGGTCAACATGGGTATTATAACCCATCAGTGTGACATTTGCTTCACTCCCAGCGCACCGGAGTCCAATTTCCGAACATTATTTATTTGGATTGTTGTTAATGATTGTTCTTTCGATCACTTCCGCTTGAATTTGGTTCTATGTAATAGGTTTCCAAGCTGCAACCCAAACAGCTTTGTTTGTGAGATGTTGGGGGCATGGCAAGGTTGTGTGTGTGCTACTGACATAGCCTGGGAAATGAAGCTAGGGAGGTTTTTTCTCAGTGTAGTGAAACTGATTTAGGGATTATAGCCTTAATTAAATGAGATTTCATCATGATTGCCTTATGAAATTAATTAGAGAGTGGGCAACTGGCCAAGACGTTAGCCAGCGATATAAGTTTCTCCTCGGTTTTGTTTTGCAGTCTTGTGGTTATGAAAGGATAGATTGGTTGTCTATCCGAAGGAGCGCTTAAACTTTGTTGTGTTGGCAGCAAATTGTGCTGAAAACAAGCACTGAGGCAACCAGAATTAGCAAGAAAAATGTATAGCTTTTATCGCCTCCTTCTTTCCCCATAATTAGGAGGTGTTTGTCACAAGATCTTGAGCAGTTACTCTACTGCAGTGATTCACAACCTTGGCCACTTGAACATAGGTGAACTTCAACTCCCACAAATTCCCCAGACTGGCTGGGGAATTCCGGGAGTTGAAGTCCACCTATCTCCCAGTGGCCAAAGTTGAGAAATACTTCTGTACTGTATGCAGTGGTGGGCTCCAAAAATTGCAGCAACAGGTTCGCTGCCCCATTGCTGGGTGGGGGAAGCCATGGTGGGTGTGGCCTAGTCTGCCTCCTGCATTGTTTCCTCGAGCCTCCGGGAAGGGAAAAACTGCTTTCCCCGGAAGCATGCCCATTTCTGGACTTCCAGAACTTCTGGTAGGCCCATTTTTCACCCTCCCTGAGCCTCGGGCCCGGGTCCTGCACTTACCTGGCATGATGAACGGGCCGCGAGGAGCCTCCTGGGAAGGGAGGGGCGAGGTGGGCAGGGAAGGCATGGCCAGCCAGGGGTGGCATTTGTGGGTTCACCCAACTGGGCAGAATCCTACCTCGAGGATCACCCGAACCCATGAGAACCTCCAGCAGTCCACCCCTGACTGTATGACTTGTCACATGATTTCTAAGCATTGCAATGTATCGTGTACAGCGCAAAAGAAATTCCAATGTAAAAGTTCTTATAGTTCTATTTCTTAGAAATACCACTTTATTCCATGTCTTTGATGGTTTTTTTCAGAATCATATCCTGACCTTAATGTCTGTGGCTGTTCAAATCTACAAGCACCCCAGCCTGAAGAATTCTATCCACCTGGTGGTGGTGAAGGTTTTGGTAGTGGAAGATGAAAAGGATGGACCAGAAGTTTCGGACAATGGAGGTCTGATGCTGAGAAACTTCTGCAATTGGCAACAGTTCTTCAACCCTCCAAGTGACCGCCACCCAGAACACTACGACACGGCAATCCTGCTGACAAGACAGGTATTTAGGTGAAGGTTGGCTGGTTTCTTCTGATCATCTTCTTGAAGATGATCCAGTAGAAGAATGGAGGACCATTCCTTTGTAAGTCAACGTTCATATCATTTCCCTCTTATCTTTCTCAATCACAGGATTTCTGTGGGCATCGAACCTGCCGGACCCTTGGAGTGGCTGAGACTGGCACCATGTGTGACCCAAACAAAAGCTGTTCGGTGATTGAAGATGAGGGTCTCCAAGCAGCTTACACCTTGGCCCATGAATTAGGTAGCTGTCATGCCTAGCTTGATGGGTAGACCGTCATTGTATCTGACTCAGCAGCTGCCTTGTAGAAAAGCTACCCCTACATATTGTAGGTTGCATTCTCAAGATTGGCCGTTAAAGAAAAGATGATAGGAGCTAGATGGGTGTTTGTTTTTTGCAGACATTTCATTACTCAACTAGGTAACATTGTCAATGCATTGACGCATTGATCAATGCATCTATAATCTTTTAGAAGAGAATATTTGTAGCTCAGGGTTGAACTCTGATGTCCTTGGTGCTCTCTGAACATGGTAGCTTTCTTGCAGACATTTCATTATCCAACTAGGTAACATCAATGCATTGAAAGAAAACCACCAAGCTCAGAGAGCATGGAAGAGTCCACAGTTCAGCCCCGACCTACAAATATTCTCTTCTAAAAGGTGATAGGTTATGTAGCTTTCTATGATGTAGCCAATGGGTCTATGATTGGCTATGATGTAGCCCATGGGTTCTCCACCCATGCCAATGGGTAGAGAACCCATTGGCACCAAAATGGCACAATGTTCCCAAATAACATAAAACTTTTCAAAAAAATCAAATATGATTGCATAGTTCTAGTTATCTATATTCTGAGGAAAATATATGTGTTCTAACTCCAACATCAATGATTTACAATTTTCGGGGAAAGCAGTTGCCTCTGGCTTTCAAAATCAATATAAATATCACACACACACACCCAGAGGTGCCCATTCTTGCTAGTTTAGAGAGATACCTTATTAGCATTTGAATCCTGCATCAGAACAAGTTGTTGAGACCCTGGAAAGAGTGCAGAGAAGAGCAACAAAGATGATAAGGGGTCTGGAGATTAAACTGTATGAGGAATGATTGAGGGAACTATATAATCTAATGAAGAGAAGGGCTAAGGGTGACATGATAGCAGACTTCCGGTACTTAAAGGGTTATCACAGAGAAGAGGGAGTCAACCTATTGTCAGGGAAACCTGTGGGCAGGAGAAGAAATAATAGGTGGAAGATCATTAAACAGAGATCCAACCTAGAACTAAGGAGAAATGTCCTAACAGTGAGAATAATTGATCAGTGGATTGGTGTGCCTCCAGAAGTTATGAATGCCCCTTCTCTTTCAAGAAGAGATTGGACAGCCATTTATCTGGAATGGTACAGTATCTCCTGCTTTAGCAAGGTGTTGGACTAGAAGACCTCCAAGGTCCGTTCCAACCCTATTATTCTAGGATCTATGCCGGTGATGGCGAACCTTTGGCACTCGTGCCAGAAGTGCCACGCAGACCCATTTCTCCGGGCACGCGAGCCGTCATCCATTATTCTTCCGGGTTCCGGCATGCTGGCCAGCTGGTTTCTACGCACGTGGGAGTGCCGGAAACTGGAAGAGTAGCTGGCCACTGCGCATGCATGTGCAGGAAAGATGATATTCCAGTTTCTGGCACACACATGTGCACTGGCCAGCTGTTCTTCATGTGTGCATGCACACCAAAAACAGGAAGACCTGGCAGTCGGTGCACATGCAAGCACCGAAAACTGGAAGCTCATCTTCCTGCCTAGTACATGCAAACTGGCTGTCTGCTCTTCACATGCGCATGCGTGCCAGAAACCAGAAGACCAGGCAGCCGGTTTCTGGCATGCGTGTGTACCCACGCATTCTCGTTTTGGCACTCAGTGCCGAAAAGGTTGACCAACACTGTTCTATGCTCTAACCATCCATTTTTCTTTCTTTGCAGGGCATGTACTCAGCATGCCTCATGATGACTCCAAGAGTTGCGAAAGGCTTTTTGGGACATTAGGAAAACATCACATGATGGCTCCATTATTTATTCATCTAAACAAGACCCTTCCTTGGTCCCCCTGCAGTGCCATGTATATCACAGAATTCCTGGATGGAGGACATGGTACGTATCCTTATATATATATCGAGTTGAGCTTCTTTGACAAAGTTTGTCCAATAAGTTTCAAGCCTTGAAAACAGGATCCAGTTCATTTGGGGAACCAAATATGATGCAGGCCAAGCTGGACTGAATTTTTGTAAGTCAGTTTTATACGAGCAAAGGAGCCCATCGCTTTAAGCCTCCAATAAATGAAATATGTTTTGGGGGAAATAAAAGTAAAGGTTTCCCTCGCACATATGTGCTAGTCATTCCCGACTCTAGGGGGCGGTGCTCATCTCCTTTTCAAAGCCAAAGAGCCAGCGCTGTCCGAAGACGTCTCCATGGTCATGTGGTTGGCATGACTAAATGCCAAAGGTGCATGGAACGCTGTTACCTTCCCACCAAAGGTGGTTCCTATTTTTAAACTTGCATTGTGTATGTGCTTTCGAACTGCTATGTTGGCAGAAGCTGGGACAAGTCACGGGAGCTCACTCTGTTACACGACACTAGGGATTCGAACTGCCAAACTGCCAACCTTTCTGTTCGACAAGCTGAGAGTCTTAGCCACTGAACTACCATGTCCGCTTTTTGGAGAAATAGCACTAATCAAAAACTTTTGCTACCTTCATTTGCTACCTTCATTTCAAAGAACACTTTACAGATTTATTTGTATCTAATGTAAATTGATGCCAATTCAATGTTCATTCCATTAGAACAATTCAAAGAACGCTTTATAGATAAAAGTCTATTTTTAAACATTCTAAGCTTCAATGTAATTTATTTCTCAAAACACAGGTACTCGAACAAGGGCACAGATGGGCAGAACTTTTACAAACTTAATTCATAAACTCTTAAAAATGGGGGGGAAAAACGGTTTGGATCTTTATTATGGTTTTGCTAACCTGCTAAGATATATTACAATAGTTTACATCAGATTGAAGACTGCTTGAGATAAATGGATAGATGGATTTATTCATTTATTTATTAGTTTGTTTGTTTTAGAGTAGAAAGATGAAGACAATAGATACGACCAATTTCTGCTTTATGGACTTCTTTAAGAGACTCACAGAAATTTGGCTGTAAGGATAATACATTCTTTGAGACAGTCTTTCTACTTTTTCTCTTTCACCAGGTAACTGTCTGCTTGATGAACCAGCCCAAATGATCGCCCTCCCGACTGACCTTCCAGGCCAAATACCACTGTATAACTTAGACCAACAGTGTCAACAAATATTTGGCAAAGAGTTCCAACACTGCCCAAATGCCACACAGGAAGACGTCTGCTCCCAGCTTTGGTGCAAGTTGGAAAACGGAGAGCAACTCTGCCACACCAAAAATGGCAGCTTGCCCTGGGCTGATGGGACACCCTGTGGGCCAGGGCAAATGTGTCTGGAGAGCCACTGCGTGGCACAAGATACAGTGATGCCCAAGGTAATCTTAGAGTGAGATATAATGTGGGCTGCCTATCTCTAATAAGGTAGAAATACCACGTGGGAACAATGATAGTGTTATTTGGTTGGGATTGTGTTGAATAAAAGCATCTATAAGGGAGTAAAATCAGATGTGAAGAACCAGCAAAGAGAAGATGTTAAAGCATTCAAAGCTCTGTATGATAACATAATATAAACATGAGAGGACAGAGGAAAAATATACATATTACTCCCTGGCTGACTGATTAGGATTAGAATGGTCTTCTAGTTGCTACAAAGATCTCTTTCTTTCTTTCTTTCTTTCTTTCTTTCTTTCTTTCTTTCTTTCTTTCTTTCTTTCTTTCTTTCTTTCTTTCTTGTCCTGGCGATTGGTCCAAAATCACCCAGTTGGCATTCATGCCTAAGGCAGGACTAGAACTTACAGCGTCCTAATGATTGGCTTAAAGTCACCCAATTGGCTTTCATGCCTAAGGCAGGACCAGAACTCACAATGTCCTAGTAATTGGTCCAAAGTCACCCAGTTGGCTTTCACGCCTGAGACAGGACTAGAACTCACAATGTCCTAGTGATTGGCCCAAAGCCATCCGGCTGGCATTCATGCCTAAGGTGGACTCAGAGACTCATGGTGTCTAGCCTTGTACCTTCAGCCCTAGACCAACTGGTTCTTCATCCAAAGAAGACAATAGCATCTCTTGGGGACTTTAATCTCCCTCCAGGTATCAGAGATGTGTCCTTCTCTCTCTTTTTCTAAGACAACCACTACAATAGTTGGAGCAAAGCAGAGCATTTTACTGCTCCTTCACCAGAGGGTAGATGGGATCAAGATGTTTTCCCTGTTGCTTTAACATCTTCCTGGGAGAGAAGATGAATTTCTCAGCGACTTCTCAAATAAGCCATAACCCAACCATTTGTGTCTTGCAGCTTGCTGTGGATGGAAACTGGGGTCCCTGGAGTTCGTGGGGGCCATGTTCCAGGACATGTGGTGGAGGGGTGCATTTCTCTTACAGAGACTGTGACAATCCAGTGCCCAAAAATGGGGGCAAATACTGTGAGGGACAAAGAGTGCAATATGAGTCTTGCAACATTGAGGAATGCTCCCCAACTGGTAATTTCCTCTTTTATAGTAATGTTTGCTATCAAGTGTTAGACATTTGTACTGAAATGGCTTGTGCAGAAATGAATCAAAAACTCAGTAACTGGATATCTGCTAGGGTAGTCTTAATTTTTACCTCCTCAGTTTGGCACCCAGCGTGACGATGCCTCTGTTAAGGTTTGTCAGAGTTTGTTGCAAAAATCACATCCAGAAAGCACACACAGGTAACTGATTTAGCAGGATTCATTAACTTCTTTACATACATAATAACACATGAATAAATGTACAATACCAATAGTAGATTCTTTCAACGTGGTAGAAGTTACAAGCAGAACACAAGCAGGAGAGGACAGTTTCATCTCAAAGTTCAGAGCAGACAGAGTAGTTTCAGTTACGATTCTCAGCACAGACTCAGATGTGTTTAAGCTCCTATTGGCTGACTTAGTTATTATGCCTATTCATTGGCTGACCTTATTACCAGGTCTCTCCCAGTCATGAATATTCTAACACATTCACAGGTATGTTTGCCTTGAAGGCAACTCTGTGCCTTGCCCTAATGATGTGATACATGGATAGACTGATACTCAGTCTAACTTTATTTAGACCCAACACTAAAGGAGAAAAGCCTATGTAAGCTATGATCCTTTGTCAGAGTTTGTTGCAAAATTCAAACCTAGAAAGCACACACAGAGAACTGATTCAGCAGGATTCATTAACTTTTTTACATACATAACAACACATGAATAAATGTACAATACTAACAGCAGATTCTTCCAACGTGGTAGAGAGGAGAGATTGGTTTCCAGTTTCAATTCAGAGAGCAGACTAGATTAGTTCTCTTGCACAGACTCAGAGCTACACGCAATGGTGGGTTCCTACCAGTTTGGACCAGTGTTGGCCGAACCAGTAATGGCTTGGCGGCCTGGGTTGCTGGAACCGGCAGTGATCCAGGTCTGCCACGCCCCTGAACCAGTTCTCCAGGCGGCGCCATAGGCGGCACCATCTTGTTTTTTGCTTCTGTGCATGTGCAGAGCAATTTTTATTGCATTGTGCATGCATTTACAGCGCACATCGAGAGTGCTTGCCCGCTACGTGCCCACAAGCGAACCGGCAGTAGAGACTGCCGGAACCCATCCCTGGCTCCAAAACTCTTTCAGTTTCCAAACAGCCCTCATTGGCTGGCCTTGTTACTAAGCCCTATTCATTGGCTGACCTTGTTACTAAGGCCAATTCATTGGCTGACCTTGTTACTAAGCCCTATTCATTGGCTGACCTTGTTATTAAGCCCTATTCATTGGCTGACCTTGTTACCATGTCTCAGCCAGTTCATGAATATTCTGACAAGCTTGGGCTAACCCAGCTGGTTTTACAGCCATTTACAGCATCCCACAGTCACGTGACCATATTTTACCATGGTTTTGCAGAAAATCGGAATTTGCTGCCAGGTTTCTGTAATTCTGTACCCATAGCAAACCACTGGGTGTGACTGTAATGTTTGACTGTGATGTTTGCTTTCACCTGAAACATTGGAAATGAGGTTTCGTGCTGTGCATGTATCCGTGTTCACATGGGCTCCTTTCGTTTCCCTTGTAGGCAAAAGCTTTCGAGAGCACCAGTGCGAGAAATATGACAGATACAACTTCACCGACATGAATGGGAATTTGCTAGAATGGGTCCCCATGTATGCTGGAGTGTCTCCTCGAGATCGTTGCAAGTTAGTCTGCCGGGCGAAAAGAGGGAATGAATTCAAAGTCTTTGAGACCAAAGTAAGAATTCTGTTTATGCGTCCAAAGTTTTTGCAGATTTCAAAACCTCCTGCCTACTAAAAACTTCTCTAAATTTCCCTATTGCTAGTGTGGGCACCAATACAACTATGTTCTCCTGGCTGGGAGGAAAAAACATGTTTCCTATAAAATTGGGAGAAAAATCTATATAAAGCTGGAGGCGTAGAGGAAAACTCCCATCCAGCAGAATTATTACAGCCGTCGGCCACATTTGCACACATTTACCAAATGTTCAGAAGAATCTGAACGTATGCACTCGTGCCTAAACCCACATGTTTGAAAATTTTGTAGCACAAGATGTACGAAGTTATATATAGATCATTCAGGCCGGGCTTATAATGCACTATTGTTGATACAATATTTTAAAAAATGCTTTTCAATAGCATGCAGATTATGAATAGTAAGAACCGAACAAATTTATTTATTTATTTATTTATTTATTTTATTCGATTTATCAGTCGCGCCCTCTCCTCAAAGGGACTCGGGGCGACGTACAATCAAATATATAGGCGTGTGGCATGGGGGAGGTAAATACATCAACATTTAACAATTCAAATAGAAATAAAAGCCACAAATGAATATGTGTGAAATGTAAATGGAAATATCCATCAATTGATGGAAAAATGGAAGCATAAAAAACATTATTCGTAAAACAAGAACCGACCATAACCGAAACCAATAGTTTTGCATCAGTGGTGGGTTTCAAACATTTTTAGAACCTCTTCTGTAGGTGTGGCCTGCTTTGTGGGAGTGGCTTGCTGGCCATGTGACCAGGTGGGAGTGGCTTGCCAGCCATGTGACTGGGTGGGCATGGCCAACTTGTAAAATGTGGTGAAACGCACTTAACAATGCTCTTGCTTAGAAACCAAAATGTTGGCTCAGAAACTCTGGCATTTGAAGCACGCAAGTCTTAAAGCTGTCAAGTTACAAGACCCTTGTACCCCTAACCCTTTAGAACAAAAA
The DNA here is from genome assembly GCF_964273705.1 of Natrix helvetica. Classification (NCBI taxonomy): domain Eukaryota; kingdom Metazoa; phylum Chordata; class Lepidosauria; order Squamata; family Natricidae; genus Natrix; species Natrix helvetica. Next base: position 21,054,467 of record NC_138559.1, on the reverse strand, counting down.
AACCCAGGGTGTTCAAACTTGACAGCTTTAAGACTTGTGGACTTCAACTCCCAGAATTCCTCCTCTCGCTCTTCATCTTGATGGTGTGCGGACGGGCGGGGGGAGGGAGCTGGAACCGGTTCTAAACGGCACTGTAGATTTGTGGAACCTCTTCTATAGAAGAGGTTAGAACTGGCAGGAACCCACCCCTGCTTTGCATACTCTCCAAGTTTCTAAAGAGATACTCCTAAGAACTATATTTAAACGAATGTCTTTTCAGCCATTAGAAATACACTAAAGAGCGATAATGGGTAGACTGACTTCATTTTATTTCTCCTTTCTTTTTATATCAGGTGATTGACGGGACAACATGTGCACCTGATACACTCTCTGTCTGTGTGCATGGACAATGCATCAAGGCTGGCTGTGATCATATTATCGGTTCTTCCAAGAAACTAGACAAATGTGGAGTTTGTGGTGGGGACTGTTCAACTTGTAGAAAAATATCTGGCTCACTCAACAAATCCAAGTAAGAGAATGCCACAAATGTTTTGCAAAGCTTGGTGTAGAATACACAGAGCCCAGTTAGAGCTGAGTATAGAGTTCTGATGAACACACACACATCCAGAAAAAAAAATATCTTTCATTGGGATTAGAATCCTGAAATCCTTCCTACAGCAGAATGGGACTTGCTCCAAATTGTTTTTGCACGTTAAATGCTAATATGAAAAGGGTGGAGAAAATTAAATAACCAGGATTAATCATCCATATTTAGAGGGACCTAGAGGTCCAGATGCTCACCTCACACTCTGGAAGTTGAGAGTTCAAGCCTAAGCAATGGCAGATGTTTCTCCATCAGGGCACAAGGAGAAAATATCTGCTGTGAACTCCACGTAGGCATCAGGAAGGGCATCCGGTCAGCAAATGCTCAGCTCCATTCAGTCGTCCCGACTCTGCCCCAATAAAAGGGATTACAGGGTTGTAAAAAGAAGAAAAGAAAAGAAAAATCAGAGTATCCATGTTTAGTTAAATGTATTTTATATGTAACTGACATCCATTTTGCATTTTATTTTGGCCCCACCATTTGTATGTCCTGAATATTTTTGGGGCCAGTAGCCCCTTTCGAAGGCAAAGGGTCACCCTCAATGCAAAAAAAGCACTAGAATAACATAGCAGAATATGATGGATAAGAATGGTTTCATTTTACCCCATTGAAATCCCTGGAATTTAATGGTGTAGTGCTTAGGGCATTTACAAGCTAAGGGCATTTACGTTACTACCATATTTTTTGGAGTATAAGATGCACCTTCCCTCCCCCCCAAAAAAGAGGGTAAAAATGTGGGTACGTCTTATACACTGAATACAGCATTTTTGGCCTCCCGAAACCCCGCCCCCTTCACAAAAATGATGTACAGAGGATTTGGGAGGCCTGCAAAGTGCTCCAGGGGAGGGGAGGGGAGGGCAAAAATGAGCAAAAAACAGGCCATTTTTTTCTCATTTTTGAGACCCCCCCCCCAGCCCCCAGGAGCACTCTACCAGCCTCCCAAAGCCTCTTCATGCCATTTTTTCTTTTGGCAAAAACCAGGCTGTTTTGGCAAACAATTGGCCTCTTTTTGCTCATTCCTCCCACCCCCAGCCCCCCGGAGCACTTTGCAGGCCTCTCAAATTCTCTGCATGCCCCATTTTTCACTAAAAATGAGGCGTGCAGAGGGAGGTCTGCAGAGTGCAACATTTTTTTTAAAAAAAATTACCTCTTAAAAATCTTGGTGTGTCTTATACTCCGGTGAGTCTTATACGCTGAAAAATATGGTATTCCTTAATTCCTGAACATTATTAGAGTCTTTGGAGACCCCAAGGTCAGTTACAATTTAAAGCCTTTTAGCCTCTTGGAATAGCCAAGAGAAAATACAGGAGCAGGGATGCTTCTGGTTATGGAGTGATACAAGTTGTTCTTCAGCAGACCATTGTTCACACTGCTGTTTAGCTCAGAGGTTTGCAACGTTAAACACTCAAAGAGCCACAAAGGTCCTAACCGGAAGCCCCCCATTCAATTCTGGAGCCGACCGGAAGTCCGGTTCCCCCACCATAGAGTCTCCTCCTAGCACAGCGTCCTTTTTCCTCTGCTAACCGGAAGTGTGGTTTCCCCACCATAGAGTCTCCTTCTAGCGCGGCGTCCTTTTTCCTCTACCTGTCCTAACTGAAAGCCCTATCAATTGTGGAGCCCACCGGTGACAGGGAGCTGCAGCAGAGGGATAAAAGAGCCACATGTGGCTCCAGAGCCACGGGTTGCTGAGCCCCAGTTTAACTGAAGACAACACCCATTTGTCTCATCTCTGTAGGTTTGGCTACAATGACATCGTCACCATTCCAGCAGGGGCGACCAACATTGACATCAAGCAACACAGCCGACGAGGAGTAAGGCATGATGGGAATTATTTAGCTCTGCGGACCCTGGATGGCAAGTACCTACTGAACGGAAACTTCACCGTCTCAGCTATGGAACAGGACATTTTTGTGAAGGGGACTGTCCTGAGGTACAGCGGCTCCCTGACCACCCTGGAACGCCTCCAGAGTTACCAGCAGCTCCCCGAATCCATTGTCGTTCAGGTGTTGACCGTTTCCAGCGAGATGTTCCTCCCCAAGGCATTCCCTCCGCCCAAGGTGAAATATACCTTTTTTATCCCTAAGGACCTCCAATTCAACAAGCAGAAGATCAAGGAGAAAAGCTTGGCCAACATGATCAAACCCTTGTTGACCTCACAGTGGGTTCTGGGAGACTGGTCAGAGTGCTCCAAGTCCTGTAGCTCGGGTTGGCAAAGGCGGACAGTAGAATGTCTGGATGTAGAAGGGCAGCCTTCATCCACCTGTGACAAGGCCCTCCAACCTGAGGACATCAAACCATGCAGTGGTCTTCCTTGCCCCATCTGGCAGATGGGGCCATGGTCCCCCTGTTCCCAAACATGTGGAGAAGGAATGCGGACACAAAGTGCCTTGTGCACTGACTACCTAGGCAAGCCTGTTGCCTTCGAGAAATGCAATTCATTGCAGCCCCCAGCAGCCACTACTCTCTGTGTCCTCCAGGAGTGTTGAAGTGAACTGAAGGCTGGCAGGCAATCTAAGAAGCCTCTGTAACTTAGTCTAACTACTAACCTAACTCCAAATAGGCTTGCCGTCTTCAAGCAAGGGAGTAGTTTTAAGGCCAACGGGCACTAATTGACTTGAAGAAGTCCTATTTCATATCCCTGTTTGAAAGATTAGAAGGCATGGGATACCACCACTAATCCCCCTCCCCTTTCTCTCTTTCTCTGTTGTACTTTCTTTTCCTCCAAATTGACATCTACCTCAGTGGGGGGGAAAATAGAATTTTTGATAAATCATTTGACGTTTTTGGAGAGAGAAAAAAAAATGTCTGCAGGTCGATACTTGGTAGCTAAGGGAAATTCGTGTCCTAAGTTGGCCCGGCAGGCGAGCCAAAACTCACCTACGCTTTCACCTGGCATCTTTGTGGGTTGGATTTTAGAGACGTTATTTAAGAGGCTGCTGTTCCTGCAATGCGGAGTTAATCCCCGTGATTGCAGTTGGGGGCATCCTTCACTTAGCAAAACAGTATGCCTTTTTTGGGAAGGCATACAGGCATACAAAATTCGGTCTTTGATATTGGCAACCGGTAAGTCAGTCCTATAAGGGATGCAGTGGCTCAGTGGCTAAGATGCTGAGCTTGTCAATCAGAAAGGTCTGCAGTTCGGCGGTTCGAATCCCTAGCATCGTGTAACAGAGTGAGCTACAGTTACTTATCCCAGCTTCTTCAAACCTAGCAATTCAAAAGCACGTAAAAAATGCAAGTAGAAAAATAGGGACCACCTTTGGTGGGAAGGTAACAGCATTCCGTGCATCGCTTTGACGTTTCATCATGCCAGCCACATGACCAGAGAGACATCTTCAGACAGCGTTGGCTCTTTGGGTTTGAAATGGAGATAAGCTTTTTATCAGATTCCTTATTATTTGTAAATAGATGTCCCAGTTTTAATGCAACCCAAATGGATGGGTTGACAGGATTGACAGTTATATCTCTAACGTCTCGAGATTTTTTGTCTTCAGTCTAATTTTCAGACTAAAGCAAATCAAGGCTCATATACAGTAGGTGAAACAGGACATTGGTGCTCGATTATCAGATTGCCACTATTTTACAATGGGTAGCAAAGTTCTAGCTGCTTTCTTTCTGTTTTAGGCATTGTGCTCAAAATGATGTTAACAACCTCATACTAAAACATCTAATCTATATACGCTTGAAAGATGATGGTGGTCTTTATTCTACTAAATTAGCCCTTTTCCATGATTGATTAGCATTCGTGTTTTCCATGAGCAAATCTAGAAGTCCTGAAAAATGAATTCCCTTTTTGTCCTTGCAAAGTTCACTATGCCTCTTCATTTGCTGACTCCTCAACTTTTAATTCTCTAATTCTCAACTTTAATAACTTCATCGTTAATTCTTTAATTCTGATTGGCTACACAGCCAATCTGTGTATAATAATTCTCATTCTGATTGGCTACAAATAATATTTAATGATTTTGAAAAAAAATATCTTAATGATTTTGAAAAAAAAATATCTTAATGATTTTGAAAAAAATATCTTAATGATTTTGAAAAAAATCTCTTGATGATTTTGAAAAAATTCTCTTGATGATTTTGAAAATATCGAACGAGATTTTGTGTCCTGCATGAGCTTTGGTGTGACTTATTTAGGAAACAGCTCCATTTTCTCTAGAAGATAAACAAGGAATTCTGCTTTTGTAGAAGTGTGTTACAAAAATAGCAACAACAACATAGCTCTTTCCACTCTTAAATTATGCTGATGTCATAAGGAATAGTTAAAGGGAAGCCAGATATTTTGATGTTGGAAGGTAGCAAGTCTCAGTTCTGAGACAAAAAGAACATTCCGGTCAGAGAACATGGGTTTACAGTGGCCCTTGTTCCATAACTACAAGGTATGACTACTAGCTCTAGGCTTTAATTTACATTTGTCTCTTCTGGACACAGGGACATGGTGGCTCAGTGGCTACGATGCTGAGCTTGTCGATCAGAAAGGTCGGCAGTTCAGCGGTTCAAATCCCTAACGCCGCTTAACGGAGTGAGCTCCCGTTACTTGTCCCAGTTTCTGCCAACCTAGCAGTTCGAAAGCATGTAAAGAAATGCAAGTAGAAAAATAGGAACCACCTTTGTTGGGAAGGTAACAGCGTCCGTGCGCCTTCGGCATTTAGTCATGCGGGTCACATGACCATGGAGACGTCTTTGGACAGCGCTGGCTCTTTGGCTTTGAAACGGAGATGAGCACTGCCCCCTAGGGTTGGGAACGACTATCACATATGTGTGAGGGGAACCTTAACCTTTATCTTCTGGACACATTGGAGTTCTACCTGGTGAAATGCAAAGATACAAAGATGCTTTCAGCAAGTTATTCCATTTCTTGTCGCGCACAAATGGCTAACATTGTCTTCTTTAAGACCAGTACAGATAGGTAAGATTGCTCGGTAGTCCTCAACGTATGACCACAATTGACCCAGCACCATTATTTTCCTAAATGAGATATTTATTTTGCCCCATTTTACAACCATTTCTTGCCACATTTGTTAAGTGAATCCCTGCAGTTGTTAAAAAGTTAGTAGCATGGTTGTTACGTGAAGAAGGTTGCAAAGGAGGATCACATGACCCAGGGACATTCATCTGTCATAAATGTGAGCCGGTGGTCAGACATCCATATGTAAATCAATGCCCATGAAGATGCTACATCGGTCTTTAGTCTGAAAAATGCTCGCAAGTCACTTTTTTCCATGTTGTTGTAGATTTGAACGGTCACTAAACGAACTGTTGTAAGTCGAGGACCACCTGTATATAATAATAGAATGGGGGGGGGGAACATATGCAGATTTTGATTGTGGTAACTATGTGTGGGAGGAGATAGGATGGAATCACTCTTAAGATTCTGTTGAACTAAAATATATGAAGAACAGTTGCAGGAACTGGGTATGGCTAGTCGAGAGAAAAGAGGGACTAGGGATGGCATGATAGAATGTTCCAGTATTTGAGGGGCTGCCATAAAGAAGAGGGGGTCCTCTTATTTTCCAAAGCACCAGAAGACAAGATAAGAAACAATGGACAGAAACTAACCAAGGAGAGAAGCAACCTGGAATTAAGGAGAAACTTCCTAACAGTGGGGTCAATTAACCAATGGAACAGCTTGCCTCCAGAAGTTGTGGAGGTTTTTAAGAGTCTGTACAGCCATCTGTCTGAAATGGTATAGGGTCTCCTGCTTGAGCAGGGGGTTGGACTAGAAGACCTCCAAGGTCCCTTCCAGCTCTGTTCTGATTTATTGATTGATTGATTGAAGTTCTGTCTGCATTTTAACTCCTAACTCAGTTTAAGGGGGGACTCTCTGTCTGCTTTTAATTCAGGCCCTATACATCCTCATTCATCTCCAATGACATCACTATCCTGTCATTGTCTTCTCTTTGCTATCTTCTATAGAGCAGGCTGATCTTCTTCCTGGGCTGAACTTCTTCCTTCCCAACTGGGAGTCCTGCCAAAGTCACGCTGAACTGCCAGGGCATATTTCTGATCCAGACAGTCTGGCCTTAAAACAGACACCAAATCAATGAACGTCTGCCTTTTTAAGCAAGCTGTCTTTGGCTTGTATTGGAGTCTGATGCTCCCTGATAGTGAGATGTATCTCAAAATAGACCTTCAAGAATACTAAGATTCTCTGCGTTGAGATACAGTTGGAGCCAGGGAACGATTTATTCAAGAAAGATCTTTCTTTCTCTGCTTTGCTGAGGTTCCTTTGGTTTCCAGCAACTGTTTGTATCTGACTGCACTGTATTTTTAAAACAAAACGTTAATACTATGCATCTTTTCCTTCCTTCCTTCCTCATTTCTTTCTTTTCTTTCTTCTTCTTTTCTTCTTCTTCTTCCTCTCTCCCTCCATCTCCCTCCCTCTGCCTCCCTCCCTCCCTCCCTCTCTCTCCTTTCTTAAAATAGCAATAATTCCTTGAAGATTTTAGAATATATTTGTTCCCATCTTCCTGGTAAATTACCATTTAAAGCAGAAGACGTTAGCATTCTCTGGTGAATATATCCACTCTAGGGAAGATGTCCCTGTCTTTTCATCTTTTCATATTGTGCTTCTGCTGATCTGCAATACTACTTTCCAGTTTTCTGCTTGATCAGTTTAACATCAAGAATTAGACATATGTCCTATTAATTGATAGTGGAGAGTGGGACTGAAATGGATTTCATTCTGCCATCTTTAGCAACAGGTTAACAGGTTCTTCAGAAAGAATATATTGGCTTTTGCATTCAAAATGTGAATTATGAACTAGTAAGTGGTAGGATTCTGGACCATAAAAGAACCAGATTGGAGTTTGTTATTTCCTCTATTTAAAAAGATTGCTGCAGTTAATATCTCGGGATTGGAGAGTGGATTTCACAAAAGCTAGCTCTGATGTGCTAGTTTATTACAGTATGTACAAAGTTTCTTTACATGCAGGGGAAAGAAAATTCAGTTTATTCTAAACGTGCCTTTCCAAAAGGCAAGTGGATTTTCTTGGGTGTTTTTTTTCCCTTGAAAACATTTTGCTTCTCATCTAAGAAGCAACTTCAATTCGGAACGAAGAAGCGAAACTTTTTCAAGGAAAAAAAAAATCCAAGAAAGTCCAGTTGCTTTAGCACCTTTGGATGATTAAGACCTGGATGGTTAAGAATCTCCATAAGACATCAAGCTTCAGTTTATTTTTCACAATTCTCAGCATACATTTTCAAGGCTGCTGGGCAATTTCTTCACAGAAAGCTGAAGACAGCACTCTGCCTACAAATTTACAATGTTTGTGAATGAAAATGAATGTTTGTGCTGAAAATCATTAAGTATCGGGGCAACTAGCAGAGTGCAAGTTATTTGGGAACTGAGAATATAGCAATAGCAATAGCACTTAGCCTTATATACCATTTCACATTGCTTTACAGCCCTCTCTAAGTGGTTTACAGAGTCAGCCTGTTGCCCCCGACAATCTGGGTCCTCATTTTATCAACCTTGGAAGGATGGAAGGCTGAGTCAACCTTGAGCCTGGTGAGATTCGAACTGCCAAATTGCAGGCAGCTGGCAGTCAGCAGAAGTAGCCTGCAGTACTGCTCTCTAACCCCTGCGCCACCAAGGTTCTTAGTATGACATTGCTTGGGTGTTTCCTTTGGGACTGATATTGTATAAAAGAAATACTGGCCGTTCAAGAAGGGTGGGTCAAAGGCAGAAGCGATGCTGTTTCTGAAAATAGCAACTTTTAAACTATCATGTTTATTTAAGACGGAGAGTCTTCAGCAAAGAGAGTCTTGACTCTTTGACCCGAGAGCAAAGAGTGAAGTCTAGTTGCCTTGTATAAAGCCAAGAGGCGATATTTCCACATAGGGTCTGCCTTTAAGTAAAAGACCTGACCCCTGGCCAACTTTCTTTTTTTAAAAAAATATTATGGTTTTATCGTAAACAGTAAAATACAAAACAGAAAAACAAACACAAAACAAAAGCACATATTCAATCCTAACAACAACAAAAAAGAGGAAAAAGTGATCAAATTAATTTAACATTTGATATATATACAGAGAGGAAAACGTACTGCTTTTTCTTTTCATATATTCTTTTCATATATATATATGAACCGGTAGTGGTTTGGCGGCCTGGGTCGCTGGAACCGGCAACGGCCCAGGCACACCATGGCCCTGAACTGGTTCTGCAGACAGTACTGTAGATGCCACCATCTTGTCTTTTCCTTCTGCGCATGCGCAGAGCAATTTTTATTGCACTGCGCATGCACGGGTAGTGCGCACGGCTTGGCCATGAGCAAACCGGCAGTAGCAACTGCTGGAAACCACCCCTGCATTACACTAATCTTCAAATCCCTCGGCTGACCATCTTATACATAGGATGTAGAAAGGTGTTTCCAGTCTCTTATAAAGCTGTCCAGTCCATTAGGTTCATTTTATCATATGTGGTGGTCTTGCAAATATATAAGGTTGCTGTGATTATTTTTCTTCCCTCTCTTCATAACTACAAATCTCTTGGGATAGGTTGGACGCTTTGTCCAGGCAGTTGCTGAAGGCTGTCTCAGAAAAAAAAATGTCTTATTGTCATGAATTTATGCTACATTAGGTGTAGAAGTAAACAACGTCTCAAGTTTCGGTGCTGCTGATGTGATCTGTTCGTTTTTTTGTTCCTTTGACATGAAAATGCAGAGTATACTAGTCAGTGAGCTGCTGCTTTTCAAACCCGATGTAGTTCATTCTTCTGCCTACCAAACTGTTTTGATGATTTGGTTAAAAGAAAAATGCATGTCTGTAAAATAAAAGCATGGTGTGCTGGATCCCAATTGGTAAGCCGCTGTGAATTTCCTGCAGAAGACATGGGTCACTGTGGCTTACCAATTGGGATCCACCATGCCACAAATTTTTATTAGCTTTACTAGAAAGTCTCTTGCCTCATAGCCATATTCATATGCTCAGTCATTATTGGATCACACCCTCAAGACTAGAGGAATAGCCGTTTTGATTTCCTAAGTATTTATTTCTCTTGGGCTCCAACATTGAAGAAATGACACTGGGTTATAAAGGATGTCACAAACTCCTTAGATCATTTTTTTGCCTACATCTAGAAATCTCTGTTGCAACCCTAAAGGATTGTCATATACTACAAAGGACTATTTGCTCAGGTCACCTGTCATCTGTTGGGATGACCCATCCCAAAGCAAGTTGTTCAGATGGTACCCAACACCGTCCTCTTGTGGTTGTGTAACGCAATGGAAAGAAAACAACTGTAGCAAATTGCAGTCTCTCTGCAGTGGATTTTTTTTTGAATTCGCTTATTTTCATTTGTCAAAGAGCAGATAAAAAGGAACTTATCAGTAACAACGGCACTTCACATAAGCCAGTCTTTTCATGACTAAAGCCTTGATAACCAAAATACCAATTTCTATAAAATCAGCCTGGAATATTAGAAAGATCTTTAACAAGATCTTTAACAAGCCTAAATAATATTGGAATCTTGGCAACTGCGTGTAGTGTCTCACAAATGGTGATTCTACACATATTTATCTTTCACTTAAAGGATAGCAAATAGAGCGTTTCAGTTAAATTCCCAGTTTTAAAAAATCAAGAAGTACATGCCTGTATGAATCAATCCCGTTTTAAGAACACAAGTAACACACAAAGATTGGATTCACACATCACACTAACATGGGGTTCATGATTGGCGTGGCACACAAATGCTGTGAAATATGCTAAGTGATTTGCTTTTGAATTAATGTGTTGTGAGGAACCCCGCCACCTGTGTCCTATTGCACAATTCACGATTTAATAAACTATGGTTTAGAAGAATGTATAGTTGAACATCTATTTTGGTATCGGTCTCCAAACAAAGGGAAACATTGCTTTGGAAGTCATTTTGATCCAAATCCATAAGCTGCAAAAAGATGCAAAAGATGGATCTGTGCTTCCAACCATGAGCAAATCAATAGAGGATGCGCTGAGTTTTAGAATTTGGAAAGAGTGCTGGGAATCCTTGACCACAATCTAGTCCTCATAATATTGGGTCTCAGGACTCCCAGAGGCCAACAAAAAAAAAAGGAATATCTGAGTTGAAGCAAAATCAAAATCTCTTTAGATGAAACATCTGGGACTTTAAGTTTGGATGTGATGACTGTACCAATTAGTTTTTCACACACGCTGTCTTCAATAAAGCAATCATATCTAGACTGAAAAACCCCACTGAATGATGAGAGATGCAGAAAACTCTTCACTCTTCGTCTCCATAATTTTGCAGTGCAAGATTGGGTAGCCCCTTTTAAAACCATGTAGTATCTTTCCGCGATTCGAATTCTGTACTGACTGCCATCATCCTTCCTGCCTGGGTCTGTATCATACTTACCTTAGCTGCATTTTAAAATACTTGCCTGACTTAGCCATTCTTTTCAAAAAGATAGGTAGCATTGATGGTAATGTATGTAAAATAAGTTACATGTTAAGATTGAGATGTATATAGTTTCCCTTCAGTGAAGGATTCACTGTACTGAGCCTCATTTCGAAGATATTTATTTGTGTACAGTAACTGTTTGGGTAAGTGAGAGTGAAGGAATGGTTATTACAAAAGGCTTACCATCTCTCAAACTTTCCCAACTGCATTTTGTTTGAGGGGAAAGGAGGATGAGAAGTCTCACTCCATTCTCCTGATGGTGTAGCTGTATAACTAATGTATCAGCACAATTTGACGCGCAAAACTAAAAACCTCTTTCGAGTCAAGGCGACAAAAATTGGGTTTCTAACTGTGTTGAATTTTCTTTTATAAATAACAAAAATCCACCTTGCTTCCCCTTTTAGTCCTTCACCTTTAATCTTTAGAAACAGAAAGCTGGATTGTAATACTAGCCTTTAGCTGTAAATAAAATACTTCCTCAATTAAAACCTTTGCTTTGTTTCCCTTTTTTTTTTTTGCAGTTGAAGTGGGTTCCAAATATCTGTAATTATAGAAAAATAAACTTACATATGGACCTTTTTTTTTTATTAAGGTAGAACTAGATGATCCGTGCCTGGTAGGATGGCAGCTGGTACATCAAGTTGTAATCAATTTCTCCTCTCAAGTAGGACAACCAAGCTATCAGATTTCATCTGGGAAGGCAATAACAAAATGTACCTATGACTGAGACTGACATATTTCTACGTCTTTGGTAGAGCTGGAATTTTTCTCGGTTTTTCCTTGTTTGAAAAAAATCTTAGCGTAAGACTATTTCAGGGCTTATGCAGCAATGTTTCGGTATTCTCTCAGAAAAACAGGAAAATGCACTTCAAATTTTAGAAAAGCAAACTATTGAAAGGATTTGAAGATCTTCAAAGAAATATTTAAGAGCCACTTGCAACCCTGGGGTGGGAGAACACTGTTCAACCCTACTCCATATCAACATTTGTGCCACACTCCAATTAGAAGTGGGAAAAGTTCATTTCCTTCCTTTCCAGATTACAGCTGACCATAGCAAGTCCTACCAAGTGTCGGAATTTAGAAGGATAACATTTATTTTCGGACTCCAGGAACTATGCCTTATTTCATCAATATGAACATTTCCGTTTATGTAATATCTTTCTATTAATGAGCTTTGAAGCAAATTAAGTTTGTTTTTTCAAGATATGACGTTAATTGCTGATGTATTCTTCTGTTTATATACAAACCCAAGTACGTACATTGAATGCTAGATACCACACTGAAGTATCTAGCATTCAATGTGAAGATGGTAAACATCTAAGTAATATATGCACAATAGCAAAAAAAAACCACATTTGTTCTTGAAAATTGGTTGCGTGTCTTCTTCAGAGAACTATTAAATGGCCAAGGAACTGCAACAATTTAAAGGGAAAAAAAATCTGAGCAAACACTATTCCAAACCAGAATAAGGCCATCTGAGTAGAGGAAGTTAATGTGCTGAACTGACTTCAATCAGTCAGAATAGAGCTGGAAGGGACCTTGGAGGTCTTCTAGTCCAGCCCCCTGCTCAAGCAGGAGACCTTATACCATTTCCAACAAGTGACTGTCTAGTCTCTTCTTAAAAGCCTCCAGTGATGGAGTGCCCACAACTTCTGAAGGCAACTTCTGTTCCACTGGTTAATTGTCCTCACTGTTAGGCAGTTTCTCCTCAATTCCAGGTTGCTTCTCTCTTTGACTGGTTTCCATTTTGTGTCCTGCCCTCTGATACTTTGGAGAATAATTTGACCCCCTCCTCTTTGTGGCAGCCCCGTTCTTCATATGCTTTAGTCTCCAGGCCTTTAATCATTTTAGTAGCTCTTCTTTGCACTTTTTCCAAAGTCTCAACGTCTTTCTTTTTGTAATGCGGTGACCAAAACTGGATGCAGTACTCCAGGTGGGGTCTTACTAAGACTTTATAAAGTGGTACTAATATTTCATGTGATTTTGATTCTATGCTTGCTCATACTTTTTGGATTTTACCTTCCATCATCCTCAGTTAAATATTCTAACAAAGGATTTGGAATGTATCCCCTAAAACAAAAAAAAGGATATCAGATTAATCGTTCAATTCTAATTTCTGCTAATAATTAAGTGGTTCTCCAAGGCACCTAAAGGCCAGCCAAGGAATAATGGATGGAAACTGAACAAGGACAGATTCAACCTGGAAATAAGAAGAAATTTTCTGTGAGAACAATCAATCAGTGGAACAGTTTGTTTTCAGAAGTTGTGGGAGTTTCGTCACTGGAAGCTTTCAAGAAGAGACTGGACTGCCCTCTGTATCTGCATTGTAAAGTCTAAGTGCCTATTTCCACAGAGCTACAAAGCAATTGGGACAACCGCTTAATTTAACCTGTCTCACTCTACTGTTCTGAGCCTAAGAATGAAAATAGCATGGTGAGGGGCAGAAACATCCTCGTCCTAGAACTGCTTCCTGAGTTATCATTGTAATATGTAAAATAATTATTTTAAAAACTATAGCACTATTTGTTCTGTAGGGAGAACGAGGCAGGCAGGAACTGAGGCAAGGCAGGTTGAAGCTAACACAACCTTTATTAACAGTATAACAAAATGTAAGGCAAATCTCGACCCGGCAAACGGCAAAATTTGACAGCTGACAGCCCTTTTTATACCAGAGCTGTCAGACGCTGGACCAATAGAATGGCTGCATTCTCCCGCCAGCTGGCTGCTCGCGTCTCAACCAATCAGGGGCCGGCAATGATAGTCAATGGCGTCGTAGCCTCGAGGACTTAACACTATTCATGCACAAATATTCCATTATAAACACTGCAAATGGCTAGAATCCCCATATGTGTTCTGACCTAGGCTTCCTGATGAAGCATAAATCACACACTTAGTCCCCAAAACCCTCTTTTATATAAACGGCTGTGAATTGTGGTCATTCACAGCCCGTAATGATTCACACAGTCTGTGAAGAGTCCGACAGACGTCTGCCACAGTCTTTCGGGGTAATGCTGATAAAGCACCCACCTTTATCTCCCTTGAAACACAGCCAGAGACCTAACTGCCATTTAGTTTTGCAAGGCCAAACGGAGCACAGAGTCAAACAGAGTTTCTCAGAGTTTGAACCGACCAGAATGAACAAACTTGCTTCCTGCAATGGCTCATGTCCGTTTGCTCCTCTTTTATGTCTTATGGGTGGGGCCAATCGTCTCCAAGCCTTACTCCCGAGTCGCCCTTTGGGTCTTAATTGTTCTTGCCTTCTGGCAACTCTGTGGATGCGCACAGTGGGAACAGGCTCCCGCTGTTCTTCTGTCTCACTGATGTCAGACTACGGAGGCTCTGGAGGCAGCACATAACTACCAGATGGTCTTGGTCCCCTCTCTGCCTCCGATGCAGAGCCCTTATCCGAGCCTTCTCCAGACTCCAAGTCTGTCCCATGTTCCTCCCCAACCTCCTCACTGTCTGACTCTGCTGCCAGCTTCGCAGCAGACCACAACAATATGCTGCAAGTTTCTTTTCCCCTCATTTCTACAAGGGATTGACTCGCATCTTGAAAATAAATCTGCAACATCACAGTGTGACAGAATATAGATCTGTAATGGCATATCGCCTATGAGAAATGAACAATTCATTTCTGTATTCATCATGATAGAAATACATAAATCAAGCAGCCACAAAATTCTGGTCCAAGATGAACCCTCTGAAGAAGAATGATGAGAGAGCCTCTTAAGCTTAAATTGCAGAATAACGAAGAGTTATATTTCAATGGAGATCATAAAAAGATGCAGTCTTTGCATAGTAGTCCTGTTAAGGCAGGCTGTTCATTATAGTAGAGAGGGCATTAGAAAAAGCTGAATCCGCAAATGTAGTAATTATTTTCTTGGCCAAGGATGATTCATAGTTGAACACGAAGATGCTGAAGCTCCAGCTTAGGGGTAGAGTTTCATCACTCACATGAACAGATTTTTTTTTAAGCATGTTGGATTGCAGAACGAATGCCAAAGTTTGAAAGATAATTAAGAAGCATTATCGGAGCAGGAGTGGTGCATTCTGATATGACGACATTAGCAAATGTGCCAGAAAGAAGTCATGGATTCCAGGCTTACAGAAGGGAGTGCAGTCAGTATATTGCTTTCCCAGCAAAGAAGATGTGTGTGGAAACATTTTCCAAAAGTCATGTGTGAATCTATCTTGCAGAGGAATAAGGATCCTGTGTAAGGCTTTGTTATGTAAAAGATGAAAGACATTTCTGTTGATGTTTTTGAGCTACTCTGCAGTGTAGTGCAGTCGTTTTATTAGACGTCGTGCAAAATAAGCAAATCGTAATTTTCTTCACTGGTTGAACACATCATCATTATGCATGAAGAGGAAAATAAAGGAAGAAGATCCAAGTCCCAAGAAACATCTAAAGTACAACTTTAAAATAAAAGGCACCATATAAATCAGTGTTGGCGAACCTTTTCGGCACCGAGGGCATTCGCAGCGGGCGGTTGCTCTTCCTGTTTCCAATGCTCCTGTGCATGGGAAGAACAACTGGCCAGCGCACCAGAACCCGGAAAAGCAATGGGCAACGGCTTCAGAGGTGATATTCAGGCGAACTGGTAGCAGCAGCTGCAGGAGGCTCCACCCACCCGTCCCGACATAATGCGCAAGCACTATGCATGTGCAAAAGGCAGTGCACACTCACATTTGTAAACCGGTAGGGAAGGTGAGTCCCACCTCTGGATGGCTTGTGTGCCTGGAAAGATGGTTCTGCGTGCCACTTTAGGTTCGCCATCACGGATATAAATGAAAAAGATGCCTAGCTACATAAAAATATAGAGATGATTTTGTCCCTTCCTAAAGAGTTGGTATTTAATAATAACCATGCATGACAGAAAGGAGAAGTTGGAGGAAACAAAACAGATGTCAAGGAATAATATTAACTTCCTTATTTCCAGTGAAACTCTGGCATTCTAGCATCCCAGCACTTCACATCTGCCACCACAGGCCATGACTACATGTAGACCAAATGAAATTTAAGAACACTAGTAAAATAAGTCCAGCTGTTTCAAACTCTGACTGGAGATTCATACTTTTCATGCCTCCTATATGTAAGAGCCTCTTACAAAATGAGAACTGGCATAGCTGGCAAAAGGTTAGATGGTCTATACATTTTCTTTCTGAAATATTCGTGGCTAGATGCTGCCTAAGGGATTGCCCAGGTAAGAGTGTTCAACAGGGAAGGATCAAAAGTGATGTGTCATATTCATAAGTGGTGTAGTCCTTACCACCTCAAATTCTTCTGTTTCATCCTTCTGCAGGTATTCACACAAGTCATCTATATTCATTCTTTCTTGAATCCCATGAATGCTTCTGTTACTGGTATTGTCCTTAACTGGACAGTCTGCAGTGTGTGTGGGTGTGTTTGTGTTTCTCTCACAAATACAAGAACAGATAAATGTGCAATCAGAAGGTGCTTCCTGTGGCATTTTTCGGAAACTTTTGAAACAATAATTTGTTTAATGTGACCTGAAAGATCCCTTTGGGCAGAAATGCTGAAGTGGAAAGAATTGTTTTAAGCTGGACTTTTAAGGAAAAAGGAGACCCTACAGTTTGGAAGATTGGAAGGGCCAGCAAAAAGTGAATAGGGAGAGAGAGGTGGAAAATACTTTTAGACAAAAGGGACGATTCCTGCTATTGTCCTCCAGAAACCTGCTTTGAAGAAATGAAAGCGCCACACGCCCAAAATCAAAAATACATCCCAGGCTTAGAAACCCTTGATATCAGGAAGGGCAAAACTTGCCATGAATGGAAACTGTGTGGGTGGAGAAGAGAGTGAGAAGGATGCACAGATCCAATCCATCACTGATGTAACTTCTCAGCAGTCATCGTGAAAAAAATTAGTCATCTCTTTCAGACTACGATATCAAAAGGCAGACACACCATGACAGTTACTGTGGAGCCAAGAGAGAGAAATGGGCGCCCACCATGCACAGACAGGAAGCGTGAGATTTTGCAGCTAAGAATTCCTCAGGCCGGGGCGGGTGAGTTACTTTGACAGGAATTGTTGACTGAATACTCTCTCCCAACACATTTAAAAAAAAAAAAATTCAAGAGGATATTTCTGGGAGATGTGCTACAAATTTTTTCCTTTGCAAATTGAAACCCAGAGTACTTTCAGGAAGCCATTGTGAAGTGCTACAAGCTGTGAAAAGTGATATAAAAACATTCTGATAAGCCATGGTGGCCTCCAGGCAGTGGTTGCGAAGTGGTTGCCAACAAATGTTCTCGCAATTCCTTTGAGAGCAACAACTTCTGATAAAGGCTGAGAGAGAGAGAGAGAGAGAGAGAGAGAGAGAGAGAGAGAGAGAGAGAGAGAGAGAGAGAGAGAGAGAGAGAAGGAGACAGAGAGAGATAAGAAGCCATTGGCATAGATTCTCATTAAATTGAGTGAAATACAAAGCTGAAAACTGCCTGATGCAGTCACATGGCCGAAGGCAACACTCACTGATATAGCTCTTCAAATTGAATTAATATAGAATGATGCCACAAACATCTGCATATATGAGCATTCACTAATGGCCAGGAGCAGCTCAGCATTATACAGGCAGAGGCATTTGACTCAGGCTATACCTGCTGGGGGAAATGGCTGTCTTGCTCAGCTACTCTGTTTCCCAGAAAATAAGACCTAATGAGTAAATAAGAAAAATGAGTCCCAGCATGATTTTTGATGATGCTCGTAATATAAGCCCTACCCCCAAAATAAGCCCCAGTTAAGGTTATCAGCCAGATGGATGCATTTAGTACTGAATTTCCCTGAAAATAAGACCTAATGCATCTTTTGGAGCAAAAACATTAATATAAGACCCAGCTCATTTTCGGGGAAACATGGTAACTTGACCAAGGATGATTTGAAGCAATCTCAGATGCTTGTTTACCTTTCCCAATGTCCTTCCTCAAGTATTTCAGACACACCGAATCTGAAATAACACACAAACAACAATCGGTGCTGACCCACACTCAACAGGCCGCTGAATGTGTTGCTGGATATTCAAGACAAAGCACACACTGGGTCACACACTGGCATTAGCATTTGAGAAGAAGCAGGAAGGCACCAAGGAGAACCCTAAGGAAGGAATAGCAAATGTTTGGAGAACAGAACTTTATGGACTGTCCAACTCAGTCTGCATTGTATCACTTGAAAATTAATCTAATCTCATCAGGGATGCTGAAAATCATTGTCCCATTGCTGGTGCAGGAGTCAGGTTTAATTCAAGAGAAGACAACCTGAGGTCCTGAATTTTGAACTCATAAAGCAGAAAAGTGTTGAGCCTGGATGCTGCCCACCTTCACAACAGGTATAAATATACTTATAAATACACCCTTACACGTCTTTGCAATAGCTAACCTTTTATCCTTTATGTGCACAAATAATCAAGAGAAATGTTTTTGTAACTCTGCACAACGTTCAAGAATCCTCTTTCCCTGCTGCGTCGTAACCACAGTGGATAAAATGGGTCTTTGATGAAATGATAAAAAGATGGCACCGTATCTAAAGAAGCAAGGAATCAAAAACCCAGCTGGCACAGATAGCCAGAGCTCTAGTGCTATCAATGGTATATCTGATCAGGCCAGCTGCTATGAAATCTTCATTTGAAGAGTTCAGGCAATGTTAATTCGAAATGTCACCTCCTGCTGCTGTGGGGAAAAACACTGTGCTGTGTTTTTTTTTTATAACAGCAAATAAGCGAAGGCTTCCTTTCATAATTAAAAGATCTTGGAGGCAAAGATGACAAGCTTAGCTAAAGCGTATGTAACACAGCTGCAGTGTTTACTTGCAATGAATAGGCAAGGGTTGCCCAACTATTAGTTTTCAGCAACTATATAACTCCCTGAGAAAGGAGTGCCACAGGAAATGTGACTCTTTAATCATCTACCGTGGGGAGGGGACAGAGATACCATCCAGCAAATGCTGGAATGGCATACAAAAAAAGACTGATAGTTTCACTAAGTATATTTTATAAGTTATGATTTATAAAAGTTATCTTAGAGAGAGATGGGGGAAAAATTAAAATAGGCATAAGGCTGAATAAACATGTTTACTCTTGTCTTTAAAAAAAATGGGCTGCTAATTTGATAACTAAGTGAAGAAAATTAAACAAGACCAGAGACAAAACTAGCAGGCTTTGGTTAGGGCAGGGGTCAGCAACCTGAAACACTCAAAGAGCCATTTGGACCTGTTTCCCACAGAAAAAAAACACCAGGGGCCACAAAACCATTCATGTGCCTGACTATTTCCTGAGCGGCCACAAAGCTAGCATACTGTATGTGGTTGAATTAAATGTTCTGTTTTCCTCTGAAACGTTTCTTTTTTTGGATTTATCCTTGGATTGGCCTACTGGAGGTCGAAAAACTCAATAAATAGCATGCTGGCGGGTGTCGCATATTGGCGGTCGTGACACATATTTTGAGTGTCAGGGAGCTGCAGCAGAGGGATGAAAGAGCCACATGTGGCTCCAGAGCCACAGGTTGTTGGCCCCTGGGTTAGTGTCAAGCTCTGTTCAAGATACTAAAGGCACAAGAACTAACCCAATTAACCCAAATGGCCCCAATGCTGCAGATATATGGTAAAAAAATAAACAATATGGAGAACCAATATAACCAACAGTGAGAAAGAAGACAAGTACTACGTCTGAAGAGTAAGCTATTAGACCAAGATGTCATTTGACTTAATGGACAGCAATGATTTTGGGTTTAGCTGACAGACTACTCAGAAAGGAAGAAACTATAAGAGTGGACGTACATTTCTTATAAGGGATACATGCAGGAAAAACCCAGTATGGCTGTATAAATTCAACTCCTGTAAGAAAGGATAGGTTAGATGCTAGTTATAGTGGTAGTTGTAAAGTCTACCCTGTTTTTTGCACAGAACCCAAGAATTCTTTCACAACAAAGCAATAAACTTCCTCAAATTTTGACTGCAACATGTTCTCAGACACCATTCTTCTAAATTGGCTCCCACTAAAAGATCATTTAGTACATCTGTCTAAGAGGAAATGGGGCATGTAAATAATTACACAGAACATTCATTGCAGCTACAACTGTATCTTTCTCCTGGATCTATATAAAATGGAATCCACACATACTCATTTATTGACTTCACCCTTAAGCAACTGCCAAACTCTGAGCAAATGAAATAGTACTGGATGAGAATACAGAACTAGGAATTCAAGTCCAGAAACGTAGCAGAGATGAGTGGGACAGTTCACAGAACTGGCTGATCCTTCTCAACTGTACTGAATCAATGAGCCAATGAAACTGACTTGGAAGCATTCAAGCTGTCACAATGGGCTGAGTTAATCCAGCTGCAGGCCTAATACACATGTCCATATGCAAACAAAACCAGCTTGTTAATATTTTTGGTGGAGTGTTTGAAACTTCCTTGAAGTTAATACATCCATCTACAATGTGGTTTCAAATGAGAAAATGCTAGATTCGACATAAAATCCAGGCTTTTGAGATGTGAAAATTGCATAATTTAGACTTCACCTTCTAGTTCTTGTTTGCATTTTTGGGGTGGGGATGAAGGAAGCTAGAATAATTGCAGCGAAAAGCAGAGCCATTACTGATACAGCTCCAAGATAACAGAACAGAGCTGAGAAAAATTAACCACCCTTAGATATGAGGGGGTCCTTGGTGTTCTCTGAGCTTGCTTGGGTTTTTTTTTTTTTGGCAGATGTTTCAAAACCCAACTAGGTAACATCATCAGTGCTATTTACTGTCACTGAGGTTACCTAGTTGGGTAATGAAATGTCTGCAGGAAAACAAGCAAGCTCAGAGAGCACCAATGACCCCTAATGTCAACCTTGAGCTACAAATATTCTTTATTAGCACTCTTGGATATTTCTGAAGAAAGTCAGTAACTTCAGACAGCCTTACACATCATAAAGAGTGCTCTGAAATATAGTTCAACATCTAAAAAGCAAAATATCCCTTGTTCCAGAGGTGGGTTCCTACCAGTTCGGACTGGTTCGGCCGAATAGGTAGTAACTTGGCAGCCTGGGTTGCTGGAACCGGCAGCGACCCAGGCCTGCTACGCCCCCGAACCGGTTCTCCTACAGCACCGCCATTTTGTATTTCAGTTCTGCACATGTGCAGAACAATTTTCATTGCAGGAATGTATTTTTTTTCCTTTTTGCGCATGCACAGACATTTTTAGATGCAAATGTGCATGTGCACATTTTTTGCACGCCAAACCAGCAATAATGCCGGCAGCAACCCACCCTGCCTTGTTCTCACTATAAAATAGCATTTAGCAGAAAGTTGTCAAATGCACATCTTTCTTATCCAGAACACAAGTGTGGGCATAGCAGCTATAGGGGATTTTTTTTTTTTTACACATTTTGGGATTGCTAACTTGAGGAGTCCTTGGTGCTATCTGAGCTTGCTTGGTTTTTTTGGACACATTTTATTACCCAAACAAGGTAACATCATCAGTGCTCGTTTTATCAATTGCTAATTTGCTTTTTTGATTATTTCACTTGTAGTCTAAAGATGTATTCTTTAGCTACGAAGTTCCACAATCTTATCCACAACCAAATGGAGAGATGTTGTAAATGACACATGTATTTAAAGCATTTTTACTCTGTTGAATAGAACTTATTTTTGCTCAAGTATCATTAGAACTGCATATGAACATTCTGCACTCTTATCGATAAATTGCTTTTACTCAACTTGACTGAGATAGTTTTGGAGCTGACATTTTGAAGAATTGGCTCTTTAATCATCTGTTCTCCATCTTAACAAAGGAACAGTTAAAAAGCAACATACAATATAAGCAACATTTATTTCTTTTTCTTTCTATGTAAAAGAACATACACTATTTATATTTGAAGTTCCAGTTATTTTGTTCAAGCTTTTCTTTGGATAACAGTCTCCATCTCCCATCAAAGAACAGCTATATTTGGAATAAATACATCAGGGACAGAAAAAAAAATTGATGTATCAATATATTAGCAACTGCAATGATCATTGGATCTAATTTTAGATTTGCATGTTATGATGATGGGAGAAAAGACTGGTTAGGACAAATAATTAAAATCATCATTCTAAAATTTGTTTCAAGCAGTTATACGGAAAAGGCGATCATGACTGATTTTAAAAAGCAAAATTTGTATAAAAGATCATGCCAAAATCCTAGGATGGCAAACTAGATTAAGAAGTAAGAAGAAGAAAAAACCTAAAACACAGTAAAAAGACAGTTTAACAACATTGCCAAGAAAAGAACATCATGGATATCACTAGATGAATTCTAATCAAAGAAGACTTTACTTTTAAGTATAGAATGAAGGGGTACAATAATTCTGATACTACTGTCATAATACGGCTGCATTCTGAAGGAATGTAACCAAAAGCAGGATAGATGAGATAATTGAAAGGCAGTAACTGAAAGAGTAGCTGCCTCTTCTGAATATCTTAGTATGTTACAAATTCTAGCAAAATAATTTTGTAGTGATTAGGAATTATAGACAGAATATATAACATTAAAAGACCAAGAACTAAGGGGGAAAAAACCTTTCAAACCAAAAGTTTGGTAAGTCATATACCGATTATCTTTCCACAGTGACCATGGTACAATTTTCAAATATCTTCACTTTTCTGCTAGAGAAAAATGTAATTACCAGGATAGATTATTTCCAGCAAAATCATGGAAATCTTTGAACAGGGAAGTGACATGTTCCTTTTCAATAGTAATAGAAGGCTGGGATTCATTCAGAAACCTCAGAATTATTAGCATATGATGGAATATATAAATACATGGTTGTAAATAAAATTGCTACTTTTTAAAGACCTGTATGCCATAAGAAATACTAATAGAAAGGCTTAGAAACTTAAAGGAGCTCAAATGGCTTTCTCATTTTGTTTGAGTTGAAAATTGCCTTGAATGCATTAGTATAAAAACCGAATCTATGAGAATATTCTTTAAATCAATTAATGAACCCTATTAATAAATATTTAATAATTAATAATAATAAATGAACTCCAGAGTATGTAGAGGACAGGAAGGCCTGGAGGAACGTTGTCCATGGGGTTGCGATGGGTCGGACAAAAACTTTGCAACTAACAACAACATTAATAACCAGATTTGAGGTGGAGTACCCACAACTGCAGAGAGACGTGATGGCTCAGTGGCTAAGACGCTGAGCTTGTTGATCAGAAATATCAGCAGTTAAGCAGTTCAAATCCCTAGCGCTGCATAACGGAGTGAGCTCCCGTTACTTGTCTCAACTTCTGCCAACCTAGCAGTTCGAAAGAACATAAAAATGCAAGTAGAAAAATAGGTACCACCTTTAGTGGGAAAGTAACAATGTTCCGTGCGCCTTCAGCGTTTAGTCATGCCAGCCACATGACCATAGAGACGTCTTCGGACAGTGCTGGCTGTTCGGCTTTGAAACGGAGATGAGCACTGCCCCCTAGAGTTGGGAACATATGTGTGAACCTTTACGTTTACCCACAACTGCAAAAATCCTGGAGTCTGATCAATGGTACTAAATAACAACTCTTTGTTTCATATCTCTGTTGCTCACGGCCATCACTCAAGTTAACTTGATCACCCTTATTCTGACAACAACACAATGGATTAAATGAGGTCAAATAAAATAGCAATTATTTCCATTGTATTTCAGAGGCCTCCCATGACTCAAATGCTCTCTCCCAAGACTTCATAAAGGGAACCAAAATAACTGGTGGGTCCCCAGTTAAGGACTCACTTCTTTGGTTTATTATTCAAAATGTAATCTTGTTTCTGGATTAGCAGCTAATCTGGGTATGTTAATTTCATAGTAGCTTCAGTTTCAGTTTTCAGATTTGGAGGAAGGAGTGTCTCAGCCAAGCCCAGGGGAATTGAAGAGGATTTTGGAAGGTATTAAGAGGAAAGCATCCCCAGGGCTGGATTCATCAACTATCCAATGCAAATTATAAAATGTGGATGTTTTTCTCTTTCTTTTCTTGGGACATCTAAGAACAATCACAGCATAAAACACCGTTTTATTATTTATGTAATATGCCTGTGGAATGTACAGGTAGTTCTCGACATAGAATGGTTCATTTAGTGACCGCTCAAAGTTACAACGGCACTGAAAAAGTGAACTTATGACCATTTCCCCCATTTACAACCATTGCATCTTTTTGCTCACTTGATCATAATTCAGGTGCTTGGCAACTGGTTCATATTTATGACCGTGGCAGTGTCCAAGGGACACGTGATTTTTTTTCCCGACCTTCTGACAAGCAAAGTCAATGGAGAAGCCACATTCTTAACCACTGGATTACTGACTTAACGACTGATGAACGGGAGGTTGCAAAATGGGGCAAAACTCTCATAACAAAAATGTCTCACTTGACAACAAAAACGTTGTGCTCAATTGTGGTCTTAAATCGAGGACTACCTGTACGTAATTTTTTAAGCGTAAAGGTATGTACATGTATATTTATTTACAAACAGGTATGCACACCCACATATACCTGTGTGTGTAAATAGATATTACCTATACTGTACATAGGATATTTTTGGGAACCCCAGGAAGGGGTATATATATTTGTGTTACAACCCCTGGTATGCCCAAATATGGGAGGGAGCTCACTACTCCCCCTTTCTGTCCTTCGGCATATTACAGAAAACCATCCGGCAGAAAACCATATTTTTATTTTTAATGTTGCCTTTCTATATTTGTGTTGTATTTGTGCTGATAAATAAATAAAGGGAGACTAGTATAGATCTATTTCAAGCTATTTAGCTCTCATCAGCTAGCCATTTAGGTTCAAATCCCAGTAAGGGTATGGCTAGCTGATGAGAGCTAAATAGCTTGAAATAGATCTATAGTAGTCTCCCTTTATTTATTTATCAGCACAACACACACACACACACACACAAACATAAAATATACATATGCACATTTATAAATGTATATATTTATGTATTTGAATATATTAGCTCAGCCAACTTCCAAGACTCGGGGCACCAAACCGAACCAGAAAATTCTGTGGGTTATGCGTTTGTGTGAAACACCTCCTGGGCTCTGTGCCAGGCCTAGAATCAATGCATTGGGGGATTGGGTGTGTGTGTGTGTGTCTGTGTTATCCCGTTTTGTTTGTGTCTTTTGTTTTTAACCATGTTTTGGGTTGTGTAATAGCCACCCAGAGCCTGTGGAGGCGGCGGCCCCGGCAAATTTGAGGGGGGGAAATAGACAAACGTGCGGTCTAGGCGCTGCCCTCTACCCAATGTATTCTAATACACCTTTCAAAGAAAAGAAAAACTCCTTTATTTCTTTTTTATTTCTTTATTTCTTCTCCCGCCACCTGCTTCATTCCAGGGATTTAAACCACGTCACGGGGCGAAAACAACCCCAGCCGGTTCCCCACCCCCACCCCGATGCGCGCCCCCGCTTCAAAGGGTCAGCCGAGAGAGCGCGCGTCGCTCCTTGACTGGAGGGCCACAAGCTCCGCCCCCTCGGGCGAACGCTGACGGCCTCTTCTCTTTGCCCCCGCCCTCCTTTTTTTTTTTTAGTCCCTCGCGCCGATTCCCTCCCTTTTTTCTGTTCAGCCCGCCGCCGCCCCGCGTTGCATTATGGGACACAAACAAAGTGCTCGGCTCGTCGGCTCCGCGTGAAAAAAGGCGAGGGCGGGGGGAGGAGGAGGGAGGAGAGCCCGAACGCCTGGCCCCCGCGCGCGAAGCCCTCCAGCGGGCCCCGCGCCGCCACCGTCCTTCTCCTTTCCCCGCCCCCACCTCCCCGCTCACGCCGCGAGAGCGCCTGCGTGGCGGCGCGCGGGACTCGTTCTCCTCCTTAGCGGGGGGCCCTCCTTTCCTCACCTTCCCCCCCTGCCCCTCAGCAGAAGAAGCCGCGACGGCGGCGGCGGCGGCCATGGCCCTGCGGGGGCCGAGCTGAAGAGCCGGGACGGGGGGCCCAGGAAAGGAGAAGCTGGGCCTTACGCTTGTTGACCGACCTACCCCCCTCGTCTCTCCCGCTCTCGGCCCGCCTGGCGCGGGGAAAGGAGGGCCTCGCCAAGAGCAGGTAATGGAGGCTGAGGGGAAAGAGGGAGGAGGGAGGGGAGAGGGGATCCTAGGCCCCGCCCCTTGGCCCCTCCCCTTGCCGGAGCATCCCTGCCTCCCCCGTGGCGCTGCGTCCGCGCTGATGCCCGAGATGGGGGCTTCCCTTAACACCCACTCACCCCACCCCGACATGGGATTGCTCAGATGCGGGTTTTGCAACATTGTTGCCGTTAATTCATGCTTCATTAACTATGGTGTGTGGGGAGGTGTTTTCCTATAGGAAGCCCCCAAAGCGAAGGGGGGGGGGGTTGCAGGAAGTTTCAAGGTTGGGAAAGGCGTGGATGGCCTCTGTGGGACCCCCCCCCCTCCAAGGTGGAGATTAAGCTGCCAAAGTAGGTCTCCCCATCCTGGCAGGCTTTCCAGTGATGCATTTTAATGCATAGTGTGATACATCAATAGGGGTACATGATAGGAATGGTGTCCTTTAGGGTTATCTCCTGGCATTTATTTCCCGACAGGATTTTTTTGGTTTGGCACTTGGAATTTGTAAAACGAAGTAACGAACATGTTTTCATGTCCTTGGGAATCTCTTTGCGGTATGCTCATTTTTACAGGTTTGTCGTTTATTTTTGCATGGGAAATACGGTCACTGTACAGGTAGAAGATAGGGACGTGGTGGCTCAGTAGCTAAGACGCGGAGCTTCTCAATTAGAAAAGTCGGTGGTTCGAATCCCTAGTGTCACATAATGGAGTGAGCTCCCGTTACTTGTCCCAGCTTCTGTCAGCCTAGCAGTTTGAAAGCAGGCAAAAATGCAAGTAGAAAAATAGGAACCACCTTTGGTGGGAAGGTAGCAGCGTTCTGTGCACCTTTGGTATTTAGTCATGCCGGCCACATAACCACGGAGACGTCTTCGGACAGCGCTGGCTCTTTGGCTTTGAAACGGAGATGAGCCCCGCCCCCTAGAGTCGGGGACAACTAGCACATATGTGTGAGGGGAACCTGTACCTTTACAGGTAGAAGACGCCATTGGTGCCATTAAAAAAAGAGTCTGTCCTTACATGTTTTGGCATAATTTGAATTCTCCCTTCCCCACACCTGTGGTTTTGTCAGCCTGTGCGTCTTGCTCAACCCTTCATTTTTGGTCATCTATTTACTGGTCAAGAATGTTCATTCATTTGCTTGGTTTTCTGTTCCTGTCCTGTTTTCTGATGCCACATTGTGTATGTATGTTGTTATGGTCCCCTTGACTGATTTTTGTTATGCTGACATGAGTCACCCTTGTTTGTCCAGCATGCAAGCCTTGTTCATTTTCAGTAATGGTGGATCCTTAACCTGCTTAAATTTATGGATCTCTTAGAATTTTTTTAAGTTAAAACGAAGAGCTACCATCTTCCTCTTTCCAAAATGCCTTGTGGTTTGGAATAGTCTCTCTGTTATTGCAGAATAAAAACAGTAGGTACAATCTAATGCTGTGTTTGAAGATGCACTAACCAGTAAAAAGTCAAATATAATGAAATAATTACTTGTCCCTACCAAAAGACATCAGTTTATCGGTGCACTTCACTCTAGCCGAGAGATTTGTCCAATAGTTCTGTTCTAATAGAGCAAGGTATAAATGAATATACTTATTTTCCTGCCAATGAACAAACAAGAAAAAAATATCTATTGTCTAATGGCATTTTGTTTTGTGACATTGATTCAGTATTCACAATCAGGAGTGGTAGAGCATCAGCAGAGAGAGTACTGTACACATGATTGCAATAGCTTCCCTTCTGATGAAATTTACGATCGCCAGAAATCACCATGACAGGCATTTTGTCAATAGAATGCCCACTTTGGCTGATGTCAAAAAATCAAAGCAGGGTCAGACTTGATTAGTGCTTCAGTGAGAGACTTTCAGGTTCAAGCATTTTCAGCTGAAGAAGAGAACCACTTCATCGTTTCCAAGGAAACTACTTGGACATATCCATGCAGAATCATGCTTGGCTGTCCTTTCAACTCTCTTATGGAAGTTAATTTGTGAGGGCACTCACAACAGTCTGAGTATACCCATTAGCCAAAATAGATATTTTCCTATGTATTAAGCTAAAGCAATCAAACTCTGCCACAACTTATTTTGTAAAAATCAGGCTCATACCCATCATCAGAGCATATCACTCTTTGCTTAAAATCTTGACTACTAATGTTTATTTTTACTATGGTCTCAGAATAATGATTGCTTCCTACGAAAAGGCAATAGGTTAATAGTGCACTTCATTCTAGCAAAAGGGCTTATCCAGTAGATCTGTTCTAATAGACAAGATATAAATGTGTACACATATTTGCATGCCTACTGAACAAAACAAGAAAAAAATGTCTACTGTACTATTAGTGCTTTGTTTCATAGGCATTGGTTAGGTATTCACAGCCAGAAAAATAAAGTGTTTAACATCGGTTGATTGAGGCTTATTTATTAGATGTGTCTTCGGCTGAATCTGTTGGGCTCAGTGGCTACTTTCACAGCAAAAAGTTGTGTTTTTTTAAAGCCTTGTTTATGCCAATAGAGTCATGGAATTGTTAATCACATCATATTGATCCCCTGTTTGTGATACTCCTGGATCACTTGCTACTTAATATAATATTGTCAAAAGGAACACCCTCATTAAAACTGTTTATTTACTTTGTCTTTTTTCAAGTCCACATCAGACGTGGCCTAAAATATATGTCATTTTTTAGACGAGACAATTAAAGCAAACTGAGTCATGATTTGGCTAAAAGGGAGGGAAATTGTTTTCTCTTTAAAAGTACAATCCTATGTAAGTAAAGACACATTTTAAAGTAATAAAATTAGCTGAGAAATTAGCTGACTGGGTGATTGATTCTAACTTCCAGCTGAAAGACCAAGGGCTGTATGGTTTACAAGATAGAATATGTTAGGCAGGTGAAAATTTAATTGACTTTCAGTAGATTCAGAGTTTATATCCCTGCTTTCTTTTCTTTTTCTTGCCATATGGTTTTTAAATTTACTTTCGAGCTTGCAAAATTTACTCAGTGTTGGATTTGATAAAAGTAGTAACTGTGTCAAAATTGACAATATTTAATTTAGTCTTTTATCCCTCTGTAGATTAGAATAATCTGATGAGTAAATATAGCATGGAATACTTTTGAAGGAATAGTTTTCTTTTTATAAGTGATTTAATTTATGATAATGCATCTTATGACAAAAATATTTGAAAGAGTCTCAATTCATGTTTGGTTTTCTAAATGCTTTTCTCATTTACAAGAAGAATAATGTTACTCTTATTCCAAGAAAGAAAACAGCTATGTTTTTGGCCTGACCTCCTCTTCGTAAAGTAGATTTGACTAAAATATAGTTACTAGACAAAATTATGTCTAATAATCATAATTATTTTAAGACTTCAATAGTGTTTCTCTTTGCGCCAAAATCCTACTGGTTTAAAAATATGTTAAGTACAGGGAAGAAGAATAAGTTAAGAAATAAATGTGCTGGACAGCATGCTGGCTAAACAGAGGAAGCTATAAACCAGGAAATCCTTACTTTAAATCTCACTTTTCCTATATTCTCCCTAGGTGGCCATAAGCAAGCCACACACTCAACCTCAAAATCCTTTCTGTAGTAGAGGGACTGTATTGACTGCCTTTCCAGCAGCCTTAGCCTTAAAGGCCTGTTATGAGGGTCTGCCATTTCTGTGCATGAGTTGCCCCCATCCAAGACATTAAAGGCCGTTGTTAACAGGGCCTCCTTGAGAAGTGTGAGCAGATTTTCTGGCAGCTGCTATAAAAGTACTCTACGGATGATCATAGAGTTCTTTGAGGAGGATTGCTGAAACAGAACGTACTGTTAGCCTACTTTGTGATGGATTTAACATGGCATTAATGTTTGGAGCATCTTTTTAGCATTTTGACACCAACAGCAGTAAAGAAGTAAGAGTAGCCCGGGACAAATGGTTAAGCTTCTTTCTCTCTACTCTCCTTCACACAAACACATATAATCAATCCTTTACATGTGATTGTACAAACTTTAGAGTGCATGTGGAAAACTCTTAACACCAGTTGTCCACATTAACTTCAAAGAATTGTTATAAGGGATACAATTAGATCATGCACAAGAAGTTATTTGAACACTTGAATGCATAATACAGAAATATTATTTTAAACTACTTCCTTCTAAACCTGGAATTAGATATAATTGTTGAAAAGTCACTTATTAATTAATGTCATCCACTAATCTTTACTGGGATAAAATATAAGGATTTCTGAATCCATAGTTTTGTGTTTACAGATTTGACTAGAAAATTCATAAAAATTATGGGCAGTTATAATTTGATTTCTCTTCAGAGAGAGAGAAATCAAATTTTTATTGCGGTCATAGATCTGCTAAAAAGATCATTACTGTATAGAATTGTTTATTGTTTTAATGGTAAACCATAAATTCTTGATCATAGTTTCTTGCATCAGTAATAATAGATTGGCTCAAATATAAGCTAACACAAAACTAAACATAAAATGTTATCCAAATATGTGAAGTCCTAAGTAGCTTCACAATTACCTTACCATCCCGTTAATTTGGGCTGGAATTATTGAGATTTTAGTGCAGGCAGAATACAGAAATTTTAGTGCCTGTTTCTAGATGCATGTGAAGTAAAACAGGATGATCTCAGCATTAATGAAGTAACCTTTAAAATTCAGAAATGGCTGTATATTGGTTTGCATAGCTTTGAGATAAACTCCTTACAAAAGCATTTTCCAAATTGCTTCAATAAATAGAAACTGTTGATTAGCACCATGTATTTTCATAGGATAGAGCAAAGAAGAAAGATTGGCTACTGCTATAGGGAACATATAAGTACAGAACTTAGATAAATCTGCTTAAGTAATCATTAACTTCATGTATTGATCTTATCTCTTCCCCTCCCCCAGCAATAGTGGCATATCGCTTTTGAACTTACAGCATTTTCAAAAGAGGTGAATTTGTGCTGGCCTAACAGTGTTAATCCTGAATGGCAAGCAAATTTTTGGCTTGAGATGAACTATCCAAAAACATTTCATATACGGTTCCATTCAGACAATTAATTCATTGTAAAGTTAAATCAGTGTAGAAAGGGCGAGAGCAAGTACCAAATGCTTGTCTTGTTTGAACTTGAACAAGATTCCTGAAAGTCAGTTTCTTTTACAGAAGTAACTGATGTCAGTAGAAGTTGATGGATTAGCAAAAGCATACACACCTTGAATGTTTCAGCAAGACAATATTATAACAATTAAGTTTAGACAGGCTGGGAGATGAGAGATATGGATTGATATGGGAGAAGAATAGTTCAGGTCAGAAATTTAAAAGGGGCAACATGTTATGGTTAGAAAGTTCCTTCATGTAAAGGAACTTACTTGATGTGTGCTTTTCCTGGCAATTCAGTATATGTGCAAATTAGTGCAGTAATAATTGTTTGAAATAAGTATTGCATGATGGCTATACAATATTTGGCAAGTGTTACAGTAACTGTCCATTGGAAGTCAAGCACAGGGCTCCTATAATTTTGCAACATAGTAAACCATCATTAAATGTGATACTTTTAAATCAAAATGTAGCTTTGATTATAGTTTAATGTGTTATTTTTTCCACTAAAATACTAATCATGTCTATAATGTTATTTCAAATACTTTGACTTAGCATAACAGGACAATCTAACAATTGTTTTGCTTTTCAGAGAGCTTTTATTCTTATTCTGGCCGTCTTTGTAAAACACTTATCTCTACAGTATTAATTCAGAATTATTATTCTTTTGACCCAGATTAAAATGTTTATTTATCTGGCCTTTTAGATGTTTGGTTTTTCTTTTTCTTTATTTTTGCCTTTTAATTTGTTTTAAGAGTGTAATTCTAGTTTATTATACTACAGGATTATTTTGCTATTTTTAACATTGTTTCTATTCTATTCTATAATTCTTTAAAATATATGTATATACCCAGACTTTAACATAGTTCTATAACTTTTTCAAAAATAAGCAATAGCTTTTCAAAACTCAGGCCAAAGAATTTATTTTGTAGATTTTTATTAGTGCATTAAAAATAATGTGTTATGCATTAGACTGGATTAGGAGGGCCACATTGGATATGTATTTAATGTAGAGAATCAGTAGAGATAAATAATGTAATAGTTAAACTGTTGGACTTGCACTGAGAAGATTCATATTCTAGTTCATCTAAGGAAGGTCACTGGATGACTTTGGGTGACCATTCTCTCATATGATTTTTGTTGGGGGGGGGGACAAGACAGCGCACTGTGTACACAACCTTAAGCAAAGGCAGGATATAGCAAAAATCTGCCTACAGTTGCTCTTAATTCAAGTAATCTCACTGGCTATCTTGGGCCTGCCATGCATTCTCAGTGGAATCTCTCTCACTAGAACATTATGAGGAAAAACAGGAGGCAGTACAGTTGTGTTATATATGTCACCTTGAGTTCCTAAATGAAAGGCAGGATTATGTAAGTAAATATGCCTGGGATTTGCCTGCTAGACTTGCTCAACTCAATGGGTATTATTTTGTATGTGCTGTGTATGTGATTATAGCCTGACTTTTATACTTTACTGTGTACTGTTTTGAGTATCCCAACCATATCTTATTATATTTGCGTATACACAGACACATTAAATCCACCTGACTTCAGTAGATTGTATACTACACAGACCTGTAACATATATAATCAACCCCCCACCCCAAGACTTATCTAGGATTGTATAACTTTAAAAACATGAGCAGCCATGCCTACACATTATCTTTCAGATAAGATCAACTTAAGAAAGTGACCTTAAATGCCCACTTTAGTATAAGGAGCAAGTTCTACTATATTTAGAAATCCATGAGTATTACTGAAAGCAGCAGTGGTATCAAATGGAGCAATTACATTCTTAACAACACTTGGAAATATTATTGACTCACCTCATGTGATTTTATTATGTCAAAAAGATTACTGCAAATACTTTTGACACAGTGTCTTAATATTTTGAAAGAGTTTTTCTTTCATATTTTCAATCATGTTTGACCACTTATTTAATAGGCAATGAACTCTGACAGGATTAATTATTTGTGAGTCTATGTTAGCTTGAATTCTAATCTACATGATTAAATAAGGATCTGAAGCAGTGGACTTACAAAGTCTGAGCTTCTTACAATGTGTGTTACAGTGGAAGGCAAGATTTAGCATAATGCCTTTGTTTACTATAACTGTCCAGAATGTTATATATCAGTATTTAACTATTACAATTCAAATTTCAAATAATTATATATTGTATTTTTCTAAACTTTCCTGCAAGCACAGTTGTACACTATTAAAGATGATTGGATCATAATTTGTCAAAATTCCTATTGCAGCAGAATTACCAGTAATTTACCAATTATCAATAGTTATTTGATTACAGGAAATGTAAAATTTTATTGTATGTTCCTGTAAAAATCATAGCAGATGCAAACCATATTTAAAGCTAGCAATGCTGGACTAGATTCCATTACAATATTTGCACTATTTGCAATCTCTTGAAAATTTACTTACTGTAGATAAGTTTTACCATTGTTTAAACTAACTCCAGTTTGGCCTTGTTCAGGGACTATATCAAGCAATGATTCTGTCATAGCATCAAAGGAAGACAGGAAAGGAGCATTCACAACTGTGTTTAAACAGATTTTTGTTAATAAAAATAATTCCTACATACAGCCTTTATTTTCCATTGACCCAAATACATTTCAGTCTTTTATGTCTTGTTTGATATAATTGATAAACAAGCAATATATTTTCACCAAGCTAGCAAACACAAAAATATTATTTAACTAACATTCACTTAAGCACACATTAATGGCATGTTTTAATGCCCAGAGTTTTAGCTTTTTTACACAATTACATGACTGAAAAATCTTTCCCCTTTTTTTCTTCTCTAGGTCCATTTTGAATATTTGTTGCAGCAAGTATACAACAAGTAAAATGGGCGTCAAAACATTTACCCACAGCTCCCCAGCTCACAGCCAGGAGATGCTTGGAAAGCTGAACATGCTACGTAATGATGGACATTTCTGTGACATCACCATTCGTGTCCAAGATAAAATCTTCAGAGCACACAAGGTAGTCCTGGCAGCGTGCAGTGACTTCTTCCGTTCCAAATTGGTTGGCCAAGCAGAAGATGATAGCCAGAGTGTACTTGACTTGCATCACGTGACTGTGACTGGCTTTTTGCCTCTTCTGGAATACGCCTACACCGCAACATTGTCTATTAACACTGAAAACATTATTGACGTCTTGGCTGCTGCTAGCTATATGCAAATGTTCAGTGTGGCTAGCACCTGTTCTGAGTTTATGAAGTCAAGTATTTTATGGAACACCCCCAATAGTCAGCAAGAAAAGGTGCTCGATACAGGCCAGGAAAACAGCGCAAACTGCAATTTTGCATCACGGGATGGCAGTCTTTCTCCAGTTTCCTCAGAATGCAGCGTGGTCGAAAGAACTATTCCGGTCTGCAGAGAATCACGGCGGAAGCGTAAAAGCTATATTGTAATGTCCCCAGAAAGTCCACTTAAATGTAACACCCAGACAAACTCCCCACAAGTTTTGACTACTTCAGCTTCCTATGCAGAGAGTAGAAGTCATCCTGTAGACTCTTCCTTAGCTTTTCCTTGGACTTTCCCTTTTGGAATTGACCGAAGGCTCCAGACAGAAAAAGTGAAACAGGTAGAAAACTCTCGGACTCTAGAAGTGCCTGGTCCATCTGAAGCGTCTAGAAGAATTTCTGATTATATGACGTGTGAGAGCACAAAAACCAGCTCCCCCCTGGTGATTGAAGAAGATGTGCGTGTAAAAGTGGAAAGGTTGAGTGATGAAGAAGTACACGAGGAAGTATCTCAGCCTGTTAGTGCATCCCAAAGTTCTTTGAGTGACCAGCAGACAGTCCCTGGAAGTGAACAAGTTCAGGAGGATCTTTTGATCAGTCCGCAGTCATCTTCTATAGGTAGAATCACTTAAATCTATGGGTGTTTCATTGTTTCCTTAGAGCTTGAGGTTTTTTTATGTTCATTCTGAGTATGCAAGTGGTTCACAAGAAATGCCAGTACCATATCTTGTCAAAGTTGTATAAAGATGACCTTTTCACTGTATTTCAAACAAAAATGATTTGTCAAATTCATGTCATCCAGAAGTGTTGAATCTCTTTTGCAATTTTAAACTTTATTTGCCGTGCACAGAAATAATTGCCTTGATGTGTGATATATTAAATATTTCCCACAAACCATTTTAGATACTTTCTGTAGAAAACAGTTAAAAGTATTTAAGCCAGACCAATCTACACTAGAAGTTATTTTGAGTCAGTGGGCCTTATTTCCTGGCGAGTTATTACACTTTGTACAGCAAGGCAAGAAGAGAAGAGTTGCTCCTTCTGTTTTGAAATTTCCAAGAAGAAACACCTAAATCAAAGAAATTCAGTTTCGTTGCTGCTTTGAGGAAGCAGTGGCAATGCCTCAGTATAATTATATTGCCTTTTTTTTTGCATCATACTTTGAATAGCTGTTATGTTAACAATGGATATTGGCCACGTTCAAGTTAAATTGTTTTTTCTTTTTTTTCTTTTTGAGTAAGCAGTTGTGAATTTTTAAATGGAAGAAAAACAAAGGTGAATGTTGTGAATTAATAAGAAAGGCAAAAATTATTTTCCTGCAGCCCTTGGAAAAAAGCTAGTTTACCAGACTAATGTAAGCCAACCCATACTATTCAACACATGGAAACAGGAGTTCAGGAAATAAATTTCCAGTGACATGTGGTTAGTCATACAGATTCATTATTGGAGCAGTGTAAGGTAGATTTAATTGTGTGAAATAAGGACAAGGCCTTTTTAATGACTTGTCAAGGAAACAAATGGCTAAAATCACTTGCTAAGAGGGAAAGTGTAGTTTTTAAGTTTAAGAAAAACCCCTCCCACAGAAGCCTCTGGAAAGCTATACAAGTGCCCTAAACGCACATCAAGAATATGGACATCTTGTGACAATGAAACTTGCATTTTGCCTTGCACACATTCCCCATTCCACCCCGCAAGAATTGTTTATGTGCACGTGTTTTAATTGTTCTTCTTTTTAATCATTTGTTGTCTTTGGTTGTGGTATTTTACTTGCTATTATAGCTGAATGAGAAGGAGTTGAATTACATTATTGTATGAGGAAGATCCCTTCCAATCCTGATTCAGGTTGTCCTTTGAATGTTCCAAAGAAATCCTATTGATCTGGAGCATAGTTTAGTAATCCATACTTTGCTATAATTTTCATATTCATTCAATTTCTTGCTGGTTTTCTTAGGAACTACCCATGTCATCACCAAGTCTATTTTGGAGGACTTGGACCTGAATTTTTAGATTCTTTAAATTGCCCTGCCTGAGGCAATTTACCTAGGGCACTAATTATGCCCATGAAACACTCCTTACCCTGCCTGACATTTTGCTTTAAATGAATATTTAAATTTAAACATGGAACAATAAGGTTCCTAAGCAAAAGGGCTGGTCTCAGCTTCATTCTTGATTTCTACAGGTCTCTATGGTTTTGGAATGGACCTTTTAAGCAATTGTAGAAAACAAAATAATAGGTATCTGCTGCCTAGTTTTGTGGGCGCGCCTGTCTGGAAAAATGACAGGTATAAAATGGAGTCATATGGGGTATCCTGGAATGGGATGAGACTAGAAGGGGATGAAGGTAGCAACCTTGGCATGTAAATCAGGGTTTGGTATGTCTCCCAAGGCAGTTATTGTAGCCATTCTTAACTGGGTAGATCAGAACATCTACAGCATTTCTCAAAATATCAAATGAACCTACCAGGCCAGAAATATTGAGCACCATGTATGTATAATGATTATTTACTTTACTGCATCTTCGTTCAGAGGAATGTTACAGTATTTTTAAGTATGGTAGTCATTTCTAGAGTAGAAAAGGTGAGCAGATGCAAATAGAAATCAAAGAGCAAATTTCTTTTGTTTCTGATTAAAAACACCAATTTCCATCATTGCTTTGTGATTTACAGTAAATCAGAAAGCGTTTGCCAAATAATTAAAACAATTTAGATAGACTCTAATACACAATATTTTAATGCAGCATGCTTATAAAACCATGTATTATTTATAATGCAACTAATAACTTATAAATAATAAATATTTGATTTATTAAGCTCAATCATAGCTTTTTAAATGAAGTTAATTTGTTAAGCAAAAGCTTGGAACAATATTCTCACAGTAAACAAAAACCTTCCAAAATGCTTTTTTATCAACAGAAACATTTTTTTATTTGTAAACAGTCAAATATTATTTAATACACTGATACTGAATATATAATTTATAAACACTTTACACATTAAAAGTAATGTGGTGTCCCAAAATAAGGAAATCAGGCATGCATTTCAAGTGTATTTACCCAAATATCATTGCTTATCAAAACAGATCATCTCACTAAACATCTCAGACCTGCCATGTTTGTTATTATTTTATTTTTTAAAAAAATCCATGTAGTGAGTGTACCATCGGTGTTGATTAAAAATTCAAGACATTTGGCATTTTTATGTTATATAGGTAGCATGGTGAACAAAATCTTTCCTGATCAGTTTGGCTGAATCTGTGCAAAAAAGAATGCAGGCTTTGGCCATGCATGGAGATGCCAACTGAATTTTCTCATTTGCATGAAGATCAAAGGGAGCAATGGGGTTCCAGCTGCAAAGCTATCAATACAGAGCTGGGACAAACAACATGTTTGATTTTCATGCTCCTTTGTTCATAATAACTCATTGTATTATTCCGTCTGAAGATGCAGGAACTTAAAAGACTGCTTGAGTGTTGACAGTTTTCTGGGATATCAAATAGTTGTAGACAAGTTGCTGGTTGCATCAAAAAAAAAAGAGGTTCATTGATGAAAAGGATTCCTTTGTCAGCAGTAGTTTAGACATAGTCCAGAAAATAGCTACAGTAAAAATTTAGCATCCCAAGTTTGTTTTCCTCCACTTCTGATCCTTTTAGGAATGCTTTTCCAAGGGGACTGGTTTATTTCAATTTTTTGTAGGACGTTTGAGCCTTTTTTAAATTGATGCATAAAATTGTTTCAAATACTACATTTATTAGAGAAGAAAAGAGTGATTCGGCTTGCTTTGCTCTACTGCATGGATACATGAACAGGAGAAAAAAAAATCACCCATCAGCTTGTCATTCAATGCCTTGGGAATTTTAGCCACCACTAGGTTGCACTTTATCTTCATTATATTAACATCAAATTGAATGCCTTTACCACAGGGGTGTCCAAACTTGGCAACTTTAAGACTTGTGGACTTCAACTCCCAGAATTGCTGGGGAATTCTGGGAGTTGAAGTCCACAAGTCTTAAAGTTGCCAAGTTTGGACACCCCTGCTTTACCAGTATAACTTCTAGATTGTCATTTGTTTGGATGTTTTAATTTCTCCACAGCATTTAGCAGAAGGTTAGACCTGTTGACTTATACAGTCCACAGGTCCAACTCAAGTTTTATGATTTACATCTCCATCCCCGTTCTCTTGCAGTATATTGTGCTAGCATCTCATTTACGCATAATTAAAGGTCATATGATAAAAGACTTTATAAATACTGTTTTGAGTGCAACTGGAGACATACCCAAACCGCCCAGTCGTTTTCAATTAGCTTTAACAGTACCCTTAATATTTAAAATATAATATGCCAACATATGCCTTATGCTCTAAGGCTTTTGATTCGTGTAGTAACATCTAAATGAACTTCAGAAAAGCTAAGCAAAGTCAAACCTGATAGTCCATGAACTGAACCACCAGAAAATGAAAGATTCAGGGCTATACTGAGGTTTAAAAAAATCTTGGAGGAGATTATTGTTGGTAACAGAAATGAAATGGTCTTAACTGTAGTGATCAATATTCAAGTTTGGCTCAAGGAAGCCTTTTCCTTTTTTAAAAATCTAAGATAATCTGCTTTAACCAGGAGTAGGATCTGGCACAAGGATCCTTCCAATTGTGTGCCTTTGACAATCCTTTAAATGAAGGCGCCTGGAACTGGAATCCACAATCATGTTTTGGGGACATTTGTCTCATTACTGAACAATGGTCCTTGCTTTCCCTCATTGTTTTCTAAAGCAGTCAGACATTGATGGAGAACGACAGCATATTACAGTTACTCAAAAGTCAGTGCCTTAAATTGATGCTAGTTTCTTTTTCGTAGATGTCAAACACTAAAAACAATTTTTCCAGCCCTAATGGTTTTCCAGTGTCATACTGGAAACCTATACCCACAGAATTCTGTAAATATCCAGATCGCCACAGCTTTCAATTTTGAAACACATTTAAACACAAGTTACTTTAGCAATTCCAAAACAATATAAGTAGCCTAACTTTGATCGTGATCGTACTGACTGAGAAATAAATTCAAATGAATTAAGTGGGACTTCTAGTTCTGTTTGTAGCCATGAGTTAATAGCAAATCACTCAAGCTCTGGTTCCTTAGAAATAGCGGCAGAGCTGTCTGTCCTAGAAAACTGGATGTATGTGGCTTAAGATATCACACACTCAGAATCCAAAATAGTAATCTGCTTTGGAATTTGGTTTCCAGTAAATGACCTGCACAGTAAAAAGACCTCTTAGGCTGTACAGGGAGTCCTCGACATACAACAGATTGTTTACTGACCTTTCAAAGTTAATGACACTGAAAAAAATGTGAATTATGACCATTTTTCACAGTTACAACCTTTGCAGCATCCCAATGGTCACATGATCAGAAGTCAGATGCATGGCAACTGGTTCGTATTTATGACTGTTGCTGTGTTCCAAGATCGTATGATCCCCTTTTGCAACTTCTGACAAGCAAAAGTCAATGGGGGAAACCAGATTCACTTAAATCAGGTTACTCACTGATCAACTGCAGCCATTCACTTAACAACTGTAGCAAGATAGGTTGTAAAATGGGGCAAAACTCTCTGAACAAATGTCTCATTTAACAACAGAAAATTTGGGCTCAATTGTGGTCGTAAGTCGAGGGCTACCTGTACTATATTGAGGGAGTAATAATATCACCACATTTAACAAATTTCCTCCTCCACCTTTTCAGCATTCCCGGTAATACAGTTTTGTAATGGCTTCAGTATTGTGGAAACACAATACTAATGAATGATGCACATTTAACTGACAGCAAATCCTCGTGTTTTCCATTAATTTTGCTTTAGACCCACACTACTTCAGTTAGGACCCTTTGGGATGTACTGAAATATAAGCAACACAAATCTGGCATCAATACTGGGGAAAAGTTATGAGGAAGATTGTGAGCTTTGCAATTATTTTTTTCTACCTCTGCATTGTACTGTTTGGCCTGTTATATGTCCTTCCCTGGGCATTGTTTAAACAATAAACTGGCTATTTAATCACACTCCTGCCTCCACTTAATGTGTATCTAAGCCTTCTTCCAATTGAAAAATCTCCTGAATTCAAATAGGCCAAATTGATTAAAGTTTGCTCTTTATAAATTACGCAGATTGCTTTACATCGTTATCCTATTGAGTTATAACGGAATTCTTAAATTTGGCAGCAAGATAGCTTGTGAGGAGGATGTGAAAAAAAACCATTGCTATGATTCCATTAAACTGTAACTTAATGTGTATGTTTTATTTAACTGCCCTCAGGTTCAATAGATGAAGGTGTCACTGAAGGATTACCAACACTCCAAAGTACTTCTGGTGGGAATATCCATGTGGAAGACGATGACCGGTACGTATAAATGTAGTATACAAAGCATTCTACAGAACAGCCTTCTTCATTTTGTCTCTATTATGGTTCCTAGAATTTCCAGCCAGTAGAATAGTTGGCCAGGTTACCAAGCATGGCAATCCCATGACATAGACAATGTCAGGCTGGAGGAAAGCAATGTATAACACCGGAAGTAGATCCTTGTAGATAGATTGCTGTATTGAGTCATCTAAGATGGTGACAAAACATGACAGATCTCCTTTGAATTCAACCATCCCTGGAGAAATGCATGATTTTCTAAACAAGTGGAATTCAGAGCCAGTAGCCAGTCATGAGATCGAAGACATGAGGTTCATGAACGCAAGCTCCAATGTTCACCATCCACACTGCCTGTCACCAGGCTATTTTTTTACATTCCTAAGCAGAAGGAATTTTCAAGCTGGGATACTACTTAGACATATAGTTTCCTAGGTGACCTTGAGGCAGCCACTGTTTATGACAACCTAGCTTCCAAGAGAAGAGAATACTTGTAGCTCAGGGTTGAACTGTGGGGTCTTTGATGGTCTCTGAGTTTGGTTCTTTTGTTACAGGCATTGAAGAAAACAAAGCCCAGAGAACATCAAGCATCCCACAATCTTAACTTCCTTTTCATGTACATGTTCGGTTTTTAAGCTTACACCGTGGTCGGCTTGCAATATAACAAATACATAGTTGCAGAGCTGTTAAAGTGGGAATTAGCAGAACAGAGTAAATCTGGGCCATTATGTAGTCCACATTAGGGACATACTTTCAGTCAAGTACATTACCCACTTTTTAAAAATACGAGTGAATATCTACCAAACAGATTGAGAGGTAGAAGAAGTTTAACATGTTAAAAGATTTGATGTGGCCAATAAGTGGTTTTTTTCGAAAAAGCAAAATTAAAAGCATAACACTTGTGCAGCACCAGGATTGTTTAAACAGCATTATCTGGAATAGATATGACTGTATAACATTATGTGCCCACAAAAGAGTTCTGACCTTTCCAAATGTACACCAGTTAAATTACTCAAGTATCAGCTGTTGAAATGATTATTATAACCAGTATTTTATACCAGGTTCACTGATGGTATTTTAAGTGCAACTCTCTTCTTTTTATACATTGGCCCATCTCTTTCCTCAAGACTTCCACTTAGTTTAAAATTACCTTCTTCAATCATTCAGAAATCAGTCATTTAATATGGTTTAGTAAAGTTCGTTTTTGTTGTATTGTATCTGTTCGCAACAAGGAGAAGTCACAACACTGATGTTGGCCTTTGTACACATTAAGTTCTTCCCAAGAACTTAAGATGTCCTAGGTATCAGTGTAGTGTGTGAGTCCAAGCAGTGTGGCCTTTTGCAACTCACAGATGGAAAATTTGTCAGGGCACAGATTTTCTAAATGCCATCCTAGATTTCTTGGTACAGCATCCAGTTTAACCACTGGAACCACCCGGTCTACCACAGTCTTTCAACTTCATTTTTCAGATCTTGATGCTTTGTGATCTCTGAATCTTTGTATTTGATCCTAATGTCATTATTATTGTCTTTTTGAAATACATATGTGTTGTATTTTGTACACCTGATCTTTTTCCTCTTGATCTGCTACTAAAAGAGTTCTTTATT
This sequence comes from Natrix helvetica, assembly GCF_964273705.1. Lineage (NCBI taxonomy): Eukaryota > Metazoa > Chordata > Lepidosauria > Squamata > Natricidae > Natrix > Natrix helvetica. The sequence goes on along the minus strand of NC_138559.1, from coordinate 21,012,078 downwards.
TGCTTCTTCAGACTGGAGAATGTCCAATACCCTTACCAGCTCTACATTGCTCCTACAACCAGTAGCACAGAGAGACCTAGCCCAAATGGTCCTGACAGACCTTTTCAATGTCCAACTTGTGGTGTTCGATTCACCCGTATTCAGAACTTAAAACAGCACATGCTCATCCACTCAGGTAAGGATATATTTTGGTCCACTCCCCAAAGATATCGTTTGAACAGGAGCTTACAGAGGTAGTCCTCCTTTAGCAACTTACCTCATTCAGTGACAGTTCACGGGTCTTAGCTTCACGGCACTGTAAAGTCACACTGTAAGCACAGTTGCACTTTCACTTAGTTACCCCATCGCTTAATGACCGGATTGCTGGTCCCAGTTTTGGTTGCTAAATGAGGACTACTTGAATGTTTTGAAGCAATATATGGTCCCTATTGGAGGAATGCAATAAAATGGAAGAAAAAATCAGCTTTGATTTCTGGAAGCCTGAGAATTTAGACTGGAAAGCAGATTGTTTCATATGAGTTTTTTTTCTGGAAATAAAAACATGGTAACAAATGCATCAAAACATGGTTTTAACATTTAGGTATTTCTCTTATTCCGTCGAATCCTTGAATCCTGGCTTCATGCAATATAGGAAAGATGTTTTACATAAGTATAAGATTTTCTCCTCTAAATTTGTTTAACACAGTCAAGTTAATAATTGTTCCAGATAAATATGCCAGATATCTCCCCTAAGAGGCCCCTGTGTGTTCCTCAGATTTATGCTTTTTCTTTTATTTTTAATCATTAACAAACTTTTAATGTATTTCTTGACTTTGCTTCATACATCACTCCATTTGTGACAACTTTTACAAACCCCTGACCCAAGTCAAAATAAAATTAACAAAATTAAATTGTGGTTAATTAAACCACAAATTACAACCAATAAGCTGCACCACTGCTGGGCTTAACATGTTTTCATCTATTCTTGCGCTGAACAAATGTGCTTTCTCTTATGTAATAAGAGAACGGTGGTGTCTGAATAGTTCAAAGACTTAAATACTTGACTTTTGGGGAAGTAGCATCCACTGCATGAAAGTTTTGACCAAATTATCCTCTTGTTCTTAGAAATTTACACCGCCTCGGTGTAAATAGGTCAACTCGTTGCCATTAGAAAGGGCTGGAATGGTATTCCCGATGCTTTTCAGTGGTGAAGATTTTCTGCTTATTCTTCTCGCAGGCATTAAACCATTTCAGTGCGACCGCTGTGGGAAAAAGTTCACCCGGGCTTACTCGCTAAAGATGCATCGCCTGAAGCACGAAGGTAAACGCTGTTTCCGGTGCCAGATATGTAGTGCCACTTTCACTTCCTTCGGGGAATATAAACACCACATGCGGGTTTCCCGGCACATTATCCGCAAGCCTCGGATTTACGAGTGCAAAACATGTGGCGCCATGTTCACCAACTCTGGAAATTTAATCGTTCATCTGAGGAGTCTGAACCATGAAGCGTCAGAGCTAGCAAACTACTTCCAGAGCAGGTGAGGTGCACAAAAAAAAAGAAAAAAAAAAGAAACTGTTAGGGCAACATACCTTTTTTTCATTCCCTCTAAACCCTCTTTTGTATAGGTAGTCCTCAACTTAACAACAATTCGCTTAGTGACCGAAGCTACAATAAAATTGAAAAAAGTGACTTATGGTTGGTCTGTTGCACCATCCTGGGGGGGTCACGTGATCACCATTTGCAACTTTCCCACTTGACTTCTGACATGCAAAAATCAACGGGGGAAGCCAGATTTGCTTAACAACCGTGTGATTCACTTAACAGCTGCAGTGGTTTGTGTAACAATCATGGGGAAAAGGTTATAAACAGCTGCCTTGCTCTTAGCCAAGGAAATTCTAGTCCTAATTGTGATTGTGAGTCAAGGACTACCTGTACTATTTCACAGCAACCTGTAGTATCCTTTTCTGTCAGGTTGCCAGGTTTATTGCGGTCCAGGGTAGAATTCAAATCTTGTCCATCATGGCACCCTCAGGATGTGCTGGGTTCCATTTTGTGTAATCCACAGCCAACTTGGTTAAGGCCATTTGGTCAGAAACTAAAAAGAGCCAAGTACATTTAGAGAATACCATGTTGCAATTGTGGCCCTGCCTTGTGTCAGTGTTTTGAACTATAACATTTATCAGTCAGTGTAGATACGGATTTCAAGTAATCAAACAAATAAGCTGCTTGTAGTTTGCTTTGCATTAATACCTTATTTTCCCATCCAGGTGGGGGAAAAATAGCTTTCCTGACAATAATCTTCATTTCTTGCTTTTCTTTTCTCAATTGCTCTATAATAACTGCATCCAAAAGCAATGAAGCAGCCGGAGTATGTTTTGAAAAACCTACTTATCCTTAAACCCTCCTTGATGGAGAACGAAATGCAGCTAAGCTGAAATAGGTAGTCAGACTAGTTTTAGAAAGAAAGAAAAAGCACCGCCAACGTTGATCTTTGTAGATGTTAGGTGCTTTGGAAGCAGAACCTTAAAATTGCTTTATTTTACCTGGACTATGCTCTGTAGAACTGCAAAGCCCGCCAATCATAGAAAAGTTTACTTTGCCCGTTTTAAAATTATCAGCTTTGTGCCACCCAACCTTAAATGTGTTCTTTTGTGAAGGAGGCTTTCGGTTGGTCCAGAAGCTTTAAAGTTGTTCATACCTGTGTTTTCCCAAAAATAAGACCCTGTGTTATATTTTCTTTTGCCACCAAAAAAGACGCCAGGCCTTATTTTCAGGGGGGGAGGAATGTCATCCACTCACCTCATTTGCATGCCTCGCCCCCTGCCTCCTTTTTGCTGCCAGGAACTTTTTCATCCGGCTAGGTCAGCAAGGTTTTCCTGAAGGGCTCTGTAGCTGATAACAGAGCTCTGGATCGATCCAAAGCTCCTGTTACTGGCTGCGGAGGCCTTCAGGAATGCCTTGCTGGAAGAAGAAGTGGGTTGAGGTGTGCAAGGCCTGGCTGCAACTATCTGAAGGTAAGTAGTAGGGCACCTCCACCCACCCTCCCCATCCCCACCCTAGCTTAATTTTTACCTGTGCACCCAGGAGTGGGCGGGGTCTTAATTACAGCTTGTTTTGGGGGTAGGGCTTACATTGGATGCACATGTAAAAAACCAAGCTAGGACTTACTTTGGGGGTAGGTCATATTTTTTGGAAAACACGGTATATACCACATAAATCTGAAAGGCATCACAATGCTAGGTTGTGCTTTTGTTTAAATCAGACCATTCTCATTCCTTGGCAAAGTAGATAATCCTTCGCTTAGCTGTAATGCTGCAGTTAGCGTCAACCTGTGTCTTGCTAACCTCTTCCCAACTTTTCGCCCCTTTTTCAGTGACTTCCTAGTACCAGACTACTTAAACCAAGAACATGAAGAGACTCTTGGCCAGTACGAGCTAGGAGAGCATGGATTTGAAAGCAGCTCTTCTGTCCAAATGCCGGTTATTTCGCAGGTCTCATCGACGCAGAATTGCGAAAGCACTTTCCCATTGGGGCCTCTGGGTGGGCTGTTAGAAAAGGAAGAAGACCTGCCAGAGCAGCCAAAAACCATCTCGAGTACCGATGCCAGCCGAGAGGAGCTCCCAAAGGCCGGGCTCTCGTCTATCACTATCGAATAAGTCAAAAGTTTGGTTTGGGTTGTTTTTTTGTTTTTTTGTTTTGTCTTTTTGGAAAGTGCCTGTGTTTTGGTCTTGTACATTTTAATTTAATTTTCAGGAGGGGGGGGGGGCGGAGTGAATGTACCCCTTTCCATTTGATAAGCTATGCTGTTTGAAAGCTCTAAACTGCAACAAATGTTACACTATTCTTCACACCTTAAACGGTCCCTTGTGCGGAAGCATTTGAAAATGCAGAGGAAAGAGTTGGTCAGAATAAGACGGTTAAATTCGAAGAGCAGCCGAGCACACACCAAGTGTAAAATTAGGCCTAATAGCTTTTGGCATTGGTTTGCCACCCTAATTTCGCAGTACCCCTCACTAAGGAAAAAGGTATTGATGGCTGTTGAAATTTGTTTTGACTACAGTATCCAGTTCAAGCAATTAAATAACTAGTGTCATAGATATTTGATTTTTGTTTTGTTTCGTTCTTTAGTTAGAAGGAATCACTTTTAGTCTTTCAGCTCAGTAGCAAGCACATTGTTAAAACAGGATGATTCATTGGCTTTGGCAAAACGGGTGGGGTGGATTTATGCTCACCTGTGCTTGCCATGCCTTTCTAGAATCTTCTTATGCAAATGGCCTTATCCAAAAACTTCATTTTCAGAAGTTGAGCCATCAAGAAACCCTGATTAACATTGAGCAAATTGGGATGCTAGGAAAGTATAATGAGAAGTGAGTTTACAAAAGTCAAAAGCGCCTTGGCGCGTTAAATGTGCTCTTTTCAAGTTACGCCTGAATGTGTGTGCTATTTACTGCAATTTTATTAGCCTGTGTTTTTTTTTTAAGTAAAACAAGCCATTTATTTTCCTTTAGAGGCCGAATTTCAAATCAGTGAGAGTTGTTTACAAAAGACCTGTTTGCAATGGTAAAATGTTCCTATTCTAAATTGTTTATATACCCTTGCCAAGCTGGTTTCGTAAAAGCCATTACTCTGACTTCAAGCACAGGTCCAGCAAACAATCACCAAATTATTATTTTCCCCTAAAAGGATTCTAAAGGCAACAAAGGGCATTTATAGGCCAGCAATTTTGGTTTTGTTGCCAGCATGTTATTGGTAAGTCTAAAAACGATATGTAATATTTTATTCTTCTCTATTTGGGTTTCTTTAAACCATCTTTATTTTTTTAAGGATGAGATTTATGAGGGGGACATAAATAATTCGAATGTCATGTTATCAGACTAAGAATATAATAGAACACAATAAATGGGGGAAATGTTTAAATAACTGTAAAAGCACTGATATTTACGCAGTGGTGAATGACGGTTGTGGGACGCTTTGAAAGTAATAGTTTCAAAGAAATTTCTTTTTTTTTAATTAGCAAATCCACCAAATCCAAGGAGACTATTTCTTGCACTTCTCTGCAACTTCTTAAAGGGCTTGATATACTTATTAACAAAGATTAAATTTAAAGTATTTTATGCGATAGATTTTTCTTCCAATGAATTTTAATAAAAAATTAAGTCACTCTTCCAGATTGGTAAATAAAATGTTTTTAGTAAGGGATATTTTCAGGTTGGAATGTTTCAGAATATTTATTAAGTAAAATAAAACTCCTATCAGGAAAGAGGACATTGGCTACACTATACATACAGTGATTTTACTAATTATTAAGCTATTTATTTTCTTCCATATATCTAGGATGAAGCTATTTAGTCACACATTTCATTGAAACAGTTGTCTTAACATCTAAATTAAAATACACATTTTGGGGGGGGAGAGTGGGGGAATCACACTGACATATTAACTGAGTTCTAAGCAAAATAGATGAATGTAAAATAAATATAATAAATATTAAGAAAGTTTTGCAAATTGGTTACCTCAGATCTAAACAGAATAGAGCAAATCAGTGTAATATAATAGACTTTACAAACAGTCCTGCAAGAATTGTGAGGTTATCTAACCTTAATCCACAGAGACATTTTTGACCTACACAGTGCATTTTACTGCTTATGAGATCAGTAATGGGGAGCAATTTGCTAGTGCAGGTTGTATATTTGGTATATGCTCAAGCACATGATGTATATTTAAAATACATTTCAAAAAATTGAGCGCTTTTTGAAAATAACACCAAAACAAAGTTGGCTTCCTGAAATGTAAAAGGTACATTTTACCTTACAGAAAAGTAAACATTTGTGTAATTCCTGTCCTACCATGTTATGTCATAGCGCACACAAAAATTCCATATCCTGAGATATTTTCAGGATTTTAAAAAGCTCCAAATCCAACTGGGGATTCGTTCACTTTTCTCTCACCCTCAAAGTGAAACCTTTCCTCACATAAGTATTTCCGATCTTCAGAGCTACTTGTTGTTGAACAAAGTTATTTTTTCAAGTTTTCCTCCCTTTGACTCGACATGTGAAGAAGGTAGCCAGGGTGACAGGCATACTTTAGTGAGCAGCGGTCAAAGTGAAGCATGCAACAAGGAAAGTATTCGGAGTCTAAAAGCAGAAGGGTATCAAGTCTTCAGCAACACACGCGTTTAACTTGAAAATATAAACCCTGCCCTGTGCACAGCCTATTTTAAGTAAGCAGTGTGGCAAACTGTTCCCAACTCACAGAGCACCCATGGAGTCTTGTTTAGATCCTGAACTTTTGGATCCTGGCCAGCAGTGGCAGCAAATTATGTTCCTCTCCTTAGCAACAGTTTATGATGGGTGATTTCCCCCCCCTTCCATTCCAATTTGAATTTTCAAGGAGAACCTTTGCATCCCATCAAGATATTGCTACTGTCTTCCTTGTAGAGAAAGATTCATATAACAGCTTCCAAATGGCCCAGTAGTGAACTTAAAAAGCTCTCTATAAACTTTCATGAAATAGAACTTAATAGATTTAAGCTTCTTTTTTGCAAGATACTAAAGAGGGGGGGGGGGTTCTATTTGTGGACAATGCCTGTCAGTAACAGGTGATTACTAGTAAAACAGGTTAGTATCCATAACTTAGGCGACACGGTCTGTTAAAGTTGCTAGGATATATGCTTGACTATTCAGGTTGTCCCTCTGTAATATGGTGCTCCCAGAGTCAAAACGTATGCAATTCAGGCTTTTTTGTACCAATGAATTGGGAGAAAGGTTTATATTCCCATGGAAAGGATCTGTTCCCAAATTCAGTTTGGAAAGAGAAGAGAGATTATTTAGTCCTATTTTCTGACTTCTCCCATAAGACACAAGGAGGATAGAAAAGCTTGTGCTCGTGACAGACAATTCCATATTTTCTTCAAGCTGTTATAAAATATCCGGTTTTGGATTGCAAATATTCTATCACCAGCTTCTTACAACTAATTTTTTTAATCGGTTAATCTCTTTCTTCAGATTGACCAATTTTATGCTCCCAGTTCTAATGCAAATGCAACAGTTCATGTCTTTAAGAATAGTTCTAGTTTTGGCACTTACCATTTGTCTGGAAAGTGTAAATGTGAATCTCTTTTTTTTTTTTTTAAGTAACCAGTGCTGGTGTAGCAAAATATATAAATATATATATTATATTTTATAAAACTATAGTCCCTAGGACCCAGGTCCCCAAAGAGATTAAAATTGTATTTTTTTAATGATGCAAAATTTTGAGTAATGGCGTTGGCCTGTTTGTTTGCTTTTCTTTTGTGGGGAGAGGGTTACTAATTTTTTTCTCACCAGTCTAAAGGTGGCAGAGGGCTAAATCTGAATCCTGACAACATGGCAATCAGGAGTTTTTGGATAGCATTAAATGCAAACAAACCTTTTTCCTTTCTTGCTTGCTGCTTTTCCGCAGACAACAAGGCTTACTTTTCTGATTTTAATAAAGGCGAAATGAAATATTGTTCAGTCACTGATCTCAGACCATGTTAAAAAAGAAAAATCCTGCTTAGGTCCTACCATACTTTGCAAGTTGGCTGGCAAGTAGGCAGGCTGATCAACAGAATATAATTGGTATTGTTAAAAGATGCAATTGTTTTTTAAGATGCAAAAATGCGCCGTTTTTAAAGTTGGCTCTTTTTCTTTATTATATCAACATATTCCAGCTGCTTTTTCTGGAGTGTTTGGGGAAATGGATGGCACTGTTGTTTCATTTAATATATAATGCTGCATGTTGCTGGTTTATTCTAACTACAGCCCTAGAGAGAGTATTTCCTGGCCCAACATCTGCAGACCTGTCTTGTCTCTGGGCTGTTACAAAAACTGCAAAGGGAAGGAGATAAAGCTGTTGTTAGAAGACTGAATCAATTCCTAAAGGGCCATTCTAGCATGTGACTTTATCAACCTTCCCCTTTAACTGTGCCAGTCCTTGGTCACCAGTCACATCTCATTCAAAAAGAATTCCCTCCGCTGTCTGTGTTGACCGTAGCTAAGCTTTTTAGCATGTTGATTGACTTAATGGGAAGACAAATGTTTTGGGTTTTTTTTTAATGTTGAAATACACTTTACATTTTATATACTATATCTGGCTATTAGTATTTTTAAGGAACCCATAGTTCTTGGTGGCTATATATACATATATATATATATATATATATTTTTGTGACTTTTTGTAAACTAAAGTGCCGTTTCACTGTTACAATCATTTTTAGAGTTCTTGTAATCAATGTGAATATCATGGTTTTTTCAAGATTTGTTCTGAGCCTGTAGTGTTTGCTTTTGTGATTCTCTGTGTAATGTATATATTATGTATAGTTACCTTGTACTGAAATATTAGCTTGTTTGATATAAGATGAATATGTATTGGGTACCTTTTTTTGCTAGCCTGGTTGTTTAAACTTTAAAAAAAAAGCCTTCAAAATTTTAAAAAAGCGATTGATCCCATTATAAGACAAAAATTGAGCAGAAAGAAAAATTAGTTTTGAGTGTCTTTGGATAGAAACACAATGCTAAGATTTTTCATTAAAACATTAATGTTTTACGGAGTAACTATTTCTGTCTTGCAGCATTATTTCTTTGTCATGTCACAGCTGATTTTCAGTAACAAAAAGAAGTACCTAGACTTCCTATAAGTCTGGAAAATTGTATGCCATAAGGCCAGCCTATCATTGTTCTAAGTCAGTGTTTCTCAACCTTGACAACTTTTAAGATGTGCAAACGTCAACTCCCAGAATTCCCCAGCCAGCATGTTGTTGCCAAGGTTGAGAAACACTGAACTCCTAACTGGGCAAGTTTTCAGGGTGAATAGAAAGAGAAATTGCATATATAAGATAGAGCTTCAAAAGCAAATACGTTTTCTGCTTCCTCTACAGATGGTTTGAAATCCTTTCATAGAGTTCTTGGAATCAAGGACTCTGTCTGAATTGTCAAGTTATTCAAATTAGCATGTCTTTAGGGTGCCAGCCCTCTTTACCTGTAACCTACAGTCACAAAGAGCCACTTTGATGTCGTGGCTGAAACACCAGAGGTTAGAAGCACAGAGACCATTGTCAGATTTTGTTGCAGAGAAATCAAATCCAGAAAGCGCACACAGAAAACTGATTCAGCTGGATTCATTAACTTCTTTATATACATAAGAATAGATGAATAAATGTACAATACCAACAGGTGGTTCTTCTAAAGAAACGCAAGGCAGGCGAGTTACAGGCAAACACAAGCAGTTTGCTTCATTTCAGCAGGCAAGCCCAGCGAGACTGCTTGTTTACTTCTCAGAGCAGCAGAATGCTTAATTTTCTGTTTCAGTTCTCTGCACATACTCAGATCTGTTTAAGCTCCCATTGACTGATTTAGTTGCTATGCCTATTCATTGGCTGACCTTTTCCCATGTCTCTCCCAGTCATGAATATTCTAACAACCATGAGTTTTAGTTCAACTTCAGCATGAAGCTAACTGGATGACCTTGGGCCAGTCACTTTTTCTTAGCCCTGGGAAGGAAGCAATGACAACCATTTCTAAAAAAAAAACCTTGCTCAGAAATCTACAGGGTCTGGACCAGGCAGTGGCCAGGAGTCAGCATTAATTCAAAGGAATTGGAGGGGAAAAAATCAGTTACCTGAACTTGCTTGCTTCTGAGTAAGAATACACATAATTAAACTATGCAGCAATAGTTTTGTTCAGTCTCCTGTTACTCTTTTTGAGTAGTCATATCTCAGAATTTATCCTAAATGGGAAATCAAGTTTGTTTTATTTTTAAATTATCAGTTGAAAGCAAGAGTCAGTTTTATCTAGCAGTTAAGGCATCACCAGAAAGCAGGAAATTGGAAATTAACTCCCACTTTACGCATGAAAGCCGGCTGGGTGACTTGGGACCAATCACCAGGAGATGGTAAGTTCTAGTCCCACCTTAGGTATGAAAGCCAGCTGGGTGACTTTGGGCCAGTCCCTCCCTCTCAGCCCAAGCCATCTCACAGGTTTGTTTATTGTGGGGAGAAGAGGAGGAGAAAGGCATATTATATATGTTTGTTACCTTGAGTTATTCAAAACTCAAAAGTATTGGAGATGAAAATCAAACAAGTCCACATTTAGCCTTTCTAAGTGACCTCATCGTGGCAATATTTTTAACAGATTAACAGAATTGGAAGGGACCTTGTAGGTCATCTAGTCCAACCCCCTGCCTTCACCATTTCTGACAGATGACAGTCCAATCTCTTCTTGAAAGCTTCCAGTGATGAAGCTGCCACTACTTCTGAAGGCAACTTCTGTTCCATCGGTTGATGGTTCTCACTGCCGGGAAATTTCTCCTTATTTTTAGATTGAATCTCTTGATAACAGAATAACAGTTGGAAGGGACCTTGTAGTCCATCATCTAGTCCAACCCCCCACCCAAGCAGATCCTACAGCATTTTTGACGGATGGTAGCCCAATCTCTTCTTGAAAGCTTCCAGTGATGAATCTCCCACCACATCTGAAGGCAACTTCTGTTCCTCGGGTGGATTGCTCTCAATCACCGCCTTATCTTCAAACTGTTTATTAAATTTATTAAAGTATTTATTAAATAACTGCATTATCAGGCAATTGGCAAGAGGCTGTCTCACAGTGCAGGCCACTGTGCTAACTGCATGGACCTCACAGCCTTGTGGTGTATTGAGATTGAAGTGAAAATGATTTACCCAGGACTTCTGGTTCTCACTACTGTCAAAATGGGAGCTTTCGCCCAGTCCCAAGGGCCAGCATTGAAGCGTTTTGGCTCCAAACCAGTGACCCTTGGCTTCATTTAATTAGTCCAGATTTTAAACAGGCCGAATTTGGAAAGGCACTTCTGCAAACTGGTTGAGCCAGACCCTTTTGCTGCTGCTGCTGCTGCTGCTGCTGCTGCTTTCGTGAACTGCTCTGGACAAAGATGAGCTTGTTCTGTTCTGAGATTCCTGAGCCGCCTGTAAATCATCCCAGGGATACCTACCTCCCCCTGCCCCCCTCTCTCCCTCTCTTCCACCACCCCAAGATTTAATAACAAGTCCCGTATTCTGTGAGCCCATCGAAAGCACATGCCCTCCACGTGCAGCCAAGATGCTTGAAAGCTTGTCAACAAGAACAATCTTCAAACTTCAGCAGCTGATTTAGACAAGCACAAAAGCCCGCGCCAATCCCGGACATTAAAATGCTTTTAATTCCACAGAGAGAGAGAGAGAGACACACACACCTTCCAATAATTTGGCAAACCTCCCCCTAAGCATCACCTTCATCTAAACGTTTGCCTTTTATAGTCTTGGAGGAGACTCTTCGTGTGTCTCTCTCTCTCCTCGCTTTCCCCTCCTACCCCAGAGTGCAGGAATTGATCGCTGTCCAGCTGATTCCTTCTCCTTATCTCAGCTATTCGCAGTTGAGAAGAGTCGACCTGGGAAACATGCTCTTCTCCTGAGCTGGAGCCAACATGCATTTGTAAGAATGGCATGATGCAGCACACGCGTGAGAGACACGCGTTCCTGGTTCATGATTAGACTTGGAAAGAGAAACGTAACGTGGCAAAATCAGGAAGTGAAAGGCTGCCACTTGTGTATTAATAAAAGAATTGGTGTAAAAGAATCGGTTGAGCTAAAAGTTGACTTCCTGAAATCCAAGGATCTGGTTGAGAAGTCTTTTGCTATAACAAATGTGCCAGGCCTTGCCTTCTCTTTCCATTCACTTTCCCTATAGAGTAGCCAAGAGTTGGCTACCACGGCTCCTTTTTCCTTTAGACCAGATATTGGGAAAGTTATTTTTAACTAGCCGATAACCCGGCATTGCCCAGGTATTTATAAGGGGAAAACGTTCGGACCAAACATAATTTCTAATGTTGGATTTTCCCCCTTACCAGAGGGAGCTCCCTTGTGGAGTACTGTGAAGCCGTTACCATGGCAACTCCACAGTACAGTAGAAGCCATTTTACGGCAGTACAGGAGATGGCATGTAAAGGCACAACAGGCTGCATCTTAACAACACACACACCGAGGGGTGTTAAGGGTGTCTTACCCCCACAGTATTTTTCTCCAGAGAGTAAGTCATCTGTGTACCTAGTTTGGTTGAAATTGCTCAAGGCGTTCCAGAGTTCTGCTGGAACATACACACAGAGAGTATTTTGATGATAGATAGATAGATGATGATAGATAGATGATAGATAGATAGATAGATGATAGATAGATGATAGATAGATAGATAGATAGATGATAGATAGATAGATAGATAGATAGATAGATGATAGATAGATAGATAGATAGATGATGATGATGATAGATAGATAGATGATAGATGATAGATGATAGATGATAGATGATAGATGATAGATGATAGATGATAGATGATATATATATATATATATATATATATATATATATATATATATATATATATATATATATATATATATATATATATATATATATATATATATATATATATATATATATATATATATATATAAAGAGAGAGAGAGAGAGAGAGAGAGAGAGAGAGAGAGAGAGAGAGAGAGAAGATTATGAGTCCCTTACAATTCTGCTTCAGTCATTGAGATCCTAATATCAACCAGTTTTGGGCTGAGCACCACAGAACACAGATCTTGCTCCTGCTCCTCTCCAACCCAGCTTAGAAAGACCAAGCACTGATGGAGAAACACACCAGGAAAAAGAAAAGAAAAAAAACCTTGGATAAGATGTTTACCTCATCTGGGAAATTTGCACTGTACCCCAGGAGCTAATTTGGAGACTGTTTGCTCACCGAAGGATCACTGAAAATGGCAAGTATCCCTACATTTCTGATCAGGTGCCAAATGGAGAGCTGGCCTCTTCTTTCCAAGGCCGCCTCACCTTATGCCAAGGGTTTGAGCTGGATGAATAACTGTAGTTGTTTATAAAAGCCAGCAATCATGCTAATGGGCGATGCCAAATGAGTGCAGAATTGTGAGCAGTTGCAAAGATAGGCTCATGGCTGAACATCTCCACACCGGCATGCGCACGCACAGCTTCCTGACTTGCACACATTCTCAGACTCACTCTCTCTCTCTCTCTCTCTCTCTCTCTCTCTCTCTCTCTCTCTCTCTCTCTCTCTCTCTGAATTTCTCTGATTCACTTTCTCTTTCTCTCTCTCTGTCTTTGTCTTTGTCTGTGTCTCTATCACACACACACACATTCTCTTTCTTTGTCTCTCTTTGTCTTTCTCTGTCTCTGTCTCTTTCTGCGTGCATCTCTCTTTTTCTCTCTCTCTGTCTCTCACACACAAACACACATTCTGTCTTTCTCTGTTTCTCTTTGTCTTTCTCTGTCTCTTTCTGTGTGTATCTCTGTCTTTCTCACTGTCTCTGTGTCTTTCTTTGTCTTTCACTCTTTCTCTGTCTCTCTCCTTCTCTTTTTCTCTGTCTCTCTTTTTCTCTCTTTCTCTCTCTCTCTCTGTCTCTCCCTCCCTCCCCTCTCTTTCTCAATTTATTATTGCTGTCCAAGTGGAAACAACAGCTGGTCTGGGTTTACTCCTATACAGCAGAAAATTGAAAGGCAAAACCTGGAAAACACTTTCTGGCTGCAGCTAGACAGGAGGGAAAGTCTTTTGAATACGATGGTCCTAAATCTCCCAGCCAGATCTGCTCTGGGCCATGATAAAGATGATAAACATCAGCACAAGAGATGCTGAGCAGAGTGTTCAACCCTTCAGCCTGTTCTGTTTTTTTTTAAAAAAAAAAGATATGTGCAGAAGTGTTGACATGTCACAAACATACACACTGACCTCAGAGCTGTGGCCATGTCAGCCAAGGTCTAGTAGCGTTCTTATTTCATTTAGCAACTAAATTATGGTGCTACTCAAATCCCCACTTCCATGTTACTGCATCTGGCAGCTGTGCTATTCCTGTGTAGAACCAGCTGTGCCATTAGACAGAATGGGGCATTTCCCTCAAGGAGATAACAATAGCAACAGTGCTTAGACTTATATACTGCTTCACAGTGCTTTTGCAGCCCTCTTTAAGCGGTTTTACAGAGTCAGCCTTTTGCCCCCAACCACCTGGGTCCTCATTTTACCCACCTCGGAAGGATGGAAGGCTGAGTCAACCTGGAGTTGGTAAGAATCAAACTCCTGGCTGTGGGCAGAGTTAGCTTGCAATACTGCATTCTAGCCACTGGGTGGGAGGGAAGGAGGAAGGAAAGAAGGAAGGAAGGAAGGAAGAAGGAAGGAAGAAGGAAGGAAGAAGGAAGGAAGGAATAGCACTTAGACTTATATACTGCTTGATAGTGCTTTACAGCCCTCTCTAAGTGGTGTTATAGAGTCAGCCTCTTGCCCCCAACAATCTGTGTCCTCATTTGACCCACCTCAGAAGGATGGAAGGCAAAGTCAACCTTGAGCCTGATGAGATTCGATCTGCCAAATTGCAGATGCTCTGTGATGGAGAAGGAACAGGAGACGTAACCCTTCAGGTCTCTTCGCTATTTTTCCTGAACTTCAGGTACTCCGCCTTGCATCTTTCAAAAGAAGGTACTTCTCAACTGAAGATGCTGAGAAGGATTAAAGTAAGATTCAAGTAACAAAGAGAAGGACCAGGGATGACACGGCGGCAGTCTTCCATTATTTGAGAGTCTGCCCCAAAGATACTTTTTCAAAAGGCATCTGGACTTTTGTTTTTTCTTGAAGATGTTTCGCTTTTCCTCCAAGAAGCTTCTTCAATTCTGAATGGTCTGGATGAAGCAAGACATCTTCAAGGAAAAAGTCCACTTTCCATTTGAAAAAGCACCTTTGGGACAACTATGACCTGGATGATGGAGAATCTCCATAGACATTTTGAGAGACTGTCACAAAGAAGAGGGGACAACCTAGTCTCCAAAGCATCTGAAGGCAAGACAAGAAGTAATGGATGGAACCTCATCAAAGAGAGATCCAGCCTAGAGCGAAGGAGCAATTTCCAGATGATGAGAACCATTAATCAGGGGAATGGCTTACTTCAGAAGTTATGAGTGCTCCAACAATGGAGTCTATAGATATTCTCAGTCACCCAGGTCATGGTTGTCCCAGAGGTGCTTTTTCAGGAGGCAACTAGACCTTCTTGTTTTTTTTCTTTTGAAGACGTTTCGCTTCTCATCCAATAAACCTTTTTCAGCTCTGACAGGATAATGGGGAATGGAAGGATTTATATTCCTTGCAGACAGATGATAATCTGCATCCTTTTAGAGGGTTGTTGAAGCCCTTGGAGGTTTCTCTGTGTCCTCAGGGTCCAACATTTGAGGTTTTTAAGAAGAGATTAGGCAGTCATTTGTCTGCAATGGTATTACGTCTCCTGCTTGGGAAAGAGGGTTGATCTAGAAGATCTCCAAGGTGCATTCTAACTCTGTTATTCTGTATTCCTTTACCTCCAACAGCAAAATCCAAATGACTCCAACTTTTGGATTGTCTCATTTGGCAACTTCTATATCTGTGGAGTGCTTGGTGCTCTGGGCTTGGTTGTTTTCTTGTAGACGTTTCATTGTTCAACTAGATCACATCATCAATGTGCAGCACTGGTGGTATTACCTAGCTGGGAAATGAAATATCTGCAAGAAAACAATAACGCTCAAGAGAGAACCAGGGACAAATCTCTTCTATTGGAACGTCTATATCGAAGAGCCCATCTTCATGTCAGTGAAAGCTCCTCTACTCATCCAAAGTTAAATCCCACAAATAAAATACATTTAGATGAAGGTACAGGTCCCCCTTGCACATATGTGCTAGTTATTCCTGACTCTAGGGGCTGGTGCTCATCTCCGTTTCAAAGCTGAAGAGCCAGCGCTGTCTGAAGACATCTCCGTGGTCATGTGGCCGGCATGACTAAATGCCGAAGGTGCACGGAGCATTGTTACCTTCCCACCAAAGGTGGTTCCTACTTTTCTACTTGCATTTTTACATGCTTTCGAACTGCTAGGTTGGCAGAAGCTGGGACAAGTAACGGGAGCCCTCTGGTCTGCAGGAAAACATATCTCCACGGACAGGTTCCTGGTGCTCAAAATAATACAAAGAGAAATCTCAATGCAAGGTGAATGAATGAAGCACTTAGAGAACACTGTCCTAGGTTTGTTACCTCCACCAAACACACAAATAAGAGTCTGGACACCCACCCGCCTCCTTGTTATTATGTTATCTCCCCAGTTTTGGCCCCCACCACTCCCTTCTCTCAAATTACAGGGTGGGCTGCTTTGTCTGGGATTTTTTGGGTTCTGCTTCCTTGTCAGCAGATGCTCACTGGCAGCCTGGTGCCAAAACACCCTCCCCGTGGCTATTAAAACCATCTGCTCACTCCAGATGTTCTGTCCTCTCATGGTTTGTTGAAATCTCCAGAAAGCAACCTCTCTCTTCTGGACAAGTTGGATGCTGATTGGAGCCCCTGCCCGAGAAAAAGAGAAACAGGGGAAGAACAAATCTGATCCACAATGCACAAAGTTGAAAAATGGCTCTAGCAAGGACTAGAGAAAAATGAAGAGCCCAGAAGGGAAGGGAAGCTCTCCCTTCCTATCTCCCTCTGCAGCTTTGTTTCTCACAAGTATTTTGGCAGAAGCACAGCACTTTTCCCGAATCTCTTGGCTCAAATGCAAGACTGAACAGCTGAGGTGCCTAACAACTCAATCCTCAGCAAGCCACTGGATGCTAAATAGAAGAGAAGAGAAGAGATATTGGAATGTAGAATAGAATAGAATAGAATAGAATAGAATAGAATAGAATAGAATAGAATAGAATAGAATAGGATAGGATAGAATAGGATAGGATATTGGAATGTAGAATAGAATAGATTAGATATTGGAATGTAGAATAGAATAGAATAGAATAGAATAGAATAGAATAGAATAGAATAGAATTCTTTATTGGCCAAGTGTGTCTTTGACAAGGAATTTGTCTTTGGTACTTATGTTCTTAGTGTACATAAAAGAAAAGATACATTTGTCAAGAATCATAAGGTCCAACATTTAATGATAGTCATAGGGTGCAAATAAGACACCAGTACACCCATACCGGGGCGTACCATCCGGAACCCACCACTGGCTTTCGGCTAGAACAGGTGGAGGAGAAAGGATGCCACTCTAGGAGGAGACTCTATGGTCGGGAAACCGAACTTCCGGTCAGCTCCAGAACTGAATGGGGGGATTCTGATTAGGACCTTTGTGGCTCTTTGAGTGTTTAAGGTTGCCGACCCCTGTCCTTCAGTGACGAACTCAACTTGTTTTAACTGAGTTGAGATTGCCTTCAAAGTGCCTCCCCGTTTACTCCCCCCAAATCATTCAAACTAGAGAGGTTTGGCTAAAAACGGATGAATCAAGCATATGCTATTTGACACAGCACGGTAACTCTTGTTTTGGGTGGTCTTTGACAGGAGGAGAGAGGGTACTTAGCAAGAGAGAGAGAGGAAAAGGAACCAAGTTAATTTGTCTCTTTGCTTTTGCAGAGCTTAGAATGATCATGCTTGCAAATTGATTCCCTTTTGGCTTCGCTGGCTAGGGTTCACGTGGGGCAATCTCCCAGACATCTGGAGGTCACCGGGGGGGGAGGGGAGGTTGGAGTCCGTCACCAAGCTGTCCACTGTCTCGCATCCAACTTCCAGCCCAGCAGCCATTCCCACCATCCTTCAAAATGTGATTATAAGGATCATTTAGGCTTTACACAGCTTGGTTTGGATTTGCCAGCATTCCTGTGAACAAGTGTCCAGGGATAACATCTGACCATTGGCTGCCATTTGCCAGTTTATTCTTGCTGGAAGTCAGCTGCCCAACAGCAGGGCTGGCCATGAGGTGACCGGTCCCAAGGAACACACAAGGATCTCTCCTTTTTTTACACCCCTAGCTCTGGACTAGCGTCCTCTGTCAAAGCCACCAAATTTAATTAGACAGAGAAAAGGCCGAGGCATTTTCGGTGTAAGCGTTTAAATGTCATTCTCCCTCATGAAAGTCTGTAAAGATTTTCAGCCATTCAGTCCCACAGGTCCTTTTTCAGGAGCCACTTTTTGTCATGACGTTGTGGTTCTCCTTTGCAGGCCCTTCCTCACAATAAACAACGGGCAGTAGAGTGTGGTCCAGAGCAGCAGTCACCAATTGGTGGCCCGTGAGAAAGTTTTGGTGGTCCACAGAAAAATTATTTGCATTTTTTATATTGCACTAAATCAGGAGTCCTCAAACTACGTCCCCTGGGAATGAATGTTTGTGTTGCTGCAGAGAGCCTCTCCCTTTGGGGTCTTTTTTGTGCAGGTTGGCGGGGTGGAAGGCAGGAATTCTGACTTGGGATCTGCTTTAGCCTCCTGGTGAGGAGCTTTGGGCAAAGGTTGGAGGGAAGTGCCTCTGGTGGCTAAGAGCCGGAGGGCCTCGTTCCAGTGGGACAGCACCATGGTCTGGAACTGGCTAACCATCTCATCCCGCTGAGCCTCCAGGCACCGGTACCTGGCCTTGCACTCCCGCAAGTATTCCCTCTGCTTGGAAAGTCTATGCTCCTAGTCCTCAGTAAGGTGCTTCTGCTGAGCCTCCTTCTCGGTCAGATCCAATTTGAACTGAGCTGTTTTGCCAACTCTTTCTCATAGTGGCTGCTTAGCTCCAACAACTGCTTCCTGTTGGGGCCCTAAGGAGCCCAGGAAGGCAGGCAAGGAGTGGCTGGCAGGGGAGGGGTGAGTAGAGGCCGGCAAGGCACCCTTCGATGTGAATGACATCGAGTTGGCCATGCCCACCCAGTCACATGACCATCTAGCCACGCTCAGCCAGCCAGTCATTAGGCAGATGTGGTCTGCGGGATTTAAAATTATGAATTTAGTGTTTTCCTGAGGTCCAAAAGATTGGAGACTCCTGGTCCAGAGGGAACTGTGACCTGAAATCTCCCAAACTGAATGAAACATCTTTTTTTTAAACCAACAACACAACAACAACCACAAAGATTTGTGAGGGATCTGCAAGGCACCATGCCAAGCAAGGACAACTATGATCTGAAGCGAACCACTGTGGCTATCTATTAGTTTACATGCCCAGAAAATGACCCCTCACTTAGACAGCGCAATTACAATATTGTTGAGTCTCAACAAGCTAAGGGGATTAAAATATTACTTCCCCCTTTTCTTTTCTCTTTACGCAAAGAGAGAGAAAGCTGTAATGAAAATCTCTCTCACCCTGCAATCCATCAATTCAGTCTGTTTCCCACATTTCAAACCATTACATCACAAACACAGTAGGTTTTGGGTTTCAAGCTCAGAGGACCGCAGAGAGAGACCATCTGGCAAACCTCACCGTCAGTAACAATGGCTAGTTTCTAAGCAGGTCTTCCTGACCTTTTCAGAGGTCTGGGCCTGCTTAGCTATCTTGAGAACCTGATGCAAAATGGAGGGTGAAGTGAGTTGCTCGTCCAGCAAACAGCTGCCCTAGGGAAGAGAGGCAGTTGGGATAATGGTTTCAGATCCGGGTTAATGTCAGGGTTCCAAATAGCATCCAAAATTAAATCAGAGTCTGAGGCAAAGCATTCTCAAAGTTCCCATTTATTAAGAGAGCCACGTTGGCACATCTGGGAAAACCCGAAACTGAAAGCCTCCTGGTTTTCCCACCTAGCTGAAAGTTCAAGATCTTGCCCCCACATCCACAAGTCCATCCCATGGTCCAATCTTCCACTGCCATGCTGGCAGCTTCCATCTATCCAGTTCCAGTCAGGTGCAGAGGTGCAAAAACAAAGGATGACCTTGGCTTTTTAGAAAGAATTTTGTTATGGCTACATATCATCTAACTTCGTACAATCCCCCCCCTCCCATTTTCCCACCATAGAAAATGCATAGTAGAATAATAGAAAGTGTGGCAGGCCAAAGATCCAAAAGAAAAGATGGCTGCAGGCCGGACAAATGGATTATTTCCTCTCTGGTGCTCTTTGAGCTTAGTGGGGTTTTTTTTTTAAAAAAAAAAACCTTTCATTATCCAAACAAGATAACATCATCAGTTAGCACTGATCAATTAGCACCTAGCACTAGAGATGAGGAATTCTGGGAGTTGAAGTACACAGGTCTTAAAGATGCCAAGATTGGATGTCTTAGACCCACACATTAGCCCAATCCAGATGCTTTCCAAACGTGATAATTTGAGGCCATCCTAGCTGCGGATGATGGGACACAGTGGCTCAGTGGCTTAGACGCTGAGCTTGTTGATCAGAAAGTTTGGCAGTTCGACGGTTCGAATCCCTAGCGCCACATAACGGAGTGAGCTCCCGTTTTTGTCCCAGCTTCTGCCAACCTAGCAGTTCAAAAGCATGTAAAAATGCAAGTAGAAAAATAGGAACCACCTTTGGTGGGAAGGAAACAGCATTCTGTGCGCCTTCGGTGTTTAGTCATGCCAGTCACATGACCACAGAGACATCTTCAGACAGCGCTGGCTCTTCGGCTTTGAAATGGAGATGAGCACCGCCCCCTAGAGTAGGGAAGAACTAGCACATATGTGCAAGGGGGACTTTTACCTTTTCGCTGGGGAAGTGTTAGCCCAATTCTGGGACACTCCTTTCCCCAAGGCAAGCCATCCTTTCAGCACTCTCCCAACTTCCCTGTTGTCTACATAGTCCCAAAACACCACACACCTTCCATTTTTCTGTTATTGCATGTTAGGCCTTTCCCTGAGTGTGAGCAACTGATCGCCTGCTTCCAGCTTCCAGTTAATGAAAGGAAAGGGCTGGTTTTGTTCTCCCATCTCACCCCCATCATTTTTTAAGTGTTAAAAAAAATTCTAGCAACTGAAATGTGAAAAATGAAACAGCCCTCCATCAGCTTCCTCAGGCACAAAGCCAGAACAACTTGCCAGAGTCCGCATGGGTTTGAGAATTAATGAAAATTAATGTCTTCTGCATATTAAACCCAAAAACTATTTTCTCTCTCTCTCTCTCTTTCTTTCTTTCTTTTTTTCTTTCTTTCTTTCTTTCTCTTTCTTTCTGTCTCTCTCTTTTTCTTTCTTTCTCTCTCTTTTTCTTTCTCTCTCTTTTTTCTTTCTCTCTTTCTGTCTCTCCCTCCCTCCCTCCCTTCTTTTTTTCTTTCTTTCTTTCTTTCTTCCTTCTGGCAGGACACGTGCCAACTTGGTGATTTCATCGCCAGGGCAGGCTGTGTCAAACTGGTGGGATTAAAACATACAGGAAATCAATCTTGGAATGCAGTCAGACATAAAATAAGAGAACGCAGCGGCACAAAACCAAGAATCAATTGCAATTAAGAATGGCAGACCTTTAGAACTTCAGGGGTTAGAAGACGGCCACCTTTCAAACAATCACATTTCCCTGTGTCTCAGATAACACGCTTTCTGTCCCCTCTTCTTCGGTGTGATACTCGAAACAATTTAATCCTTGTTTTTCTAGACTCGTTCCAGTGAACATACTTGTCTTGGCAAGATAGTGTCTCCATGCTCAAAGCCAAAAAAAACATCTGATTTGTAACTTGGGTTTATATATATGCCACCTCTTTCTACTCCATAAGGACCTTGAAAATGTACAATTTTGTTCAATTCGTTCTACATGAAAAGGAAAGCACCCTTTCTTGTTTCTTTCACTACAGTACAAGGAATAATGCCATTCTGGCAAAGATCTAAAGTAGGGGTCTCCAACCTTGGCAACTTTAAGACTTGTAGACTTCAACTCCCAGAATTCCTCAGTCAGCTTTGCTTTGCTGGCTGGGGAATTCTGGGAGTTAATGTCTACAAGTCTAAAAATTGCCAAGGTTGGAGACCCCTGATCTAAAGCATCTGTTGCAGCTTTCTCCAAGTTGGTGCCTACCTCAATGTATCCGATACTACATTCCAGAATTCCCAACCAGAAAGGAAGTTAATTTCAGCACAGGTTGGGAAGGATTGATCTAAATTCTAAATTTAGATAGCTTCTGTAAAGCTATCGGTGTCTATGAAGATTCTCAGTCATCCAGGTCATGGTTGTCCTTAAAGGTGATTTTTCAAAGAGCAACTGGACCAGAAAGTCCACTTTGCCTCTTGAAAAAGTATTTTAGGACTATCAACTTGTCCAAATTTAGGACTATCAAGCTGTCCAAATTTACCTAACATAAACCAGTTCATGTAATAATAGACCCTCAAAAGCAAGGAATTTTTCACCCAGATAAATAACCCTTCCACAGTCACTTGCTAGAATGAAAGCAATGAGGTATCTTGGAAAATTGAGAGCCTTTTAATCAAAGAGTTTGGAAGAAGAATTTCTCCTTTTTGCATCCTTTCTTGTAAATCACTCTCAACTATTCTGGAAGGAAAACTATAGCCATATAATAAAGAAACCGGTACAAACTAAATTGACATTATTTTGGAACTCTTCGAAGGTCCCTGAGTCAACTTATGACATTTCCTGTTAAAAGGATCGCATATCTGATGGATAGGAAGGACCTTGAAAACAGGTGTGTGTGTTTTTTTAATTTCCCCAAAACTTGGTGTCAATCACAATATGGACAACCCAGATAAATTAGGCAAATAGACTGAGAAGGATGTTAAATCTGTTTCCTTAGAATTCTGTCACTTTAAACCATTTTTATTTTGCAAGGCTTAAAATTTGACTTTGCCTGGGGCTATTAGCTATGTTTTATTGATAATTCCAGAAAAGAGGATTGAGGGTTGTTGGGGTTTTTTTTTTAAATTTTTTCCCCCAGACAAAATCAGTTGGCCAATTCATGTACGTACAAACCAAGCTCTTCCATGCTCTTTCATTTATGGCTTTAAAAGTGTGGAATAACCATTCACATAAGGACATCACAAAAACTCAAATAGAAAGCCCAAGGGCAAGTAATTCTACCAGAAACAATTAAGTGAAGGAGACAAAATAAAGCAGAACCAGGTTCTGCAAAATCAGAAGCATATGAAATGACGCACCTACTCCAACAAAAATTCGGAGCTCTTCCAAACTGCTAAAATATTGCTTTAAAAGAAGTTATTTTAAATGATCACGGTACATAAGTTCAGTTCAGGCTCCATCAAAAGACGACTGGCCTGGATGGAGATTAAAAATTAATCTCACAACCATCTTGATGGTCCATGCTAAGGATCATCCATCAAGCTTTGCTGCTCTAGATTAGGCTTACAATAACTTTATTGTCACTTTGAATGTACGCTACTTGCCATTAAAATGAAATTTCATTGCATAAAGCTCTCAAAGGGTCACCACCTCCAATATACACTGCATAAACATGACAAAATAAATGAATACAAAATTATGCAT
Source organism: Natrix helvetica (assembly GCF_964273705.1). NCBI lineage: Eukaryota > Metazoa > Chordata > Lepidosauria > Squamata > Natricidae > Natrix > Natrix helvetica. The sequence goes on along the minus strand of NC_138559.1, from coordinate 20,988,903 downwards.
ATACCCACATATGTTATATGTCACAGTCTGGTCCAGATGTAAACATGTACATGGCGAGAAAAACAAAATCTTGCAAGTTTGCCAGACGGATGGCATAGGGAACAAAGCTGTTACAGAATCTGGTACTCCTCGTGCAGACTGTGGGGTGGTTGGGGTCTATAACAATGCTTCGAGCTCTAAGCATATAGTGGTTATAAGCAGTATCCTGAATAATCTTCTCCACTGTCCTCACCACTCTCTGTATAGACTTTCTATCTGAGGCACCACTATCACCAAACCAGTGATACAGTTTGTGCCTCTGTAAATTGTGGCCAGGACAGAAGGAGAAAGATAGATGGGATAGATCTGTATTTATTTAGCAGTTCCACAAACTGACAATGTGAAATTTTAAGGGATGCACCCCGCAATGAATTTATGTAATTTGGGGAAGATAACCTTGCATCCTATAGGTGGTTTTGCCCCAGCCAATTTAGTCAGTTCCTCAAATCTACGGGGAGTTAGAACATATAAATCTTCTTCCTTTTAACTACTCAGAACTAAACATTGCATTGAGAAGATGGCATAGAACTAAAACAACTTAGGCCCTTGCAGAATTAGAAGTTGTTTCATTTTGATTCCTCTCCGACCACTGTCGGGTCTGGGTGTTTTTTTTTAAACTGTAATTGCTAAGGAGATGTCCAATTGGAAGCACCTTTGGAAAATGCAATTACTGTTTCGATGATGTTTTAGTAGCTGCCTCCCGTTCATCCCCAAATGGTAATGCACTCAAGCTGCTGAGAGTTTTTATTATTTATTTAGTTCAAGTCATAAGGCTGTCTATCTCAAATTCATGATTCTGGGCAGCTAACAGCAGTTTAAAAATTCCATACAACAGCACAAACCATAAAGATTAATCAGTGGAATGATGTGCCTCCAGAAGTTGTGAGTGCTTTGACGCTGGAAGGACAACCATCTGTATGAAATAATATAGCATTTCCTGCTTGAGCATGGGGTTGGACTAGAAGACCTCCAAGGTCCCTTCCAACTCTGTCATTCTGTTAAAATAATATATACATAATTGGTAGCTGTACTAGAAATAAAAAAGCAGCAAGCAAAACAGCTGTCAGGGTTCCAAGGGACACCCCCAACGAAAGAAGACTCCGAGACTTGAAGTTCCTCAAAGTTCAATTTTATTAGAGATGTCATATTGGCACATCTGGGAAAACCCGAATCTGAAAGTTTCCAGGTTTTCCCCACCCAAATGAAAGTCCATGTCCCTGCTTGTACTGGCCTGCCCTGCCACATGTCCATCCCACGGTCCAATCAGGCACCGTCCCAACTGGAGATGCCTCCTATTCGTGCACTCCAGGTGTAGGGCAAGATGTCCTTGCCTGTCTGAGAAAGGAATGTTACCGTATTTTTCAGAGTGTAAGACGCACTTTTTTCTCACAAAAAAGAGGCTGAAAATCTGGGTGCGTCTTATACACTGAATGCAGCATTTTGTTTGTCTCCCAAAACCCCGCACCCTTTGCAAAAATGGCCGTGCGTAGCCTTTAGGAGGCTTCAAAAGTGCTCCTGGGGGATGGGGAGGGCAAAAATGAGCGAAAAACGGGCCATTTTTGAAAGGTCTGCAGAGTGCAAAAACTTTTTTTTTTAATTTGCCTCTTCAAAATCTTGGTGCGTCTTATACTCGAAAATTACGGATATATCCCCCCAGCTCCATACAATCCCCCCTCCCAGCATTGAATGTGGCAGGCCTGAAGGCCCAATGCACAAGATGGCTTCCAGACCTGACAACAACACAATCATTGCATGGGCTCTGCCACAATTCTGAACTCCCAGGTTTTCATGGCATGGAACCATGTCATTAAGACTTCACGGAAGGCCAGCATGATTTAGGTTAATCTAATCTGCAGGGGGAGGTTATATTCCCAAATACGTGTGCCACAACAAAAGAGAAACACCCTGTGTTTTTCAAAAGAAAAGAGAAAAGAAGAAAAGCAAATATTGCAGTCATACTGGACCCATTTCTTTGCTTGCTACATTTCTATAAGAGCTTGCATGGATGGGCTATCATATGTTGATTTAGTCACGCTTAGACCTTGGGAAATCAATTGAATTCAAGATAGCCATAATATGTCCGGTTGAAGATGATTGACGAACTCTAAACCTACCGAAATCTGATTCTGGTTTTAGGTAAGCAAGGGAGCAATGGTGCAAACAGAATCACAGAGCTGGAAGGGACCTTGGAAGTCTTCTAGTCCAATCCGCCGCTCAGGTAGAAAACCCTACACCATTCCAGACAAATGGTTCTCCAATCTCTTCTTTAAAGCCTCCAGTGTTGGAGCATTCACAACTTCTGGAGGCAACTTCTGTTCCACTGATTAATTATTCTCACACTGTTAGGAATTTTCTGCTCAGTTCGAGGTTGCTTCCCTCCTTGACTAGTTTCCATCCATTTCTTCTTGTCCTGCCCTCAGGTGCTTTGGAGAATAGCTTAACTCTCTATGGAGAATCTCAGTCATTCAGGTCATGGTTGTCCCAAAGGTGCTTTTTTTTCTGGTTCTTCTTTGAAAAGGTTTGCTTACTCCCTCTTCTCTGTGGCATCCCCTGAAATATTGGAAGACTGCTATCAAGTCACCCTTAGTCCTTCTTTTCATTAAATTAGACATATCCTGCAAACTGTTCTTCATATGTTTTAGTCTTCAGTGTTTTATATGTACTTCGTATGTTTTAGCCTTTCAGTCGAAACAGAATATAGTGTAGAAGTAATATCATCACAAATAGTGTGTGTGTGTGTGTGTGTGTTACATTTTCTTCTTCGAGAAACCCTAATTGGAGGCATCTAAAAATGAATCAAGGGAGCAGCACCAGAGACAGAGTTGGCCCGGCTTCTCCGCTTAACTAGTACAATGTGAATTTTGACATCCACATATTTGCAGCAAATTCTTTAGTTACATCATTAAAAGCCCTGCGACATGCATCCAAAAATTTGGTGATAATAGCAGCTGCGAAGAACAGCCAAACAAATACGGAGAACCAGCTGTGTTTGCTTCCCAGACGTTGGGTCAGAAGTTACAGCGATGAATTAAGAAAATGTTGCCAATAGACAACAAAAACTCAGAAGTCCTCAGTAGTCTCAAGCTACTTCCAAGAGTATGAAGAAGAAGGAGAAGAAGAAGGAGGAGGAGGAGGAGGAGGAGGAGGAGGAGGAGGAGGAGGAGGAGGAGGAGGAGGAGGAGGAGGAGGAGGAGGAGTGGGACACAGGATATAGGACACCAGTTTGGAGGAAGCCAATGCATATTTCAGTGATTAGGAAGTGAGGGAGTTTTGCCCAAGAGTTGGTCTTAAAGTTTGTGGAATTGCATAAAAAAGACTTTGTCCAGATCAGATTCATTCACTGGTAAAGGTGAAAACTAAGGTCTCCATCAGAAGACAGTTATAGATGAAAAGGAAGCACGCATGAATACAAACTGAATGCAAACCAGATAATCAAGATCTAAATGAGGTTTGATCTGACTTGACAGCATGAATCAGTGAAAGGAAATCAGTGGGCTAAGAGAAGTAAAGTTTTACAGACGCTATCTTACCATACTTAGAATAATAAGGGTTGGAAACAACTTGGACATCTTCTAGTCCAACTCCCTTCTGACGCAGGAGAGTCAATTCCATTTCAGACAAAGTGTGGTCCAATTTCTTCTTAAGACTTCCAGTGTTTGGGGCATTCACAACTTCTGGAGGCAAGTTGTTCCACTGATTAATTGTTCTCACTGTCAGGAAATTTCTCCCTAGTTCTAAGTTGCTTCTCTCCTTGATTAGTTTCCATCCATTGCTTCTTGTCTTGCCTTCATGTGCTTTGGAGAACAGCTTGACTCCCACTTCTTTATGGTTGCCCCTAAGATACTGGAACACTGGTATCATGTCACCTTCTTTTCATTGTACCGGACATATTCTGGTCCAATTCTTGCAATTTTTCTTCATATGTTTTAGCCTCCAGCCCCCTAGTAATTTTTGTTGCTCTTCTCTGCACTCTTTCTAGAATCTCAACATCGTTTTTATACCCTGGCAACCAAAACTGGATACAGTATTCCAAGTGTTGTCTTAGAAAGGCCTTATCAAGTGGTATAACAATTCACGTGAACTTTTTTCTATCCCTCGGTTAAATGGAGCCTAGGATTTTATTTATCTAGCATTATTCAACAAGAGATGGCGCACATGTGCGTGCAAAGACCAGCTGGCCGGTGCGCATGTGCGCCAGGGAGCTGCTCTTCCAGTTTCCGGCACGTCCATGCATGCGAAGATCAGCACCGTAGCCCAGAAGAGTAAGAGGCGACAGCTGGCGTGCCTGGAAAGATGGCTCTTCATGCCACTTTTGGCACACGTACCATAGGTCCACACCACAGCCAGAAAAGTGGCTGCCCAGTCTTTTCTTAAAAGGATCTTCTTTGTAGAAAGACGTGCATGAAATGATGAGGGAGCAAGGAGAGATCATCTAAACAGCCATATCAGCCAAATCCACCTAGGTAGTGACAGATGTGACCACCATATTGCACTCCCAACTGGTCATAACCCACAATAGAGTACAATTTTCAGACTAGTGTTGACTGCAGTCATGCTAGATGGCCCTTAAGAAACCACTTGTTGTTTATTAATGAAAGTGGGAGAAAGGCGAAGGCACTCAAAGAATTTAACAAGCTCTGGCTCAGCGCATTTGCTCAAAGCCAAAAGTGATGTGATTTCACAAGTATTCATCCGCTTTACTACAGGATAGTCTCCCAGGGAGGACTGCAAATGTTGGGTCAAGGTTTTAAGCCAACAATTCCTCTACTTGCTTCCCTTATTTTATTCCTACAGTGAAGCAAATACTTATCTATTCCAAAAAGAGGCACTTGCTTATAGAAATAAATATTAAATGTATGAAAGCATTAATTATTCACCTGTGCCCCGATCAGTTGTCTTTGGAGAAGTATTAGAAGCCAGCAAAGGTAGAATAAGTTCATAATATTGTCTTTTTACTTATTATATGATGCCAGTGATGGTCTGGGGGAGAATTGAGTAGGTGGAAAATTGCAATTTTCCAATGTCAGTTCCAGCAATGGCTTTAATTAAACCATCCTCGAGGTTGTCCCAAAGGTGTTTTTCCAGAAGGCAACTGAACTTTCCTTGTTTTTTTCCTTGAAGGAGCACCTTCAAGGTGGTAGAACATTGATTTCTTCCTCCACAATCAATCAACTTCAATTTGTCAACCGTGACATTTTGTTATTTTTTTTTCTAGCTGTTTCTCTTCAATTTCTGCATTACCTACAGTGGTGGGATTCAAACATTTTAACTACCTATTCTGTGGGCGTGGCTTGGTGGGGGGGTGGCATGGCTTGGTGGGCATGGCTGGGTGGGTTTGGCTTGGTGGGAGCATGGCAGAGGAAGGATACTGCAAAATCTCAATTCCCTCCCGATCAGCAGGGACTCGGGAGGCAGAGCATAGATGGGGGTGGGGCCAGCCAGAGGTGGTATTTACCGGTTCTTCAAACTACTCAAAATTTCCACTACCGATTCTCTAGAACTGGTCAGAACCTGCTGAATACCACCTCTGACCACCTGGTATTGCAATACCAATGAACCAGACTTCTCTTCCCCACCCCACCCCACCCATATCAGGCATGTTGTGGACCAGATGTCTGTCTGCTTGGATTTGAAGCTCCTACAAAATCGTGACCTCTTTATTTTTAAGAATTTTGTCCATTTGGTGTTCTCAGTGAGTGGGTTGCATTCAAACCCAAACCTCTGGGTCTTAGGGGGACAGGATAGGTGCAGCCAACAGGGGTGGGTACTGGCTGCTGCCACTGCCGGTTTACTCAGGAATGCATTGCGCTGTTGATGCATGCTATGCACACTTGAGCAGTACTAAAAAAAGCTTCTGCGCATGTGCAGAAGCAAAAAACAAGATGGTGGTGCCTATGGCACTGCCGAGAGAACCAGTTCAGGGGCATGGCAGGCTGAGTTACTACCTACCCGGCCGAACCGGTAGGAACCGGTAGGAACCAGCAGGAAACCACCTCTGGTAGCCAGTGTGGCCATGGCCAGCTTGACGTCACTCATGTCAAGGGCACCTGTGGTAGCCCAAGTGCTCTGCCAGAGAAAACGAGCTCTTGAGCTCCGTTTCGGCTGTGACAGCCTCCTGCAACCCTCTGCCAGTGAAAACGGACCTCAAGAGTGCAGCACGCAGCCCTCCAGTGCTCCATCTTTTCTGGCAGAGGCACCGCAGGATAGTCCTTTGCTGTTTCCAGGGTGGGCCCATGAGCCAGTTCTAAGCTTCCCATGGGCCACATCCAGCCTCTGGGCCTTGAGTTTGACACCCCTGTTGTAGATAATCAGTTTGTGAGATGTTTTTATTGTTGTTGTTGTTATTGCTATTAATATTTTGCAGGATGTCCGAATTCATTCGTTGAGTCCCACCCTAAATTTCAGAGCAGGTGAAGTTTGGAGCCATTTTCCACCTCATCCCTCAATCAACCTTGCACAGAAGTTGGGTTCGGTCCTCATCCTGCTGTATTGATCAGGACTATGAAATTGCATTTCTAAAAAATTCTTTATATTCCTGGTTTCTGCAGCTGCCTCTTATCCATCTCAAAGCATCTGCTATTTATCATTTTTATAAGCCCCGTTATTGATCTTCTGGCTTGCGCGGAGCAAATCCTAATGTCATGGAAAATCAAGTTGGAAAAGGCTATGGGGATGGGAAAGGGCCAAGGTTGTGTGTTGTTAAAATGTGCGCCCTCCTCCCACGCCACGGTTTTGTTCCTTTTGGATTTTCCTGTACCTCATCCAAGATTAATTTAATTATACCCCAAAGCTTTTACCTTTTCCTTCGAAAGGCAGTTTCCACACACAGTCAGAATTTCCCTGTGGAACAGCCAACTCACAGCAACTCACACACTTCTAGAATGTTCTGTTTTTAAAGTATTCTATAACATGAAGACATATGGGTGGGGTACAATTATAGCTTGTATCTCCCGTTTTTGTTTAAAAGTGATCCAGAAAAACAATACACCATCTCAAGTGCAGCCCCCCATCAAGGATTATTGTTCATGCTGACAAAGAGTTTCTAAAGAGCTTAAGCTTGCAATAAACCTTTATATTCATTTGAACTGCCGGGTTTTCCAAGGTCCTAGTCCAACACAATCATGATATATTTAAAAAAGGGTCTCAAAATAACAAATATGTGCTGAGAATTCAGAATTGAAATTTCTCTTGGGTTATTCTCAAACGAGGAAACATTCCCTGCACAATTGCATCACACACAGACACTTTTGATCTGTACCAAGGGGTAAAACCCAATTTTTTTGAGCTTTGATATTTAAAATGTATCCAGTGAGTTTATTGTTGTTTATGCTTAAGGGGGTCGTGTGGCTGTTTCTATTTTTTTTTTAACGATGTGACCATTTTAATCTTTGATTTGATGAATGCTACCTTACCCAAAACCCAACCCAAAATAAAGGATGCCTTTTGCACAGTGCAGCTGCTCAGATTTATTTTGGACAGTTGATATATTGTAAGACCCATTGTATGGGAGTGTATTTTTAACTCAGTATGAACAACCTATTTTCAGGACCCATTAATTATACCTGTTTATTATTACTCTAGAATTTGGGAGTTAGCCTTTAACTTGATGCCTTTGGCTCAGACACCATGGACAAAGTTGTTGGGGGGAAGACAATATTTCAGAATCCAGGCACATCATGAACTTCAAAGGAACATGTTCATCATTTATTTATTTACAATACAATACAATACAATAGTAGAGTTGGATGGACCTTGGAGGTCTTCTAGTCCAACCCCCTGCCTAGGCAGGAAACCCTATACCGTTTCAGACAAATGGCTATCCAACATCTTCTTAAAGACTTCCAGTGTTGGGGCATTCACAACTTCTAGAGGCAAGCTGTTCCACTGGTTAATTGTTCTGCCAGGAAATTTCTCCTTAGGTCTAAGTTGCTTCTCTCCTTGATTAATTTCCACCCATTGCTTCTTGTTCTATACTCAGGTGCCTTGGAGAATAGTTTGACTCCCTCTTCATTGTGGCAGCCCCAGAGATATTGGAAGACTGCTATCATGTCTCCCCTAGTCCTTCTTTTCATGAAACTAGACATACTCAGTTCCTGCAATTGTTCTTCATATGTTTTAGTCTCCGTCCCCTAATCCTCTTTGTTGCTCTTCTCTGCCCTCTTTCTAGATTCTATCTATCTATCTATCTATCTATCTATCTATCTATCTATCTATCTATCATCTATCTATCATCCATCTATTGACAAGTACAAGGAAACAAGTATGAAAACACATGAAAAAATGGCACAAATAAATGGATATAAATAAGCAAAACATAGCCATAAACAGATAAAAAGAGTACATATAAATGGGGACAGTACGACAGGGACGGTAGGCACACCGGTGCACTTATGTACGCCCCCTTAGGGATCTTTTAAAAAACATGTAAGATCCACGGTAGACAGCTTAAGGTCAAAGGTTAGAGGAACTAACAACAGGATCAGGTAGGGTATTCCACACATTTACTACTCTATTGCTGAAATCGTTTTTCCTGCAATCAAGATTAGAACGGATGACATTTGGTTTGTATCTATGGATAGCCCTTGCGTTACTGCAGTTGAAGTAAAAGTAGCTATTAACAGGTAGGACTTTATGGCAGATTATCTTCCCGTAGGGAATAAAGAAGAGCGAAAGGGGAGGGGAGTTTGCAGGAGACAATTAGTTCACTAATTGTTCATTAGTTCATTAGTCTGAAGATTTGCTTGTGACTCTCAGAGACTCTTTGCCAAGTATTTTCCAGTACAGCATGGCATTTGGAAAATATCGGCCTGGCAGGTCTCCAAGCCTGATAAGGTCTGTGGTTGTAAATTCACCCTTGAAAGACTGTTTGCCGGAACTTTGCTGGATGTAAACGAGAGGAATTTACATGAGCTTAATAAAAAGGGGTTTTGTCGGGACAAGGAGCCTGCTTCGTGCTTTTCTGAAGCCTAGGTTTCTGAAGCCTCGTCCTCTGATTCCAGCAGTTTTGGTAGCAGTGAATTGTCTTCCAATCGCAATGGATCTGAAAAGGTCAACCAATTGATCTGAAAGGGTCAACCAATGAATTGCAACCGTTCCCAGCCTGAGCTCCTTGGCATACAGAGTAGCTTTGAAGCTTGCTCTGGATTTGTCCTTCCCTTGGCTGAATGACCTATCATTTCAGCTCCATTTCTAGAGAAGGAAGAACCTTCTCCAGCCACATCCTTATTGCTCAGGGCTGCCATGGAGCATCTCAGAAGCGAAGACAACCAATGAAATCCATCCTAGCCAGCACTTTTTATAGGACTGCTCTTCCTTTGTCTTGAATGCTATTTAACGGGTAATATTTAAATGACAGCTATATGGAACGAAGCTGGACTGTTTCAGCCAAGAAGCCTTCCTACCTACTTGGCCTCTCTCAATTCAGTTGTGTCTGAATGCTGTGTGCTTCTCAGAGATCAAGACCTCCTTCAAGATGTTGAAGGGACTGTAAAAAATTGTTTTGATTTTCTTCTTCACAAGGGGTGCTTGTTGGTGAACCAAGATGAAGATGCCCAAGCTGCTTGGAACGGACGGGCGCTGGAGTCCAGCATAACGAAAGGGCACCCAGCACGAGCCAACTCTTGAGCCCCAGATGTTTAGCATCTGGCAGGCAGAAGGCCAAAACTATTGTGATAACCTATAAAAGAGTGACATCTAGTGGGTGGAAGGAACTGTCATTGGATTCTGTTGAAGCCTAGTGAAGAACGAAAAACTCCCCCACAAAAACCAGAATGTGAGAATTAGAATAGAATAGAATAGAATAGAATAGAATAGAATAGAATGGAATGGGATGGGATGGGATGGGATGGGATGGGATGGGATGAAATGGAATTCTTTATTGGCCAAGTGTGATTGGACACACAAGGAATTTGTCTTTGGTGCAGAAGCTCTCAGTGTACATAAAAAGACAAGATACATTTGTCAAGAATCATAAGGTACAATACTTAATGATAGCCATAGGGTACAAATAAGCAATCAGGAAACAATATCAATATAAATCGTAAGGATATAAGCAAAAAAGCTACAGTCATGCAGTCATAGGTGGAAGGAGATGGGTGATAAGAACAATTAGAAGACTAATAGTAACACAGCCTTAGTGAATAGTTTGATAGTGTTGAGGGAATTATTTGTTTAGCAGAGTGATGGAGTTCTGGAAAGACTGTTCTTGTGTCTAGTTGTCTTGGTGTGCAGTGCTCTATAGCATCGTTTTGAGGACAGAAGTTGAAACAATTTATGTCCAGGATGTGAGGGGTCTGTAGATATATTCACAGCCCTCTTTTTGACTCGAGCAGTATACAGGTCCTCAAGGGAAGGCAGGTTGTTAGTAATTGTTTCTTCTGCAGTTTAATGACTGTATTGCTAACACTGAAAAGATTCACTAGCATGATAGGGAGTGGGAGAAGATTTAATATGGCCAATGATTACATTTATATATATATAAAAAAACCAAAATTTGGTAATCCACCGCAGAGTTGCGTAGATTTCCCAACTTTTATTGGAACCCTTATTGCTAAGGCTCCACGGAGAAGAAAGAAGTGATTTGAACTTGCTCAGAACTGTTTATTTATCCAGTGTCTTTCTTCATCTTTGTTCCTCTAATCCAAGAGAAAAGGGCAACACTGTGACCAAGGCATGTTTAAAGGAAGAAAGCCATAGATAGAACTTCAAGCCATAAAAGGAAATTGAGTCACATTTAACTTGGCCCAAGCAACCTCTTGCTTCACACCCCGTGTGAAATGGTGGATTACATAACGATGACTTATTGAGTAAACTATCATGGATTGCATAACAGGCTAAGGCAAAAACCAAGCAAGCTCTGTCAAAAAACACCCCCCCACACACACACAATATCTATCTTTTATATTCTTAGTGTCCCCAAATCCATCTTCAGAGGTTGCTTGTTTTGGTGGCTCGGTTATAAATCTTAAATGTATTCAGCAATCAAATTGTTCCTTGGGGAGCTAACAAGAATAAAAAATAGTTTTGGACTGGGTTTGCAGTGGGTGAATGTGGGGGGGGGGGGATCCAAAGCTCAGCTGAGGACTAACAGAGGAAAGGGAATAGCAGAAAAAGAAAACAGATGGGCAAATGGATATCAGGCACTTAGAATAGAAAACAGAGCTGAAAGAGACCTTAGAGGTCTTCTAGTCCAGCCCCCTGCTGAAGGAGATCTTATAGCAGGGGTGTCAAACTCAAGGCTCGGGGGCCATATCCAGACCACCAGGTGCTTAAATCTGGTCCACGGGGCCACCCTGGAAACAGGGAAGGACCGGCCCGTGGTGCCTTTGGCAGAGTGGAGCTCAGGGGGAGCACGTGCATTTTGGCTGGCAGAGGGTGGCAGGAGGCAGTGGCATCCAAAAATGGAGCTTGGGAGCCCATTTTCGCTGGCAGAGTGCTTGAGCCACCACAGGCACTTATAACACAAGGGAGGTCGAACTGGCAACGCCCACCCTGGCCACGCCCACACATGCCCCCCTGAGGTCAAACACAACCCTGATGCGGCCCTCGGTGAAATCGAGTCTGATACCCTGCCTTATGCCATTCCAGGCAAATGGTTGTCCAGTCTCTTCTTGAAAACCTCCAGTGTTGAAGCAGCCACAACTCCTGGAGGCAACTCATTCCACTGATTACCGTATTTTTCAGAGTATAAGACACACCTTTTTCCCTCAAAAAAGAGGGTGAAAATCTGGGTGCATCTTACACACTGAATGCAGCATTTTTTGCCTCCCGAAACTGCGCCCCCTTCACCAAAATGGCTGTGCATGGCTTTTAGAAGGCTTTCAGAGAGCTCCTGGGGGCTGGGAAGGGCAGAAATGAGCAAAAAATGCCCCCCTTTTTGCCCCCCAGCTCCCAGCAGCACTCTATAGGCTTCCTAAAGGCTATCCATGCCCTATTTTTGACAAAAAACGGGCCTGTTTTCACGAAAAATTGGCTGTTTTTTGCTCGTTTTGGCCCACCGCACACCCCCCCCCAGGAGCACTCTACAAGCCTCCCAAAGGCTATTCATGCCCTTTTTGGGGGGGGGGGAACGGGCCCATTTTTGGGAGGTTTGCAGAGTGCAAAAAAAATTTTTTTTTTACTTTTCCTCTTCAAAACCTTGCTGCATCTTATACTCCGGTGCATCTTATACTCTGAAGAATACGGTAATTGTTCTCACTGTCAGGAAAGTTCTCGGTTGCTTCTCTCCTTCATTAGTTTCTATCTGTTGTTTCTTGTCCTGCCTTTAGGTGCTTTGGAGAATAGCTTGACCCCCTCCTCTCTGTGGCAGCCACACAAATATTGCTTAACCCCTAGTCCTCCTCTTTCTTAGACCACGCATTCCCGGTTAAGGACTGTGGTTTATTATCTCCCCCTTTCTGGCTTGCTCTGCAAAAGAGCAGTGGGGAACGATATTCCTTACAGAACGGTTTGCAGCAGCACAACATGTAATGATAATGCCCAGACATGGTCTGTTTGACCAACGCCCCAGCACAGAGCTCTCCCTATAATCTCCTGCCTCTCCCGAGGCACAATTAATCTTTAGATTTAATACTTTAATTCCACTCTTGGCTCTGCGAGGTTCTCCCTTTCTCTCTCCCCCAGCAAATTTGCATCGGTGCCAGCAGGTCGATCAATGAGGGAGATGGAGCTGCAGAGGGAGGGGTGTGATCTGCAGCATTAAAAAAATCAAAAATAAAAAATCCGGGTTTTCAGCCCTGTCACCAGAGAACCTGGATTTGTTTCGTTGCCTCAATCCAAAGCAGTTTATTTCTCCCCTCCCCACCCCAGGTTTATACCTTCAATCTTATCGCAGGGCTTAGTTGTTTGTGCCCAAGCAACACATTTCCCATGGACATGCAGATGGTGCCCGGAAGGCCTCCTGCAACAACCTGGAAGGCCTTTGACAAAGTAGACAACGATCTACTTTTTCGTACGCTAGAAAAAAGTGGGGACAGACAGCTTCACCACTGGATGGATCTGTAACCGGCTGGCAAATCGTATTCAACAAGTAATCCTTAATGGGTCTAAGTCTACATGGAGAGAAATAAGCAGTGGGGTACCACAAGGTTCTGTCTTAGGCCCAGTACTCTTTAATATCTTCATAAACAACTTAATTGAGGGAATAGAAGGGGAACTTACCAAATTTGAAGATGATACTAAACTGGCAGGAATAGCCGACACCCTAGAAGATAGGCTCAAGATCCAGAAAGATCTTGACAGGTCAAAATTCACTTAACAAATGTCTTGCTTAGCAGCCTTACTTTGGGGCTCAATTGTGATCGTAAGTGGAGGACAACCTGCACAACCAGTGGTGGGTTTCTACCAGTTTGGACCGGTTCAGACGAACCGGTAGTAGTTTGGTGGCTTGGGTCGCTGTAACCAGCAGCAACCCAGACCTGCCCCACCCCTGAACTGGTTTTCCCGGTGGTGCCGTAGGCGTCACCATCTTGTTTTTCGCTTCTGCGCATCATACGGTGCATCCATGAGCAAACTGTACACCCCTGTGTACCACGATTGTGAGTACTCATCCAAGGGACTGAAAAGTTTGAAATGGCTGTCTCCGGTCTCCATCTGAAGTCAAAGCATGTCGCTCTTTGGGTCTGAGCATTGTCTGATGGAGTCACTTTAGCCTTGGCCACCACTTCCTTTCACAAAGTCATGTTTTGGGCTCCTGCTCTGCAGGTAGCAACACCTAGGCTGGGATCTAAAGCCAATCTGGACTCGGTTCTGGTTTGTATTTGGATGAAATAAAACAGCAGAAACCAAGACAAGATCTATTCATCGGTGAATCTTTTTGCAGTAAAATTCATCTTGCAACCTGGAACAAGAAAAAAAATCGGAATAGAGCTGGAACGGACCTTGGAGGTCTTCTAGTCCAGCCCCTTGCTCAAGCAGGAGAACCTATACCATTTCAGACAGATGGCGCTCCAGTCTCTTCTTAAAAGCCTCCAGTGATGGCGCATCCAAGCCCTTCCACTAATTAATTGTCCTCACTTTTAGGAAGTTTCTTCTTAATCCCAGGTTGCTTCTCTCCTTGAGTAGTTTCCACCCATTGCTTCTTGTCCTGCCTTCAAGTGCTTTGGAAAATAAGTTGACACCCCCCCCCCCTCTTCTTTGTGGCAGCCCCTTAAATACTGGAATACTGTTACCTTGTCCCCCCCAAATCCTTCTTTTCTCTAGACTAGCCATACCCAGTTCCTGCAACTGTTCTTCCTATGTTGGTCTCCACATTTTTCTCCTCATTTCAAACACACCAACTGTGGCCTATTTTACACTTGAAGAATCTGTTGCTGGACAGTCCCTTTTGCTCATCTAACTTTAACCCAGAGAAGGAGCATCTGTGGCTTTTCAATCTGCGTGAGGGCTCTGCCTGGCTACTTCCTGGGCCCGACGGCTCTCTTATTCTGCAGCTCAGCAGGAGGAGAGGAAGCCAAGTGTAAAATGAACACATTGGACATTTCTCCACTAGCAATTTATAGCCTTGCCCGGCCAGCTTTGCAGCACCGCAAAACTAGCTTTCCTTAGTGATATACTATAATGCCTAGCAAAAGCTGGAAGTCCGTATATATGATTAGTGTGGAAGTACTCATTAAAAAGCCAACATCCATAAATATATGCAGCCTTAGCTCCAGTCCTCTGAACCTGCCAGGGCTTTGAACAAAATTGAAACACTTGTGTTATTTATCCCAATTCTCCAAGGGCAACAACACAGCCGAGTGCATTGTGGACGACAGGAGATATACATCTTGAGTTCTTTTGTCCACAATTTAGAAGGGATTTCTATGGGCATCTTACGGTCATGCCAATCTGTTAAAAAGTAGGACAGAATATCTATCTAAACATGCATCAATTCATCCATCCATCCACCTACCCATATCTATCTACCTACCTACCTACCTATCCATCCATTCATCCAGTCTATTTTCTATCTACCTACCTATCCATCCATTTTGTCTAAATCTAATTATATCAATATCTATGATCTATCAGGGATGCGGTGACTCGGTGGCTAAGATGATCAGAAAGGTCGGCAGTTCAGTGGTTCGAATCCCTAGCGCAGCACAACGGAGTGAGCTCCCGTTACTTGTCCCAGCTTCTGCCAACCTAGCAGTTCGAAAGCACGTAAGAATGCAAGTAGAAAAATAGGAACCGCCTTTGGTGGGAAGGGAACAGCATTTTGTGCGCCTTCGACGTTTAGTCATGCTGGCCACGTGGCCATGGAGTTGTCTTTGGACAGTGCTGGCTCTTTGGCTTTGAAATGGAGATGAGCACCACCCCCTAGAGTCAGGAACGAGTAGCAGATATGTGCAAGGGGGACCTTTACCTTAATGGAGGAAATCTATTGGCTTCAGAAGAATTGGATTCACACACACAACTGAAGCTTCTGTTGCTCCAGACTTTATCATTCTTGTTGCTCTTCTCTGCACACTTTCTAGGCTCCGAGCATCATTTTTTTCTGTCGTAGTGACCAAAACTATGCAGTATTCCATGTGGCTTCACTACTATGGTATAATGTGATATTATAGATAGTTCTTGACCTACAATAGTTCATTAATAACCGAAGTTACAACAGTGCTGAAAAAAGTGCTCTTATGACCATTTTTCACACTTACGACTGTTGCAACATCCCCATGGTCACATGATCAAAATTCAGATGCTTGGCAACTGATTCATACTTATGACGGTTGCAGTGTCCCAGAGTCACATGAACTCCCTTCTGACAAGCAAAGTCAATGGGGAAGCCAAGATTCACTTAACAACCGTGTCACTAATTTAATGACTGCAGTGATTCACTTAAAAACTATGGCAAGGAAGGTCATAAAAAAAGGGCAAAATTCACTTGACAACTGTTTCACTTAGCAGCAGAACTTTTGGGCTCAGTTGTGGCCATAAATCAAGGACCTCCGGCATCAATTCTTGTGATCTTGACGCTACTCTTCTGTTTTTGAGGTTCTCGTTTGCTTATCGGATCCAACTCAGGCCAGCTTTTCAAAAATATTTCAACCCACACAGTACATGATGAATTAAAATGAAGCATCCATTAAAAAACAAGTTTAATAACAGATTCAGAATCATCAGACCTTTCCACTTCATTCAGTTTTTCAATAAAAAATAAAAAAATGGGGGCAGAAATATTGGTAGGAATTATGTTTGGTACAGCATTTTGTTTTTAAAAAAAAGATACAATCTTTATATATATATATATACAAACACGTTAAGAAGTAAAATTGAGCTGATTAGTTTCAAACAATTTTGAAAAGCTTTCTTTTAATGTGCAATAAAACAGTTAAGTCTGCACGCGGTCCCTTTCTGTAGCTTTGTGCTTTAAAGAACAGGACACAGTGAAGAATTTCCCCGATTGTTAAATATCCTTTTCATTCAAATATCCTAGCGGTAGGGGTGGGAAAAACCTCTTCCCATTTTTGTCCTATGTCTGTGGAACAACATCTTCAAGAACATATGTAATTTTCCCTGGTCTACAACTTTGGAGCAATAGAGGTGTAGAACAACACTAAGCTTTACAGTAAAGAACCATTACTTGTCCTTCAGTTGTAAAAGCAACAATTGTAAAAATAAGACAGATCACACAGTGAAATACTACAGTCTTGTCCATTGGCTTGCAGAAAAGTTTTAGTTCTATCTCGCTCTACTTAATAGTGTTTCTTCCCTAAATAATCTCACGGGCATCTTTTCTTTCACTCAAAGGCTTAGGCAGAGGCACTTAATCTACTCAAAGAAGGCTCAAATTCTGTTGATGCTGCCAGCAAACACCGAAGCAAATCAGCATTTGACAGGATAGAAATGCTCCCTAAAAAAGACTGGACTACAACTCCCAGAATGCATAACCAGCTTGGCCAATAGCTAGGAAGAAGAAGAGAAATGCTAACGGCACAACGGCTTCCAAGGAGGCTCCAGTTTGGAGAACTGGCATTATCTTTAGCCATCAACCTATAAAGAACCTTAGTGGGGTCCTAAAAGGAAAGAAATTATGTAGAGTAGCATAGATTAAACAAGGCTGTACAATAAGGCACATTGTGGTAATGCCAATTCTGCACCAAAACGGGGCAGAAAAAGGAAACAATCCACTAATACAAACACACACAAATTCACACACACACACACACACAATTATATTCTCTAGATCTCTCTACACCTATCTCATTCTAATGAGGTAAACAGGTGCAGAGGGACTGGATTAAAAGTGCAGGGCCTCAGAGATCTCTGCTCCGTATCAATGTTTTTTCCAAGATGGGCTTTCTCATGGACATTGAGGGCTAGGCATTCCCATTCCCAGCCAGCTTATATTGGTGCCCAAGATATCGGAGGGGGAGTAAGTGAGGGAAGGGCTACTAAAACCTCCTGGATAAAACGGGATTTGGGGAAGGCGACAAGAATGCCAGGAGGTCTGCAAATAATCTCAGAATGTCTCCCAAGAAGGTCAGGAGACCAAGTTTCAAGAACAAGAGCCAAGAGGTCCTTCAAAAAGAATACCGCATTTTTCGGAGTATAAGACACACTCCCCCCCCCCCTAAAAGAGGGTGAAAATTTGGGTGTGTCTTATACACCGCATGTAGCACCGCCCACCTGCTGGGCCCCACCCTTTGGCCTCTGCCTCCCAGCAATTTGCCTCCTTGCAGCAAACAGCCTGTTTCCGTTTCAGCTTCAGCACAGCCTGATTGGAACAAGCAGCTGATTGTCTCTTGGATCAGCCTCCCAACCATCAGCTGTTTCAGGCTGCAGGCAATCCCTGCAGCCTCCCAACCGCTGTTTCAGGCTGCAGGGATTGCCATTGCCTATTGCCGCCTCAGCGCACCCCATTTTCAGCCTCTGCATGGCCCATTTTCCGCCCATTCCGATTCCCATCACCTAGAATGGACAGAATATGGGGCATATGGAGGCCAAAAACGGGGTGTGTGGAGGCTGAAAATGGGGCGCACAGAGGCAGCAATAGGCTATGGCAATCCCCGCAGCCTGAAACAGCGGATAGTTGGGAGGCCTGACAATCAGCTGCTTGTGCTGATCAGGCTGTGCTGAAACTGAAACGGGCTGTTTGCTGTTTGCTGCAAGGAGGCAAATTGCTGGGAGGCAGAGGCAGATTTTTTTTCTTGTTTTCCTCCCCCAAAGCTAGGTGCATCTTATACTTTGGATCATCTTATACTCCAAAAAATAGGGTAGGTCTTGTCATTGACAGGATGTCTCAGGAGATGAAGTTCAACAGATGCAAGGCACAAGCTTTTCAAAACCCAAACAAG
Source organism: Natrix helvetica (assembly GCF_964273705.1). NCBI lineage: Eukaryota > Metazoa > Chordata > Lepidosauria > Squamata > Natricidae > Natrix > Natrix helvetica. Next base: position 20,970,592 of record NC_138559.1, on the reverse strand, counting down.
CAAGATATGTGAGCTCCAACAGGCTTGCTTTGAAGTCCTCCCCTCATTCCCATTTTTATCCATATTCCATCTTTGATGGAAAGAATCGTGATTTTTTTCACTGTTGGAAAAGTCCAGAATCAACTGGGTTTTTTTTTTTTTTATGAAAGGAAGAGGCAAGTAGATTGCAAGTCCCAAATATTTCAGCTGGACTTTTACATGCAGACACAGAAAAAACAAAAGGCTATTATTCCCCGATTGTCAGTTTTTATCCTCAAAGGCATTTTGGAGATTTTCAGGCAACCTAATAATAATCGACAGAAGCCTTGTAGAAGTTGCCTACAAAAAAATTGCTAAAGCCAGAACTTTTTTATCCCATATTTTAAAAAAAATATCAAGGAGGGAATCTCAATCTAAATTATGCTGGTGGGTGAGATGTAAAGACAGGGAAACAAATGAGGATGGGTGGAGGTGAAGTCAGAGATGGGAAATATTCCCTTTAAAAAAAGCAAAATCTGGTACAATGCTTCTTACATTGCAGACCAAGTATGATTTTCAGTGCTTACTTTGTCAGCGTAACAAGGCTGTATTTTATAGGGCAATTCTGCACCGATATTATGAAGTTCACTCAGGGGGGGAATAGGGAGGGGGGGGAAAGTCATTTAATCAAAGAAACTGCTGCCTTATTTTGCTGCAGACATCCAAAATATCACTGGAGATGAGCAAAAGACATTGTTTTTTAATATCTCTCTGCTCCAATCTAGTGGTCCCACCAAATTTTGCCGCGATATTATAGCCTTCAAATCAATCCACATCTGGAAATTGTCACAATTCCCTTTCCGTAAGAATTCTGGGGAGTTACACACCGAGACAGCAAAGAGAGCAACCTCACTCTTAATGAGGAATTTTCAGGGAAGAGTGATAGGCCGTAGGATCATCGCAGATGGCATCGTGTCGGACACAACAAGGAAAAAGAACAGGGCGCCAAGCCCAGAGACCTGCAATCTGTTTTCTAAACAGGCAGTTTAGTCTTCTTTTCTTTCCACTGTCATCTGTTTGGGACTTGGGAAAAGAGGAGCCAATATAATCCCATCTCAAATTGGTTCCAACCTCCCCTTGCACACAGAAGTCGGATCTGTGGCGGAGCTCCAGGCCAGTCCCAAAAAAAAACCCAGTTCGCGTTTAAATGAAGACACTGCGGTGATCTCAGGAGTTACAGAAGCAAGGAAAGAAGCAGCTGGAGGGCTCTTCCGGTGACAATGGTGTCCATGTACAATTAATCCAGGTGGGTCGTTTGTTATCAAACCAACCTTCCCCACCCGGAAGACCCAGAAGAACGAGAACGAGAGGAAGGGAAGGGTTGAACGTATGAGACAGGTTTCCCTTCACATCATGTGGGAAAGTCTTCTTCAATGGCCAAGTTGACCGATCTGTGCAAGGGGTCAGGTGTGTGAACAATCCCAGTGGCAGAAACCACCTACAACCCTGTTTTCTCTTTGATCCATGTTCGTAGCTTAGTGACCCTGGTGTAGACTCCTGGCCTGTCCCGGCGAGCACAACCGTCTCCCCAGCTGACTACACCAGCCAGGAACATCCGATTGTTCACTTCTATGCTGGTAAGCGGTCCTCCAGAATCTCCCTAGAAGGAAATGAGGCTGCATTTAATCAAGGAACATAATCTCTGGTGCTCCCTTCCCTCGTTTCATACTTCAAGGACGTTTGCCAGGATTTGGGTCTCTAGCAGTGATGGCAAACCTTTTAGGCACCAAGTGCCCCAGCTGCGCTCCCGCACATGCCCAAACTGAAAGGTGCACCGACGCACACATGCGCAAGCACGCACACACGCATGAACCTGTGCGTACATGGACATGTGTGAACATGCATATGTGCAGGCATGTGCAGGCATGGGGAGGAGGGACCCGAAGACCAGCTGGCCGGTGGGAGGTGAAGCATCCCAACACCGGCAGCGTGGCAAGAGGTAAGATCTTTTTCTTTCATGAGCTTCTGCTTCGTTGTTTGCAGGGAGACAGAAGCTCGCGAAAAAAACACCACGAATATCTGACCTGGGGTGATGGGGCACATGTCAGCAGAGAGGGCTCTACGTGACACCTCTAGCATGCATGCCATAGGTTGGCCATCACAGTTCTATAGCTTGGACTTTCTAGAACAGGAGTGTCCAACCTTTGCAACCTTAAGTCTTGTGGACTTCATCATCATCTTCTTTTAACCACCCCATAATCGGGGTGTAGTCTGGGTAACTGAATGGAGCTAGCAGAATGTTTAATGGCCAGATGCCTTTCCTGTCACCAATGTGGAGTTTTGTTTGGCAGATATATTCTCATCATGCCCAGAGGGAGAAATATTTGCCTCTACCTACAATCAAATCAACAGCCTCCTGATTGTAAGGCGAGAGCTCCACCTCTAGGCCACCGCACCACTCCTTAAGTCTTGTGGACTTCAACTCTCAGAATCCTCTAGCCACCATGGCTGCCTAGGGAATTCTGGGTGCTGAAGTCCAGAGGTCTTAAAGTTACCAAGGTTGGACACCACTGTTCTAGAAGGAGATAAACAATAGAAGAAGAGGAGCAGAGTCAGATGGTCTGAGCACAGCCTATGTTGTATAGTGGCTGCTTGTTGCCAAGTGCCTACAAGGATGGTGAAGGAGCAGAGAGACCTCCCAATGCTGCTGAACAATTCTCTGTCTTCTGGATGGAGTGGCTGTAGTGGCTTATTAATTTCCACTGAGCAACATCTAAAGGGCTTGCAGTTCTTCAGGGCTTGAACCTCTCCAGGAGAACATCTAAAGGGCTTGCAGTTCTTCAGGGATGGAATGTCTCCAGGAGAACATCTAAAGGGCCTGAATGTCTCCAGGAGAAGATCTAAAGGGGCTGAACATCACCAGGAGAAGATCTAAAGGGGCTGAACGTCACCAGGAGAAGATCTAAAGGGCTTGAACATCTCCAGGAGAAGATCTAAAGGGCTTGAACATCTCCAGGAGAACATCTAAAGGGCTTGCGTTTCTTCAGGAATGGAATGTCTCCAGGAGAACATCTAAAGGGCTTGAACATCTTTAGAAGAAATTGCAAAGTTTCTCACCTGGCAAGCATCAACTCCTCCAGTCAGGACTCCTACGCACATCATCCGTGAAGTGAGTTGATTAACTAACAGGGACTCACACACGGTCTGATTGATCACCCGGATTTCTGCCTTCTGCAAAATTCTGGCACCAGTACTTGCTAAAAAAAAAATCAGCAAGGTTTGCGTGAGATTTAGGGAAGTCACATAATCCGAATTGGCAGCCAGGATGTAGTTACAACAATTGCAATATCCATTTGACAAGCAAAATCAACGGGGAAAGCCAAATTTGCGTAATAACTGTGTACAAACAAGGTGATAAAATAGACCATAGTTCATTTAATGACTGCACTGCAAAGCCATGGACATTCCAAATCCTAACTATGATTGTAAATTGAGGACTACTTGTACCAAGGACTCTGGGCATTTGGAGAAACAATATTACATATGTGTGGAAAAAAATGAGGTTTTCCAAAAGTTTTAGAACATTGACTTATTTGTGTAGCCTCCATTGATACATTTTTGGCCTTCGCTCTTTATGACTGGCTAGCATTGCGACGGATGGAAACTAACCAAGGAGAGGAGCCACCTAGAAGTCCAGCCTTCAGGTGCTCTGGAGAATAGCTTGACTCCCTCTTCTTTGTGACAGCTCCTCAAATATTGGAACACTGCTATCATGTCACCCCTAGTCCTTCTTTTCATCAAACTAGACATACCCAGTTCCTGCAACCGTTCTTCATAGGTTTTAGTCTCCAATCCCCTAATAGCCATAGCACTTAGACTTCTATACCACTTCACAGTGTTTTTACAGCCCTCTCTAAGCGGTTTACAGAGTCAGCTTCTTGCCCCCAACAATCTGGCTCCTCATTTTACCCACCTCGGAAGGACGGAAGGCTGAGTCAACCTTGAGCCTTAATCATCTTTGTTGCTCTTCTCTGAGACACTTTCTAGAGTCTCAACATCTTTTTTTTACATCGTGGCAACCAAAACTTTGTCTAAAACGAGCTGCAGATTGGTGCTAAGCCCTCTAATCTTTTCCCCAAGGAGATTCCCCTCTTCTTCCCATTCCTTGACTCACCCATTTCTTGAGTCTTTCCCCATCCGGTCACCCAGATGGCTTTCCCTGCAGGGAACTCGTGGGTGGCATCAGGCAAACAGATAGGCGTGATTTCTTTGGAAAAAGTGACAGGGCTGGACAGCTCCATCAGGGCGATGTCATAGTCGTACGTGAAGTCATTGAAGAGCCGGTGCCTGATGATTTTCTTGATAGTCCTTTTCTGAACGAGGCTATTCGACCTGTTCTCCTGATCCAGAAGACCCATGTAGGCCGTCCATATGGAGGGCTCGCTGTACCTGCAGGCAGAGCAGTGGATCTCGGTCAGTGGTGAAATCTAATTTTGTTGCTTACTGGTTCTGTGGGCGTGGCTTGGCAGGGGTGTGTGTCATGTGACTGGGTGGACGTGGCCAACTTTTTTTCTGATCCGCATAATCATTGGAACCATTTTTAAAAACTTTTAAAAGCATTTTTTTTACTAGCGGTTCAGGTGAATAGGTCGTGAAAAATGCTTTAAAAAGTGAAATAAAGAGGGTCCAACGATCGGGGGGGGGGGTCACAGCTGAAATTGCGTGATCATCGGAAGCTTTTTTCTTTTTTTACTACTGGGTTGCAGAACCAGGAACAATCGTCCCTACCAGTTCAGCCAAACCAGGCTGAACCGGGAGGATTTCACCCCTGATCTCAGTTAGCGAGAGGGCGAGACTAGCAAGGACATTTTTGATGGCAGGCAGCCCTTGTGTCAGAGTTCCAGAAAAACCCAACTCCAATTAAAAACTCCAAGACAGGCATTTTCTCAACGTTCCCTTTTATTAGAGTCATTATACTGGCACATCTGGGAAAACCCCAATCTGAGAGTTCCGTGTTTTCCCTCGGTAAGTCAAAAGTCCCAACCCATCCCCTGTACCCATCGGTCCATCCCATCGTCCAATCCCCATCCGTCCCCAACACTTCAACCACTCCTCCTCTTCCAAGTGCAGGAACACCATGGCCCTTGACTCAAAAGAAGAATGCTATTTTGTCTAACTACATTCCCTCTACTACATTGCCCAAGCACAAGAACGTGGCAGTGTGGAAGCTTCCGGTGTTAATATGGCATCCAAAGCTGACACCTTGACTTAGAACCACTGCTTAGTGTCCATTTCAAGTTACAACACCACTGAAGAACTTGTGACCTGGTGTTACACTTACCTGTGTTTCCCTGAAAATAAGACCCTGTCTTATAATTTTTTTTTGCCACCAAAAAAAGGCACCAGGTCTTATTTTCAGGGGGATGTTGTCCACTGACTCACTTCATTCCTGGCCTCCTTTTCACTGTCAGAGGACTTCAGGAACTTCTAAAGACGGCAAGGCTTTCCTGAAGGCCTCTGAAGGCCAGGGGTGGGTTCTGGCAGTCACTACTGCCAGTTCGCTCAAGGGCATCCTCCTGTGTGTGCATGTGTGCTTGATGCGCGCTGCATGTGCATGCACAGAGCAATAAAAATTGAAGAACCCTCCCATCCCAATTAAATTGACCCGTTCCCAACCGGTCAAGCAAGGAGGGCATGCTGTGTATCCCATTGGTCTTTTGAGGGTCTCCAAACTTGGCAACTTTAAGACTTGTGGACTTCAATTTCCAGAATTCCCCAGCCAGCATGACGGGATCTTGGGAAGGGCCTTCTCAGCTGCTATCCCCACCCTATGGAACATCTTACCCCTGTCGGCCCTGAAGCTGACCTGGCTGAAGCCATCTTGGAGCCTCAGCACTGCCACACTGGAGCCAGGAGTGGGGGGAGGGGGAGATGAGAGATATCTGGGGTTGTGTAGTCAAAACAAAATACTTTCTCTTGGGAACCAAGGTCGTTCTCATACCTGGCCGGAACAAGGAGTGATGTCACCAGGCCAGCGGACGCTGCCTTGATTGGGCCATGTAACTGATTGTATGGGGTTGAGAGGGAAAACTTTTAATTAGGTGAAAACGGTGGGAACTTTCAGGGTCGGTTTTCACCAGATCTGTGCCAATCTGATATATCCAATAAAGCTATTCTTTGAGGAATTCATCTGACTCAGAGTTTTGCTTGCTATGGATTTATTACTTGGAACCCTGACATTACCCCAGTAAAGGTGAAACACCCCCCTCCCAACTCTTCTGGCTTCTTTACTTAAAAAAATTCAATAAAGTATTTTTTTTAAAGAAACAATCAACTTCCGAAGCATGATATAAAAAAAACCTCTACCTACCTGATGTAGTTCTTTTCAACAAAGCAATGGGCAGCCGTGACCAGCCACTTGTTGGATATCAAGGAAGCCCCACAGACGTGACCGTCGTTCTGGGTATGGAGACTGACCTGCCAGGGCCATTCGCCCGAAGTGGAGTCCATTCCACCCACAATCCGGGACTGCTTGCTGTATGCACGGATGCCACAGACTGAAAGGAACAAAATTCAGATACACACCCAAAAAAGGCTTCAGTTCAATGGGTCTCCTCAGTTCAGAGAGATGCTGGCCATCAGTCAAAAGACATTCAACAAGAGTTTATGACGATTCATCGTCATCATTATAATCAGTGGTGGACTGCCAATGTTTTTACTACTGGTTCGGGTCCGTTCACGCGCCACTTCTGCTCATGTGCAGAAGCGTCCGGGCAGGTGTTGTATTTATGCTGATAAATAAATAAAGGGAGACTAGTATAGATCTATTTCAAGCTATTTAGCTCTCATCAGCTAGCCATACCCTTACTGGGATTTGAACCTGGGCTGTATTACATATTAGGCAGATGTATGGCTATCTGATGAGAGCTAAATAGCTTGAAATAGATCTATACTAGTCTCCCTTTATTTATTTATCAGAACAAATGCAACACAAATATAACAAAGGCAACATTAAAAATATGGTTTTCTGCCTGGATGGTCTCCTGGAGTGAGCCGAAAGGCAGACAAAGGGAAACAGTGTGTTCCCTCCCATATTTGGGCATACCAGGGGTTGTGACACAACACACACACACACACAGACACACACATATATATACATACATACAAACATACATACATAAACACACATATACACACACACACACAAGTATGTGATATCAATCATCTTTACAACATATACTATCTTCCATTATAGTATCGATTATACAATCATCAAAATACTTACTCATCTGTTTTTCTTTCTTATGTAGACCATATTTCACCTAATTCCACTCCTCTAACCTCAATATCTGCCATTTAACCAATTGTAAAATAGTCCCCATGTTGTAAAATAATCTGAATCTTCTTTTCCTTTAATTTTTAGGGTTAACCTATCCATCTCTGCACGTTCCATAATTTAATATCTTAATCAATACTGAAAATTAATAGTTTAATTTTCAAAAGATTGCTACATTTGTGAATTTATTCACTTCTCAGCTTATCCACTTTCTTGATATCTTGGTATAATCAGAACTCACTGCAATTCTCTTCATCTGATTTGTCACTACAGTCTGCCACTCCATCACATTCTGGATTCTTCTTGCTGACACACAGATTGTTGCGGCATTTGTAGGTGTATGCTTGACAGGTAACGGTGGCCACTTTGAGTAAAGGAAAGAGAGAGAAAAATATGATGTCAGAGGAGGAGGACTGTTCTGATCCAACCTTTGCAAGTAGGGATAAGATGTTTACTCATGAGTAAAACAAACACCTTTTTATAACAGGGCAATAACAGTTGTTTATTCACAGAGATAAACAAAAAAATCAAACGTAATTAGTCCCAACAAACCTGGGTTTAGCCAAGGAATCTGAATTGCTTGCTATATACTAGAAACTAATTATTGTCTGTGATAACCGGACACTTCCAAACCCCTCCTATTTATTTCCCAGCCAGTGAGGAGCTGACTATCGTCTGTGTCTGCCTTTTTCTGAGAGCCGGCTTATTGTTTTCTGTTGCTCTCCTCTCCTCTCCTCTCTACGCATACATGCGTTTGGGATGAGCTCCATCACTTCGGGTGCTTTGGAGAATAGTTTGATTCCCTCTTTTTTGTGGCAGCCCCTGAGATATTGGAAGACTGCTATCATGTGTCCCCTGGTCCTTCTTTTCATCAAACTAGACATACCCAATTCCAGCTTCGTCAAACTAGACATACCCAAATCTTCCCTGCTTACAAACCACAATTTTCACAGCTTTATCACCACTCTAGAGCTTTTACCGGAGCCACACTCCCCCTCGTCGCTGCCGTCCTCGCAGTCTGCTTTTCCATTGCATTTCTGCTGCATTGGGATGCAATTGCCGTTTTTGCACTTGAAGCTATCAGGAGGACATTCTGAGGAGGAAAAGAGAAAATGCAAGTTTCCATTGGTAGAGAAGAAGTCATTCCCACCAGACACTATCTTTCATGGTAGCTTTGCTTCAACACTGGCGCTAATTTTTGCAAGACTCCATCAAAAGGCCATCACGCGTAAAGTTGGGGTCCAGATCATAACAGAAAGTAGAGTTTGTTGTCAACCCTTTGAGTTAAGTCACACTAGGAATCTAAATGTCATGTAGGTCAGTTTTATCACTATAAAGCTGTAGCACTGAGCTAACTAACTGTGAATGAACATCATCTCCCTTTCTATTTGGGACAACTTGGAAGGGGGGGCTGGTCTGAGATGTTTTTTCAGATTGCATTTCTGCCCTGGACTCAGTCTTCTTTTATCTGAGCATTTTATTGAAAACATTTATCTAGTCACCCATTTTTCAGCCAACTCTGGCAGTTCCCAATCAAAAACTAAAAGGCATATAAAAACGATAAAACACAATTAGTTAAAACATAAAACATGGATAAACAAATAAGAAATAAAATAATAAAATATAAATAAAAATAAAATAAAAATATATAACAAAATAAAAATATATAATGAAATAAACTAAAATAAACTAAAATAGCATATAAGATAAAATAAAAATTAAATTAAATTAAAAAATTAAAAAATAATTTAAAATAAAATAAAAATATATAATAAAATAAAGTAAAATAACATATGAAATAAAAATAAAAAATAAAAATAAAAAATAAAAATAAAATAATAAAATAAAACAATAAAATAAAAATAAAATAAAATAATAAAATAAACTAAAATAATAGCTTTGAGCTTCCTAGACTGTGTAAATCCAGTTCACGTTTCAATATACTGCGCAAAACTTCAAATTACGGTTTAGTTAAGAAACCCCATCTGGACAACTAAGAGCTTTGAACACCTGGTTCATACTAAGAGTGGTCCAAAGTGTGAACTCGTTCTTTGTGTGCTAGATTTCTCCATCTCATAGAAATGACTCACCACACTGCAGTTCGTCGCTGTTGTCCCCACAGTCATCCACCGTGTCACAAAGCCAGTACCTTGGCTTACACCAATTATTATGGCATCGGAATTGACTCTTAGTGCAATCTGAAGAAGGAGACCATAAGCAAGGTAGTTATGGAAAGGCCAACAACAACTTTGGACACTGTGGGCAGTATAGCCCACTGAAAAAACTAAAAAAGAATGGAGTAGAGTAGAGTAGAGTAGAGTAGAGTAGAGTAGAGTAGAGTAGAGTAGAGTAGAATTCTTTATTGGATACACAAGTGTGATTGGGCACACAAGGAATTTGTCTTTGGTGCATATGCGCCAACGCTCTAAACAAGTCTTATGAGCATCATCCACACCACCTAACAGAGCTAAAAAGGAGAACTTACTGCAATCTCTCTCGTCGCTGGCATCTGGACAGTCAAACCACCCATCACAACGCAGTTCTTTTTTGATACAACGGCCACTTTTGCAGGTGAATTTCCCTGGGCAAGCTACAAGTCAACAAAGAGGACGGGGAGAGAAAACAGATAAATACTGTACATTAACATCTGCATAGGTGAAAGCATCAACGCGTTCTGCTGCCATTCTGGATGGTATATTTGCAGTTCTGCTCTTGGGGAAAGTCTTATTTTGCCATGGCGTTGAGTCTTGAAACTCCCAAGGATGACCCTTGGAGAAACTCTCCTAAAAACCGTCTCCAGAGATTATTCTATATGGAATAAAACCCTGATATTAGGACAAGCATGGACATAATTTAATCTACTGTGACTCTTCAGAGGACACACCCAAATGGAATAATTAAGAAACGTGTCAGTATATTATTTGATACTATCGGTCATTTCAGAACAAGTTTAGGGATTGTTCAGCTAGAGATTTGTTGTTCTCAATTGTCATTCTCTCCTTCTCTCTCAGAGTGATTCCAGATCCTCAGAAGGATAGCAGATCCTCCTTCATTATGGAATAAATCCAATGTTTATCTAATCCAGAACCTGGAGCTACAAATCATGCTGAAAGGATAAGAGCCATCTCATAAGTTATGGATTATTTGTCTAGTTTATCCATCTACTAAAATTTGGAAAAAATTCCCTAGAGTCTCCATGATAGAAGTTGGACAGAGCAGGGTGAAACTGAGATCTTACGCAAATAATGGACCTAACCGTTGAACTTTGAATTTGTTGTGACTGGCATGACTAAACGCCAAAGGCCCACGGAACGCTGTTACCTTCCCACCAAAGGTGGTCCCTATTTTTCTATTTGCATTTTTACATGTTTTTGAACTGCTAGGTTGGCAGAAGCTGGGACAAGTAGCGGGAGCTCACTCCGTTATGCAGCACTAGGGATTCGAACCGCCAAACTGCCAATCTTTCTGATCGACAAGCTCAGTGTCTTAGCCACTGAGCCACCATGTGCTCTGTAGGATACTTCATATCCAGCAAGGACTTTCCTCTTTCCCATAGAGGGCTTCTCTATCTAAAACTCAACCTTTCCTGACTGAGAAGGTGACTCATCCCACCACTTCCCTCCCTGGTTAATCTCACATTTGACATCTCCACTTACGGTCACTGGAGTCAAAGGACAAATACTCAGCCGAGAAGCCATTGTCCACGTGTGAATTATCTGAGTGGAAACGAACTGTAATTTTGTTGGTCTTACTCATTACCACAAATCCCTTGCTGGGCTGACAATATCTGAAAACCACAAGAAAATAAAAATCAACCGGAGGCTGGCTCATTCATTCATTCATTCATTCATAATGAACTGCATCAAGCAATACATAAGATCTCTCTCTCTCTCTCTCTCTCCCTCCCTCCCTCCCTCCCTCCCTCTCTCTCTCTCTCTCTCTCTCACACACACACACACACACACTAAAATGACAAGAGAAATATTTGTGCTTTTTTTAATCAAGCAAGGACCTTTCATTTATGATATTTCTATCCTAAAAGATGGCAAGGAAGGGCCTTAAAGACATTAAGGGGCTAAGACAGTTTTCCTTCTTGCCCAGTCACAATAGATACACAAGAACTGGCAACACGGATTTACCAATGAATAATGTCTCTTACTTGACACCATTGATTTCCACATAATCTTTGGGGCAGGAGTTGGAGGAGTCACCAGGATCCTCCAGGTGGAATTCATTGAAGCGTATCTTTACATTTTTGTCCTTTGGCACCTGAAAATGAGATCGAAAGTTGGCAGGGGTGGGCAGAGATGGGAGGAAATAAACACTGATACCACACCCAAGCTAGACGTCTTTTCTAATATGTTCTGAAAAAAAACCTTTGGCAACTGTTGTTGTTGATTTAACCATTCAGTCGGATCCAACTCTTAGTGACTTTATAGGCAAGTGCTCTCCATGCTACCCCGTCAATCGCAACTTTTTTCAGTTGTTGGACGTTCATCATTGTATCAGTTTTGAGGAGATCAAGCCAGTGTGTTCTTTGCTTGCCCCGTTCTTCTTGCTCCACTAATCATTCCTAGCCTCATTGTCTTCTCTAGTGAATTTGCACACATGACATTGCCAAAGTAAATAAAACATAGTCTTGTGATTTTTGGCTTCTAGTGATGTGTCTAAGATAAGGTAAAGGTTCCCCTCATACATATGTGCTGTCATTCCCAATATATCTCCGTTTCAAAGCCGAAGAGCCAGCGCTGTCCGAAGACATATCCATAGTAACGTGGCCGGCATGGCTAAATGCTGAAGGTGCACGGAACACTGTTACCTTCCCACCAAAGGTGGTTCCTATTTTTCTATTTGCATTTTTACGTGCTTTCGAACTGCTAGGTTGGCAGAAGCTGGGACAAAATAGTAGTGATAAAAAAAGGTTTGGTTCTCCGCCACACCCTCCCTTGTTGAGTTGACATGATTTTTTTTTCTGTTTTCAGACTTTTAAGAATGCATCCCAGAAAAGGCCTTTCAACTCTTAATTTAACACCTTGATAATTAGCCAGATCCACAGGTTAGAAAGGCTCTCCCTTAGTCCATGCTACAGGCCCCAGAAGAAAAAGAGAATTAGTACTCTGGACTTCTTACCTCTATATTCCACACGCAATCCAGATTTGGAGGGTAGTAGGCTGGATAGTACGGAGTGGTGAAATTCCCTGATATGCCTTTCAAAACTCCACCACAAGCTGCAATCGAGTGGGGGAGAACCGGTGTGGAGGGAGAAAACAGAATCTTATGAGCCTTATTGGTGACCAGAAGAGAGGCATTTGCGCATAACGGCCATTAATAAGATGATGTCAACTGTTAAGAGCCTGATTCAAAAGCATGGCTATAACCCAGGAGACCAATTAGGGTTACCTGTACACACCTGTCCATCAGCTCAACCCCATCCAATTTCAGCCCCAGTTCTCATTAGGAAGCATTATTAGAGTCTCCAGAAGTGTGGTGGGGGAGGGAGAGGGTGTCATTTATCACAACATCTCCTGTGTGAGATGAAAATAAGTGTGCCCCTGTTGCCTTGTTATCCTCAAGACTTTCTCCCTCTCTAGCCTGTTCATTTTTCACTCATCTTTATCTTCTAAAATCATCCTTTTTTCTTGGGCTTCTGGCTCATATCTTTCTCGTCTCTTCTTCCCTCTCTCTTAAGGAGAAAACAGCCAGGAAAAGGAGCAATAGTAATACTGAATTTATTGTCAGGCCGCATCCTAACAACCCATGATCTCCTAGTATTACCCCAAAATAGAAAGAACGGCATTCTTACATGTCATCTTTGACATCTGGAAGAAGTCTGCTTTGAATCCAGGAAATCTTCCTTTTGCATCTGTACTTAACATAACCAGGAGGACGTTTTGGGAGGAGATGAAAGTCAGGTTGTATGAAAAGTCAAAGCTCCCACACAGCCTGGAAAGGAAAGAAGGAAGATAGGAAGGAAGGAAGGAAGGAAGGAAGGAAGGAAGGAAGGAAGGAAGGAAGGAAGGAAGGAAGGTAGGAAGGAAGGAAAGAAGGAAGGAAGATAAGAAGGAAGGAAGATAGGAAGGAAGGAAGATAAGAAGGAAGGAAGATAAGAAGGAAGAAAGGTAGGAAGATAGTAAGGAAGGAAGGAAGATAAGAAAAAAGATAGAAAGGAAGGAAGATAGGAAGGAAGGAAAATAGGAAGGAAGGAAGAAAGGAAGGAAGATAGGAAGGAAGGAAATAACATAGGAAGGAAGGAAGGAAAGAAGGAAAGAAGGAAAGAAGGAAGGAGGGAAGTAAGGAGAGGTGAAGGAGGAAGTTGGAGGAGAAGGAGAAGAAGAAAGAAGGACGATTAGTGACTAAGCAATGCATATTTGGCAATCTCTTTCCCCATCAGAGTAGGTATCAGTAACAGGGCAACCCAGAAGAAGCCATGAAAACTGAAGTCTATCTCAGGCTCCTGCCAATTACGCCCCCAGCAGCCCATCCTTATTTCTCCCCAAGAGAGCATGTCATGCTGTAGCCAATGTACTTACTTCACCAACGAGCGTTCTTCCACTGGGCTCAATGAGTTGTACACCTTGACAAAGTCCTTCCCTTGGTCGCATCGCTCAACATCAAATGTAGTGAAGGTCAGGCTAATGACTGCGTTGGCATCAGCTCTCAGCGCCCAGAAGCAGCGCATGTTGGATGGGTAAGGGCTGTTTGGGAATCCTGGCGTGGCAAAGCTTATCACTTTCCCTTCTTTGGCGTGTAACGTATATTTGCAGCTGTCTAGTCAGGTGAGAGAAACAACACGAGGAGAGAAAGTTCTCAAGATAATGGCAAAAAGGGTTTACTCTGATTCAGTAAAAAAAATTCAAATGGGCAAATTAAAACTGGAAGGATCCAAAACATGTCAGAGATGGACAACAGCACTTAGCAATAGCACTTAGACTTATATACGGCTTCACAGTGTTGTACAGTCCTTTCTAAGCGGTTTACAGAGTCAGCCTCTTGCCCCCAACAATCTGGGGACACATTTTCCCGATCTCAGAAGGATGGAAAGCTGCGTCAACCTGAGCCAGTCAGAATCGAACAGCTGAAAGTCAGCAGAATTAGCCTGCAATACTGCATTCTAAGTATTGTGCACCATGAAAGGAAGGGAGGGAGGGAGGGGAAAAAGTAGAGCACTAGCCTTAGCAATAGCGCTTAGACTTATATACCGCTTCACAATACTTTACAGCCCTCTCTAAGCAGTTTACAGAGTCAACGTATTGCCCCCAACAATCTGGGTCCTCATTTTATTGACCTCGAAAGGATGGAAGGCCGAGTCAACCTTGAGCTGGTCAGGATCAAACTCCAGGAATTACCAACCTTTCAGACCTCAGGGACCACTAAATTCATAATTTTAAATCCTGTGGACCACTAATATAAATTAGTGACGGGATGGGGTCCTTCAGGCACTTAGCTTGGCCACCTGTTAGCAGAGAGAAGCGCTCAGGGTCAACCCTAGGTTTGCTGTCCATTGGAGCTAGGAATCTCAAATACGGCCAAGAATGAATGTCTTGTAGCCAGCCTGGGCATTAGATTGGCCCCCTGCAATTTGTCTTTCGAGGAGCCCGGCTGAAATTTGGTGCACCGCTCACTGAAGCGCTCACTGGACTCCCAGGAAGGGAGGGAGGGAGGGAAAGGCTGGAGCTACTAAACAGGCAGCCAAGCTAAGTGCCTGAAGGACCCCATCCCATCAGCAAGCGGGAGTAATTGCTTCGGCGGGCCATATCTGGCCCAGGGGATGTAGTTTGAGGATCCTTGATTTAGTGCAATATAAAAAATGAAAAAATGCAAAGATTTTTCTGCGGATCAACAAAATTTTCTCGCAGACCACCGGTGGTCCACGGACCATAAGTTGGTGATCTCTGCTCCAGACTGGGCAAAGTTAGCCTGCAATACTGCTTTCTAACCACTGCGCCAACACAGCTTTTTGAATAAACTGTGTGTTCCAGGTTCAGACTGGTTTCGTTTTCCATTCATTTAAAACAGCAGTAACAACAAAAAGCTGTGTCACATGGTTGTAGAACTAATTTTCTTTGATCGCCCTCTTTGTTACCATTTCCTATTTATCACCTTACTGTTATCGCAACACTTTACCTTGTTAATTGAGTCGCTGTCTATTACAAATTTTTCAGTACAGTCAAACAGCTTTTCAATGGTGACTACTAATGAATTTGCACACCATCCCAAGTAGGGCAATTACTGAAGTGGTTATAACAAATAAAGAAAGCAAGGAATGTGTACTCGAAGTGATTTTAAGGCCTGCCTAGACAAAATTTCATGTTCCTTCATTGGTTTGGTGAAGAACTATATATTTCTCGGAGAGATTACACTGTCGTGTTTAATGAATACGGCTGTCAAATCTTGACAAGAGTTTTAGCAACAAAGATCTCACAAAAGGAAGGGCGTACACATTCTCCTAAACTGTTGAGACAATAGAGCCATGTGTTTTGTTTGCTAAGAACTGGGCCAGAAAATGAAAGAAAAAATAAACTTCCTGGGATACAGTACTAACATGGCAATCTTTGTGAAAGAGCAGATAGCAGAAATACCTACATCCTGAGACAAGCAAGCTCACAGAGCACCAAGGACCCCACATTTGAACCCTGAACTACAAATATTCTCCTTTATGGATGCTTCTAAGGTGTCCCGTTTCACGAAAATATGTTAAGTCATTCTCCCATCTTAGTTCTTTTCCCATCAGTTTTGATTCCAGTCACAATGCTTTTGTTCACATTTTGTAACAACTTTTCAAATGTTTGTCTAAAGGTAAAGGTTCCCCTCGCGCATACAGTATGTGCTAATTGTTCCCGACTCTAGGGGGCGGTGCTCATCTCTGTTTCAAAGCCAAAGAGACAGCGCTGTCTGAAGTCGTCTCCGTGGTCATGTTGCCAGCATGACTAAATGCTGAAGGCGCACGGAACCTTCTGTTACCTTCCTACCAAAGGTGATTCCTATTTTTCTACTTGCATTTTTTTACATGCTTCCAAACCGCTACGTTGGGAGAAGTTGGGACAAGTAACGAGTGCTCACTCTGTTACGCAGCACTAGGGATTTGAACTGCTGAACTGCTGACCTTTCTAGTCGACAAGCTCAGTGTCTTAGCCACTGAGCCACTTAGCTTGTCCCTTAGCAAACATTTTTGAACGCTTCTCTATTCAGCAGATTCTGTATTCTGTATGTAATGAAATTTTAATGTATGCCAATTCGTGTACATTTAAAGTGACAATAAAGTTATTCTAAGATGGAAACTAACCAAGGAGAAAAGTAACCGAGAACTAAGGAGAAACTTCCTAATGGTGAAAACAATCAATCAGTGGAATACATTTCCTCTAGAAGTTGTGGGAGCTCCATCACTGGAGGCTTTCAAGAAGAGATTGGACAGCCATTTGTCTGAAATGGTTTAGGGTCTTTTGCTGGAGCAGGGGGTTGGACTACATGACCTCAAAGTCCCTTCCAACTCTGTTGTTCTATGTCCAACTGAGTTCAAGAGCCTTTATCCCACATAAGAGGTGATGGGATTGCAGCTTCAATATGTTTTTTCCCTGCAGATAGCAATATTCCATTCTGTCCCCACACAATCTCCAATTATTCAAAGATCCCATAATTTATTATTACTGTGATTAAAAACAACCACAAAATTTAAAAAAAAACACCAAATTTTACTTACTGTCTCGGGCTACTTTGACGATATCCTCATCAGAAGCTACAAGTTAAAAACACAAAAAGTTTATAACGAGGAAATTAACTTTGCACCTTCAATATAGAGCAATCGCAGACAACCCGAATTCACAGAAGGGAAATCACCCAAACAATTGTTTTGGGAAGACTCATCCAAGATTGCTTTCTATCAACAGACACTGATGTCTTTAACAGATGGTGTAAATCTAGTAAATGAGGTAGTCAAAAATATCTTGAAGCCTCAGACAAATTGATATGTTTTTTTATATGATCCTGATTCCTTGCTTTGGGGTTCCAATTGCCAAATCCCAAAGCAACAGCCTCTCCTTTCCTCGTGATAGTATTGTCCCTAAAACTAAACTAAGACTAAAATATATGAAGAATGGTTGCAGGAACTGGGCCTGGCTTGTCTAGTGAAGAGAAGGAGCAGGGGAGACAGGATAGCAGTCTTCCAATATTTGAGGGGCTGCCACAGAGAGGAAGAGGTCAAGCTATTTTCCAAAGCACCCGAAGGCCAGACAAGCAATAATGGATGGAAACTGACCAAGGAAAGATTCAACCTGGAAATAAGGAAAAAATTTCTGACAGTGAGCACACTTAACCAATGGAACAGAAGTTGCCTTTGGAAGTTGTGGCAACTTCATCACTGGAGGCTTTCAAGAGGATACTGGACCACCATCTGTCAGTAATGCTGTAGGGTCTCCTGCTTAGGCAAGGGGTTGTCTAGAAGACCTCCAAGGCTGGATTGGATGACCAACAAGGTCCCTTCCAACTCTGTTAATCTGTAATCCCCACCCCCCTCCAGACTGATTCTTAGAAATCTCTCTTTTACCATGAGTTTTCTGACCATTCCTCATCAACTCGTCCAATTATACTTGTGCAAATAAAAAAAAATGGTTGAGTTTCAGTCCTTCGGATTGTTGAGACATTAGAAGTGGGAGTATTAGATTAGATACCACATTCTGGTAGAGAGAAGTTCCCTCAGGATGGGCTCCAGCACGATTCCAAAAATTCAAAAGACACAACTTCTGGTCTCAGTAACCGACCCAGATTGGATCCTGCCACATTATCCTGGGACACTTATATTCGCCTTCATTCAGATGAGATTTACTCTGCTGTTTTCTACTAATGTCACGTTTTAAGGTTTCCTTTGCTTTGACACACCCCAAGGTTCAACCTTTCCCTGGTGACTAGTGCAAATACTCCACCAAGCTTGGTTATGTGGGGAGAGGAGAACAAAAAGAAAAAGAGACTTACGAAAAGCGGCGAGAGACTCAATTTGAAATTCTGGCTTCCGTGCTTTTCCCGTTTCCGCTAGTTTTAAATTATGGAAATTCGCCATGGCATTATCAAGAGTATCCATCTTGTATTTAGGAACACTGAAGGTGGACAAGAAGTAACCAAGCACACCCTCACTGTGTGAAGGGGAGAAAAAGACAGATAGGTTAGCACCCAGCTTAAATAATTAGGGTGGCAAAAGAACAAGATGTCTGTAGTAGAACATTCTACTATGATCCATGCAAGGGTGAAATGCTCTGAAGTCTGCTACCCGTTTGCTTTGCATGCGCATGTGCAGCACAGCTGATTGTTGCACAGCTGATTGTCAGAGCTACCCGTTCAGGCAAACCGGTAGCAATTTTTACTATCGGTTCAGGAGAATGGGTCCAAACCGGTAGCATTTCACGCCTGGATCAATGGCTTCAAGGTCTTAAAACAGTATTTCTTTTCAGACTTGGCAATATTAAGATAAAAAACATACCTAATATGTGTTCCCCACAATGGCAACTCTGTTAGGTGGATTGGGCTGATTAGTCCAAAGTCACCCAGCAGGCTTTCATGGCTAAGACAGGACTAGAAGTCACAGTCTCCTAGTGAACAGCCCAAAGTCACCCAGCTGGGGCTTTCACGCCTAAGAAAAAACTAGAACTCACAGTCTCCTAGTGATTGGCCCAAGTTCACTCAGCCATCTTTCGTGCTTAAGGCAGGACTAGAACTCACAGTCTCCTAATGATTGGCCCAAATTCACTCAGCCATCTTTCGTGCTTAAGGCAGGACTAGAACTCACAGTCTCCTAATGATTGGCCCAAGTTCACTCAGCCATCTTTCGTGCTTAAGGAGAGACTAGAACTCACAGTCTCTTGGTGATTGGCCCAAAGTCACCCAGCCTCCTTTCATACCTAAATAGGGACTAGAACTCATAGTTTCTTGGTTTCTAGAGTGATATCATAACCATTAGACCAAACTGCTCTGAATTTTCAGGAGGTACGCACCTGAATGCTAGTATCTCCGAGTCTTTGTGGAATGGACCAACATCCAAATTCTTTGCATAGATGTCCAAGAGCTACAGATTAAAAAATGGCTGCATTAAGAACAAGTATATGATATGTATATACAAGTATATACGTTTCCATTTAATTCAGCTTTAAAATCAGCCTGTTCCTGCTCATTTTTCTCACACCCTGTAGTATTATTTGGCAAGGTCTTACTTATTTGTCTGTTGGAGTTCTAGCTTCTTTGCTTTATTACAGGATGTCCAATCCCTTTGTTAACAGTCTTTGTCTTAGCTAGGATTTACTGAACAAACTATGGGATTGGACTACAGTCATTCAGAATGCTAAAGTGGCTTATAAATTGGGGGTGGCTGGATCCATGTCAACATGCTAAACCCAAATCCAATAACCCACATTATATGATTTGTGTCATGTAGGAACCCTACCAGGTAACTGGAATATCCTCTGTTGCAGGACCTGAAGATCAAGGAAGAACTAAGCCTTAATGTGCTGAATCAAGGCAGAACTGAACAAGCATTTGAACACAGAGGTTGCTACAATGCTAGACAAGAAGATCACTAGCGAACCTTTTCTCTGCTCAAGAACTCTTCCAATATGGGTAGTCCACCATTTGAAGTTACAATAGCATTGTACAAGCAAGACTTGTGAGAGATCCTCAGAGTTGTGACCGTTGCAGCATCTCCAAACTCATGTGACCTCAAATCAAGTCAGTAGTGGGATTCAAATAATTTAACAACTGGTTCTCTTCCCCAATAACCAGTTGGGTAGGGGTGGCACAGTGGTCATGTGACTATGTAGGCATGGCCAACTCAACGTCACTCATGTTGATGGGCGCTTCACCTTAGCTGTTACAATGTAATAAGGGTTAACCGAAGAGGGAGTTTCTGTAAGTGGGGCAATAAAGATTAGGCTAGAAACAACACCAGAATGTTTCCTTCCTTCCTGCCTTCCTTACAGGATTAGCCCTGTAAAGTGGGGGGGAAAGGAGATTTCTTCCAACAACCGGTTCTCCAAACTGCTTAGAAAGTTAACAACCGGTTCTCCCGAATAGGTGCAAACTGGCTGAATCCCACCACTGATTCAGATCCTCGTTAAACTGGCTTGAAATTATAACATTGCTGTGTCCCGCTGTCACATAATCACCATTTGTGACAACGTCCGTCTTCCAACAACTAAAGGCAATGGAGAAGCCAGCAGGAAGTCGCAAATGGAAATCACATTGACTGTAGGATGCTACAACCATGTGATATTCACTTAGTGGCGGCAACTGGGTCTTCTGGAACTACCTTCATAGGTTGGCAGTCACATGAAGTTGCATCTTACAACCATGTCGCTTAATGACAGAGTTCCAGGACCCAATTAAGCAAGGATTACGTATAACATTGGGTAAACATCAGCTGGACGATTGCTGAGTTCAGCCTTCCTTAAATATGCTGGGCTTATAACTCCCAGAATTCCTTGCAGCTAGGGAATTCTGGGGATTATAACTGCAACATAGCTGGAATCAACAGGGGACGAGGAAGCTGCTTTAATCTAGCCCTTGATATTCAAGGCAGAGAATCCGTTACTGCCGTTGCTCATACAGCTTTCAATTCTTACCATCATCTTTGCATTCTTTGCCAATGCAGCAAATTCAGGAGAGCTGGAATTCTCATAGGCATCGATGAACTGTTTACCTATCAGTTTCATGTGGCCGTTGTATGACATCTTCACCAGGGCAGCCCTGTCTAAAAAACAGCCAAGAGCGGACAGAGGTCAGAATCAGCAAAAATATTGGACAGGTGTTCTGACCCAACTCCCCAAACATGACAAACCCTCTGAAGTTAACTCAGATTCCATTATTAGGAGCGCCAGCAACCCCAGCAAAAAACCTTTTTCTCACTACAGGCTAACAAGTCCGGCCGGCTGGGAGATGAATAGTCATCTCTAGTCATCTCTGCTCCCTGCCTTTTATCCCCAAACCTAGAGTGGGGCTTCACTAGCAGCAGTGGCTCTTCCTTCCCAAGGACCGGCCCATAGATTTCCACTGCTCTCCTCTCCTCTGCCTTCTGTGCATTTGTGCATCGGGCACTGGACCTAGCTGTTCCTCCTCAGCCACCATCAGACCTGGGGGCTGTTGACTCTTAATCTGAAGGCTGACAAAAGGCCCAGGCTCTCCCCCCCCCCCCATATCTCTGCCAGCTCTATTCTCTCTTCCCCCATAGGGCTCCCAGTTTGCCCTGATGGTGATTGTGATTCCCTCCTCCTCCTCCTCCTCCTCCTCCGATTCAGTTGCTGGAGAGGCCGGCAGCCAACAGGCCACAACACTAGGGCACTTTCTGCTAGCAACCCAGAATGTCTGGAATAAATAGATACCCATTAAATTATTTGGAAAGTGTCATCTTTTGATCCTTTCACCTTGTTGCTTCTTGGCTATTAAAGCTGAAACACATCTGGAAGACAACTGTAAAATCTAGCCCTTTACTGGGTAAACTAAATAAATTCACCAGGACTAGAAACTCAGCAGTTCTACTTTATTGGTGATTAAACCCACATGGATTTATTTAGATGTAAAGCTGGTAGAATCAATCACGGGTTATTAAGTAATGTATTAGTTGTTGTTCTACCTTAACCAGGGGTGAGTTCCTGCCAGTTCTAACCTCTTCTATAGAAGAGGTTCCACAAACCTACAGTGCCATTCAGAACCAGTTCCAGCTCCCTCCCCCCGCCCGTCCGCACATCATCAAGATGAAGAGTGAGAGGAGGAATTCTGGGACTTGAAGTCCACAAGTCTTAAAGCTGTCAACTTTGAACACCCCTGGGGGTTTTTTTCTAAAGGGTTAGGGGTGCAAGGGTCTTGTAACTTGACAGCTTTAAGAGTTGTGTGCTTCAACTGCCAGAGTTTCTGAGCTAACATTTTGGTTGCTAAGAAAGAGCGTTGTTAAGTGAGTTTCAACACATTTTACAAGTTGGCCACACCCACCCAGTCACATGCCTGGCAAGCCACTCCCACAAAGCAGGCCACACCTACAGAAGAGATTCTAAAAAAATTTGAAACCCACCACTGACCTTAACGTATTATAATCCGTAACCTATTTTTAGTTTTGGAGTGCAAGCTGAACCTTACACAACTTACATTTGAAGTGCCAAACCAGCAGCCCAACCAACAGAGAAAGAAGCAGGGAGATGGATACCACGATGACCACCACTACCCAACGTTTTGGACCATGCTTCTCAAGCTTCTTGGTATTCATGGTGGGGAGGAACTCCACCCCTTCCTCAAGGCCGTTCATGTCCTAAGTAAGACAGACAGAGAGGTGATCAGGTTGCATCTTAGTACATCCAAAGTCCCAATCCCTAAGTACCCCCATGGATGTTTTCTCATCCAAGTGTATTCAGCAGGGTCAACATCAGAATTGTTCTGACCTCGGCTTCCCAAGAGCATGAAGCAAAGTCCTTGTCCCGACAAAAAACCCTTTTATGAATTTACTGTGAATTCTGCTCATTCACATCCAGCAAAATCTTTGAAGGGAGGATTTACGGTCACAGACCTTATCTGGCTTGGAGAGCTGCCAGGCCGATATCTACAGAACTTGGCAAGGAGTCTCAGGAGAGTCACAAACCAATTAAGCAAACTAATTGTCTCCTGCAAACTCCACTCCCCTTTCACTCCTCTTTTATTTCCTCTGGGAGGGGCCATTCATCGTCCACCTGTGGCCTTACTCCCAAGTCAAACCCTGTTCTTTAGCTGTTCCCTTCGTCTGGCAACTCTGCACATGTGCACACTGGGAACAGGCTCCAGCTGTTCTACTGCCTCACTGGTGTCTGACTCTTAATGCAGCTGATAACTGGCATATGGCTCTGGCACTGATGATGTTACCTAGTTGGGTAATGCAACATCTGCAAGAAAACAACCAAGCTTAGAAAGCACCAAGGATGGCGCAGTTCGGTTGGATGGAAACTGAGTAAGGAGATATTCAACCTGGAAATAAGGAGACATTTTCTGACAGTGAGAACAATCAACCAATGGAACAGAAGTTGCTTTCAGAAGTCATGGGAGCTTCATCACTGGAAGCTTTAAAGAAGAGACTGGACTGCCCTCTGTCAGAAATGTTATAGGGTCTGCTTGGGTGGAGGGTTAGACTAGATGACCTACAAGGTCTCTTCCAACTCTGTTAATTTAAAAACAACTTTGACCCTTAGCTACCAATATTTTCTTCTATTGGGTTAGACTGACCCTGCCTACAAAGCTTTGCTAGATGGCAGTAACAAGGTAATCCATTTCATCTGTAAAGACTTAGCCCTGCCATCCTTAAGGCAATCCAAAGTATCCAGAAGGTACTGCAAGTCCTACCAGTCACAGAAAATAGAGGCACCAAGTCTGAACGATGGCCTAGGAGGACATCATGCTGGAAAAGGCCAATCTAGTCCAATACTTGGGTCCCCCGTTAGTTGAGGCTCACAAAGCAACAACAACAACAACAACAACAACAACAACAACAAACAACAACAACCCAAGTATGATTCATACTTAAAAGGGACGCAATACATCCGTGGCTAAGACTGAGCTTGTCGATCAGAAAAGTCAGCAGTTCGATGTTTGTTTACTGACACTCTGGACATCTAGAGAGCACACTGCTCAACATAAGAACGGAATTTATGGTATAAAACAATAAAAAATATTCATAATAAAGTTCGGCAGTTCCACGGTTCGAATCCCTAGTGCCATGTAACAGAGCTCCCGCTACTTCTCCCAGCTTCTGCCAACCTAGCAGTTCGAAAGTCCGTGAAAAATGCAAGTAGAAAAATAGGGACCACCTTTGGTGGAAAGGTAACAGTGTTCCATACACCTTCGGCATTTAGTCATGCCGGCCACATGGCCATGGAAACATTTTCGGACAGTGCTGGCTCTTTGGCTTTGAAATGGCGATGAGCACCGCCCCCTAGAGTCGGGAATAACTAGCACATATGTGCGAGGGGAACCTTTACCTTTATGATTCAATAGGTGCTTTATTTATTCTCTCTTACTTTCCTCCTTACTTGCAATCTCTTAGTTCTAATTAGTTTTTGCTCTGTTGGATTTTGCTCGCTCCATTTTTTATTTTTTTTTATTTTTTTGCTTTAAGCTCCAGGGATTAATCGACTTAAGTTTAAATTGCTTTGCGTCACACTGCAAACCAGTTCACCATCACATTTGCGGCTGCAAAAAGCAAGGCAGGCAGAGAGATGGGTAGACACAACGTCCTTTCTTTCTCTGCACCCCACAGAATGACATGTGATCCTTTCGCACATCAATTTGAGTGTTCGGGGCAACCCCCTCCCCCTTCCTAATGCCTGGTCAAGAGACCCACACCTGCTGCTTCTCAGCCCATCCACCTGCCCTACCACCAAGAGTTTTCACTGCTTGCCAGCAACCATCTGAATTATAATATCTACCAAGCAACATTATCTCAGCAAATGTACATATGCAAAGGTTATTTCAATATTTGATTCCAACACAAGCTATAGAGAAACAGAATTGTTATTGTGAAACGGCTTCTTATTGACATATAAAAATGCAGGACCAAACAAATGCCCATGGAGTACTGGAAGACTTTAAAAGAGAAGCTGCTGGAATAGCAACTGATACCCATGGAGGAAAATATTACGTATTTCAGATCTAAGTCCAAGTTCTCTCATCAAAAAAGCACAGATCTGTAGCACAGGGCTGTCAAACTCAAGGGCCAGATCCAGCCCAAGGGGTCCTTAGATCTGGCCCATGGAGCCATCCTGGAAACAGCGGAGGGCACGCCCGTGATGCCTCTGCCAACGAAAATGGAGCTCGGGAGGGCTGCGGGTGGCCCTCGGAAACTCCATTTTCATTGGCCGAGGGTTGCAAGAGGCCGTCGCAGCTGAAAACGGAGCTCGGGAGCCCGTTTTCACTGGTAGAATATTCGGCCACCACAGGCGCCCCCAACACAAGTGACATCACACCCTGTCCCCCTGAGGTCCAACACAACCCTGATGTGTCTCTCAATGAAATCGAGTTTGACACCCCTGCTGTAGCACTATATCTGAAAATGAAAAGCACAGGCTCCGAACAATGGCTAGCCATGTTACATTCAGATCAGGCGGGATTCAAACTACAGACTCTAGTTTCTTCAACCAATTACTCATAGAATGGGGGGGGGGGGCGGCAATCAAATCTGCTTAACCATGAATCAAAAATGGAGAAATTCCTTAATACCTTCACCCTTTTTGTCAAATCTTTTATGACTCTGAGCCGGTCTTGGTGAGCCTGACCCACCTCACGGGACTGTTGTTATTGTGGGGAAAATAGGAGGAGGGAAATGAGGCGAGGTGGAAATATTCACCACGTTGAGCTGTTTGTAAAAAATAATAAAGGCGGGATGCAAAATAAATACATTAAAAAAACGTGTCGGGCTACAATTACCCTCCCCCCGTGGGTTGGGGAACTGCTTCTCTGGCGCACAGAAACTCTGAATGCCCAGCTGGAGAACTTGCACACTCATTTCCAGAAACTGCAGGGACATTTGAGTATTGCTTGCACACTCACCGAGGAGTTTCAGGAACACTCTCTTCTCACTCGCCCAACCCAACACCTCTCTAGCAACTGAGAGTCAATCAGGCCAAAACAGGTTGTCTCACCTGGGCCACACCTGTGCTGCACTCTTGGCAGCAAAGAGCTCCAAGGTGATTGAATCCCCTCTATAAATCTTTCTACAACAAGGAAAAAAGAGGCGTTTTCTTCCTTTTGTTCTTGGGCGCCAAACCCAGCTTGAGCTAACAACCTTCTTCTTCCTGTAACCGTTCAAGAATGGAAATTCAATGGGGAGTAAACCACCTTCCCAAAGGAAGTAGAAATGGCAGTCAGGGAAAGGTCGGATGGATCCCAGAAAGTACCTTCCTCCTTTCCATCTTAGGCAGGTGGATGCTACAGTAGTGGTCAAAATTGTGGAAACCTTTTGGGGAAAGTGTATTTTTGAGGTTCGATGGCTAATGACACCGCTTTTGTTTTGGAGTAGTACCATAACATTATATATCAACGATAATTTAATCAAGAATGTAATGCAACAAAGCTTGTTCAATTAGATGTAGTCTATGAAAAGTTATAGCCAAACATAGCCAGCAATAAGACTCAGTTAATAGAAGCAATCATTCAATCTTGGTTTCACATTATAACAGCTATAGAACTCAAAGACTTGGTTCCCTCCATGGGAAGATGTTGTGAGGCCATAATTGATGCTAAAGGTTACCCAACTAAATATTAACTGACATGGTGATAATTTTTATATATCTCGTTTTTTCTATGGTGACAATTTTTGTATAGCTTGTTTTTTCTACGGGTGTCACTTCTTCATAACTGCTATTCTAATAGCAAATCCTTCATAAAAGTTGTTGCATTACATTCTTGATTAAATTATCTTTCCATTGATATATAATTTCATGCACTGCTCCAAACAAAAAGTGGTGTTAACAGCCATCAAACCGCAAAAATACTGTACACTTTTCCCAAAATGTTGGCTACTACTGTACCTTACAGTGAACAGAAACACACCTGGATGGGAGATAATTCTGTCTCACCAGCTACATTCAGTTCCTCTTCTTTCTCTTTGACCTGATTAAGATAGATGGAGGTGACTCCTTGTTAAACCTACCTGTCAGATAAATCACCTAGTAACTGGGGAAGGGTTCAAATTGCCTACTATACAGCTAGGTCGTTCCATTTATCTGTGTAAGGAATTTTCTCACAGTTCCTTGAAATTTTCCTCCAAATACACATTTTTGCTGTTTTTTGAGCCCCTTAAATTCCTCTCGCAGTTAAAAAAAACTTCAAATTTCTTTGCTAGCCCATCTCAAACTTTCTACCTCATATGGTTATAATGGCTCTCCAGACTCTTGGCTTTTTTCTTCAAACAATAGGAACTACGTTTATTTTTGTTTATTTGTTTACTTGAATCCCGCCCTTTATTACTTTTATAAATAACTCAAGGCAGTGAACATGTCCATCACATATCTTCCTACTGCCACAATAAACAACCCTGTGAGGTGGTTTGGGATGAGAGATAACGACTGGCCCAAAGTCAACCAGCCACTTTTCATGGTTAAGGCAAGACTAGAACTCTCAGCTCCTGGCAATTAGTCCAAAGTCACCCAGCTGGTTTTCATTGCTAACACGGGACTTACAAGTTCTGGGGTTTTCATTCTAGATTTCTCCTCTTCCACACTGGTATTTGGTTATCACAGCCATAGAGCAATGGCGCAGTGGTTAGAATGCAGTACGGTAGGCTGCTTCTATTGACTGCCGGCTGCCAGCAATTTGGCAGTTCGAATCTCACCAGGCTCAAAGTTGACTCAGCCTTCCGTCCTTCCGAGGTGGGTAAAATGAGGACCCAGATTGTTGGGGGCAATATTCTGACTTTGTAAACCACTTAGAGATGTCTGTAAAGCACTGTGAAGCGGTATATAAGTCTAAGTGCTATTGCTATTTTCCTTCCTTCCTTCTTTCCTTCCTTCCTCCGGAGCATAGAAAGGGTGAAAAACAGGCCTAACAGGCCAACCGGAAGTTCGTTCCCAAACTTACGGCTGGCTCATTGGGTCGTTTTTCATCCTCCCCACCATCCAAATGCTTTCCTGAAGCCTGGGGAGGGCAAAAACGGCCTCCCCATGTCCCCTGGAGGCCTTCCGGAAGGTGGAAATGGATCATTTCAGAACTTCCGGTTGGCCCGTTGGACCCGTTTTTCGCCCTCCCCAGGCTCCGGTGTACATTAAAACTACAAAAATAAAAACACACACATCCTTCACAGTCTATGTAATTGAATTGAAAACCCAACATTGCATTCATATTGCACTATACTGTAGATTCAATATAGTTACTGCATTGGGGATAGAAACTGTTTTTCAGCCTATACAGTATGTCCTTATTTTTATTATCCTGTACCGGCCAAATGATAATAGTTTTTTTTTAAAGGGGGGAGGGTTGCTCAGGATGAGATAGATTAAGAATGTACTAAATATGAGAAACACATTTGATCCTGTTTAAACTCCTGCAAATTATAAAGTATTGGAATGAATAAATCCCTGAATTATACGAAACGTATAGGCCAGGGGTCTCCAACCTGGGCAACTTTAAGACTTGTGGATTTCAACTCCTAGAATTCCTCAGCCAGCAAAGCAGTTGAAGTCCACAAGTCTTAAAGTTGCCCAGGTTGGAGACCCCTGGCCACCTATCTTACCTCAAGATAACTGTGATGAATAAAATCTAATGAAAAAAACCTCAGCCTCTATGTTTTTGACCTCCAAAAAGACTAATAAGATCGATTTCAGTGACAGGAGGACACTTTTGCAAAGCTGTTCAGGAAACCTGACGGCTTTGTAATCATTCACCGAAGCTGACTTCCTTCTTCAAGACAGAAACTTGCCACATTGCTGTTGTGTAACTTGCAGTCTGGTTTCATTTGATCCCTTTGGGGACTATCTTCATTCGATGACTCACCGCTTGCTTGAAACGCAGTGAAAACATGTGGAAGTTAGACCATATATGGATTAGTTGGTCAGCAAAGAAAAACTAACTTGGGAGGTTTCACCAGGAGAGAGATTGTTCCTTTCTTCTTCCTCTTTACTCATCTCCATGTGGAGGTTAAGGATAGCTGGGAACATTCAGAGCCATTGCAGACACCCACACATTTAAAAATACATTGCTACAACCATCCACTAATATCTAACCAGAAACACAGGAGTATTTAGATTGTAGACAACGTGGTTTGAACTCCGTAACGGTATGTTGGAAGAAATATCCATCTGGTTCAATTCCAAGTGGGGAGATAGACACTGGAAACTGGTTGGAAAGATGGTTTAATGGAGCAGAACCATTGAGCACATGGAGTTGAGAGAGGGGGGGGGGGGTTATACCCGCTCTTGGGCTTTGAACTTGAGCTTCCTGTTCCTGGGCAAGAACATGTATCCTATTGGTGGTAGTCAGATCCCAATGGGGTCATGTAGGTTCAATGTTTGTCTGAGTCACATTTAAAAATACATCGCTACAACCATACACCTATATCTAACCAGAAACACAAGAGTAGCTAAATTGTAAGGTAAAGGTTCTCCTCGCACATTTGTGCTAGTCATTCTCAACTCTAGGGGGCGGTGCTCATCTCTTTTTCAAAGCTGAAGAGCCAGCGCTGTCTGAAGATGTCTCCGTGGTCATGTGGCTGGCATGATTAAACGCTGAAGGCGCATGGAACACTGTTACCTTCCCACCAAAGGTGTCCCTATTTTTCTACTTGCTTTTGAACTGCTAGTTTGGCAGAAGCTGGGACAAGTAACAGGAGCTCACTCCGTTACACGGCGCTAGGGATTCGAACTCCTGAACTGCCCACCTTTCTGATCGACAAACTCAGTGTCTTAGCCACTGAGCCACCATGTCCCTGAATTGAAATTGTAGGCAGAATGTATTTATTTTGCAAATTCTAGAGAGAGTTAAGAATGTGGTTTGAACTCTAATGTAACGGTAGATAAATCACAGTTTCTAATTAGGATGTGAGAAATCAGATCAATGTCCAGAACATTGTTTTTCAATCTCAACAACTTTAAGCTGTTTGAACTTTGGCTCCCAGAATTTCCCAGCCCCAATGGCTGCTGGCTGGGGAATTGTGGGAGCTGAAGTCCAAGCAGCTTAAACTTGCTGAGGTTCACAAACACCAGGCTAGAAAATATTGGACAAAAAATAATAATGTTGCAACACACCTTTACGAACTATGTATGGAATGAGCAAATATCTCTTAACTAGAGGATTCTGGCCACGGTAATACCAACGTGTCATTTTAACAACACAAAGCTGAAATGCAGGTTACCACTTACTTCCCCACCAGGTCTTCTATGGACACCTATATCCTTAGATTTATGCAATTGTCCATCAGTGAAAAAGCATAACTAAAGAAAGTTAAACAAAAACACACGCATGCACATCAGGTACCTGGGTTGCTGCCAGAGTTGCTGCCAGTTTGCTTTGCACACGTTTGCTTGTGCATGCACAGTTCAGTGTAAATTGTTCTGCGCATGCGCAAGGACAATTAAAAACGAATAAAAACCTTGCCAGGAATGGCAGCAGAGACTGGGGAAGGGGTTCAGGGGCGTGGCCAGCCTGGGTCTCTGCCAGTTCAGGCGACCGAGGCCAAAATACCACTACTGGTTCATCCGAACCAGTGCGAACCAGTAGTAACCCATTATATGTATCAATATAATTTCAGAATTCTCACTAGAAACTACCTTTTCGCCAACAGTCATGGAAAGGTAGAACATATTTATGGATTTAACTGAGAATAGATTCTAGAGGAAGAACACAACACCAATTACAGCTTGGGCAAAAATTCGGAGATTATTTATTTTTAAGTGATGCATTTTCCCTCTTTCACTTGAAAGTGTCAACAAAGCACAGTTTGCAACATCAAGCATCACTCAACTCTCCAACAAAGATAAAACCACCACAGTTGGAAGGGTCAACCTTAGGCCACACATCTACCTTGCAGAAAGCTTTTCAGGTGAGTTTGCTTCCTGCACATCCAAATACTTGGATGGCTGTGCATGTTGAAATGGAGAGTAAGTTAAATAAATGAGAAGTCACGTCTGCAAACCAAGGACAAACAATGAAATACTGTTACAACCAATCTATACACCTGTGTAGGCAAATGATCATGGCAAACACATGCAGTGAAAATGTCCCTTTGAGGAGTTTAAGGGATGTCCTAGTCGGGCCGCGGTGGCTAGGACACTGAGCTTGTTGATCAGAAAGGTCAGAAGTTTGGCGGTTTGAATCCCTAGTGCTGCATGACAGAGTGATCTCCCGTTACTTGTCCCAGCTTCTGCCAACCTAGCAGTTCAAAAGCACGTAGAAAATTTGCAAATAGAAAAACAAAATGCAAATAGAAAAACAGGAACCACCTTTGGTGGGAAGGTAACAGCGTTCCATGCACCTTCAGCGTTTAGTCATGCCGGCCACATGACCACAGAAACGTCTTCGGACAGCGCTGGCTCTTTGGCTTTGAAAAAGAGATGAGCACCGCCACTTAGAGTCGGGAACGACTAGCACATATGTGCAAGGGGAACCTTTACCTTTTTATATGAGATTTTTATATTCCTGTAAGTCGCCTTGATTCGCCATGTGTGAATAGGCGGCAATATAAATTTCCTAAAATAAATAAAATACAATAAAATAAATAAACCTACTGCAGCCTCTGCTAGCTGAAGAAAACAATAATATGCCACCAAACGCAATCTTGGGTCTTCTTGTTCAATGATGCAGGTGCTTTACAGTTAGAGAAGGGAGGAAGGAGGATGACACATAAGCAGGCAGGAGATTTCAGGTTGAATGACAGGTGAGAAGGTAGTCAGCATCAGATCAAGTCTCCTAGTTTGACTCTTACTCCAACAATAGCCACAGAAGAAAATTAGCCAGAAGTTCAACCAGGGCAAAAGGGAAACCAACCTTAGGAGAAAACCAGTTTCAGGTCTAATCCATTCGTCATGAAGAAGTGATGTTTGTTGTACGTCATCAACCACTTGGGGCATCCAAGCGTGAGTATTGCGATGAGCTCATCCCAATGGCATGTACTCATTGCAGAAACATGAAACGCCTCCCTCAATAGAAATTCCCAGAGTAACTGATAGAAAAGGAGGAGGCAACGTCAATTAAAATTATGATCCAACCATGCAGGAAGAGGGAAAAGAGAAGCTGTTACAAGCCTGTAGCAGGAAGACTTCTGGAGACCAACCAACTGATCACAGTGTACATTTCCAAAGTTAACAGTGTCAAAAAAAAAAAAAAATAGGGGAAACACCCAAACCTATGGTGACTAGCCACAGTCATCCCTATCTTCAAAAAGGGTGACCCCAGCCTAGTTGAAAATTTCAGACTAATTTCTTTATGTTGCGTCACTTGCAAAGTCATGGAATCAATCATAAACCAATCCATTACCCTCCACTTAGGGACAAGCAACCTGCTCTCTAACAAACAATTTGGTTTCAGGAAAAAATTATTCTTTAATCTGCAACTTCTACACTGCAAAAACATATGGATTACACAACTCGACCGGGGTAAAGCAATAGACGCAATTGACATAGACTTCTGTAAAGACTTTGATTCAGTGGTACATGACAAACTACTTCTAAAACTAAAATCGTATGGCACTTCTGGATCCCTGCACATGTGGACAGCTGTGTTCCTGTCAAACAGGCAACACGTAGTCAAACCCTGCACCTGTTAACAGAGGTGTTCCCCAAGACAGCGCATTAGGACCCCCAATCTTTATACTTTACATAAATGACCTTTGCAATCATTTCATAAACAACTGCATTCTCTTCGCTGATGACGTAAAACTATTCAACACCATCGACAATGCTGCTGCCCTACAAAGAGACCTTGAATACGTGTCCGAATGGTCAAAGAATTGGCAACTCCAAATCTCAACAACTAATGCTCCGTCTTACACATTGGCAAAATCAGAACACCCACAGAAAAAGACAGCAGCACCCAAGTGTCTAACTCACAATTCATATCTCACAAGGTCACATCACAGACTTTATCATTTGCTTGCAGCCTTTTCCTTGCTGCAAATCTTGAAAAGTAATTACCTGCCATAAAAAAAAATGACTGTTGGAAGATGATTCTGGTTAATCTTTACCAGGGCTGGCCAAGAAACAGACAAAATATGAGAAAGAGAGATCCAAACCAGGAAATATTATTTCTCTCATGAATTCCCTTGTTAAGTTTCGGTTGTAATTGTAGCTGAGTCGATGATAGCTTATCTAGTACAGTGGAGGTTAGTTGACAATAAGCCCTGGACAGGGGGAAGAGTGCCTCAAATCCTCATTTTAATTTTGCCTCATTTTAAATAACACCAGTTATTTTATTAAAAGGTAAGGTAAAGGTTCCCCTCACACATATGTGCTAGTCGTTCCTGACTCTAGGGGGCGGTGCTCATCTCCGTTTCAAAGCAGAAGAGCCAGTGCTGTCCGAAGACATCTCTGTATCATGTGGCCGGCATGACTAAACACTGAAGGTGTATGGAACGTTGTTACCTTCCCACCAAAGGTGGTTCCTATTTTTCTACTTGCATTTTTCACGTGCTTTTGAACTGCTATGTTGGCAGAAGCTGGGACAAGTAACAGGAGCTCACTCCGTTACGTGGTGCTAGAAGTTTGAACCACTGAACTGCCAATTTTTCTGGTCGACAAGCTCAGCGTCTTAGCCACTGAGCCACTGCATCCCTTATTTTATTACTGTTTTCCAAACTAATTTGGTAAAACAGATATTAATCCTGCTGATGACTTTCTATTCTTTTATAATCCTATGCAATCCTAGTTTGCATTAACAGAGGGACAGAATCAAGATCATGTACCGCTCTCTAAAGCTGTAGTAAGACCACACTTAGAATACTGCATCCAGTTTTGGTCATTATATTATAAAAGAGATGTAGAGATTTTGGAAAGAATGCAGAAAAGCAACAAAGATGATTAGGGAGCTGGAGGCTAAAACAGATGAAGAACAGTTGCAGGAACTGGGTACGCCAAATCTAGTGAAAAGGACTAGAGGTGACATGATAGCAGTGTTCCAAGATTTGAGGGGTTGCTTCAGAGGGGAAGGGCTCAAGCTGTTTTCCAAAGCATCAGAAGGCAAGATAAGAAGCAATGGATGGAAACTAATCAAGAGGAAAAACCACCTAGATCTAAGGAGGCATTTCCTAACAGTGAGAACAATTAACCAATTGGAATGGCTTGCTTTCAGAAGTTGCTCCATCACTGGAGGCTTTCAAGAAGAGACTAAACAATCTGGAATGGTACTACAGGGTCTCCTGCTTGAGCAGGGGGTTGGACTAGAAGACCTCCAAGGTCCCTTCCAACACTGTCAGCCTGCTACTCCTTACACACTGACAAATATGACTACCTTATTGACTTGGGCAATTGTCAATAGATATAAAACATCTACAGCAACGTGGCGTTTAGAACAGAACCAGTTGATCCAGTATGTAGTCACAGTCCTAAATTTATCCCTGACAGTCCTTCAATAAAGAATCAAAACCTGATTTCTTTGCTTCCTGACGAGTGTATCTATGTCACATTCACGTTGTTCCATGTGCTCTTCAAAAATCTTAGGTCTCATTTATTTACAGTCAATCCTGGTCCGGTAGAAGGAACCAGCAAGCCCTAATTTCCAGATCTGTATTGGAACCAATATACAAAGCCCACACATCCTCTTGTCTGACCTTACAGCAATTTACTTAACAGAGAAATCCCACAGATTTTAGTGGCATTTTATTACCAAGCAAATAAGGAAATTTAACTACAAGTTCTTAAAAAAAGAAAAAGTCTAGGAATACTGCACGCCAAAACCAGGGGGATTTTAAAAATGCGGGAAATGACAGGAAACATTCAAGGGAAACATGATGTTCTCTCTCCATTTCCCGATTCAAGAAAGATTAAAAAGGGTTTGCTAATACATCATTTTACAAGTCAGAACCCTCTTTATTTCAAAGCTCATCGCTTCATTTAAAATGATTCTATTTATTACAAGATAGCAACCGACAGAGTTTACTTGCAAAGAACACTTTTCATCCATAAATGGTACCAACATTCAAACACACAACGTTGCAAGAAAGGTTTAAGCTAAGAGTGATAGCATTTGCATTATCCAGTGTCTGAGTAAGAGTTTCATATCCTTCACCAATACTAACAGGTTCTCTCCCAATTTTTCTCTGCAGTCACAATACCCAAATAGCAATAGCACTTAGACTTATATACCACTTCACAGTGCTTTAGAGCCCTCTCTAAGCAGTTTACAGAGTCAGCCTCTTGCTCCCAACAATCTGGGTCCTCATTTTACCGGCCTCGGAAGGATAGAAGGTGGAATCAACCTTGAACTGGTGAGAATCGAACTGCTGGCAATGGGCAATGAGTTAGTTTGCAATAGTGCATTCTAACCACTGCATCACCCACGATCCTTCCTTACTTCTTTCCCTTCCTCTTTCTCCCTTCTTTCTTTACCTCTTAACAATAGCACTTATATACCGCTTCACAGTGCTTTTTCAGCCCTCCCTAAGCGGTTTACAGAGGCAGCCTCTTGCCCCCAACAATCTGGGTCCTTATTTTACCCACCTCGGAAAGATGGAAGGCTGAGTCAAAGTTATATATACAATCTATTAAAAAAAATCAC
This sequence comes from Natrix helvetica, assembly GCF_964273705.1. NCBI lineage: Eukaryota > Metazoa > Chordata > Lepidosauria > Squamata > Natricidae > Natrix > Natrix helvetica. The sequence goes on along the minus strand of NC_138559.1, from coordinate 20,935,113 downwards.
AATTGGTGAGAACTGGAAAATAGGTCTGTTGTATCAGCTGTTGTTTACATTCTGGGTGTGCATTTGATAGGGAGCAATTCGATTTGAGCTACACTTTCTCTGGCTGTCCGTATGAGGCAGACTTAAAAAAATTAGATCAGGTTTCCCCTACCTGCAACTCTCCAGATGTGATATGCGAGGCTGCTCCTAGCTGGAGGTAAGATTTTAAAAAATGGACTTCCGGGGTTGACGTCACATTGGAGTAGTTACAGGGGAAGATAAGAATTTTGGATCTGGGAGATCTGGGTTCAAAACTCTGTTTCACTCATGGCATCTACGGTCCAACTGCTCATCCTTCCATCTTTTCAAGGGCAGTGAAATGAAGACCCAGATTGTTAGGGGGCAATATCACTGACTCTGGACAAGTGGTTCTCGGTTTACAATTGTTCATTTAGTGGCCAATCAAAGTTACGACGACACTTTAAAAAAGCAACTTACGGCCATTTTTCACCTTTACCGCCTTTGTAGCATCCCCATGACCATGGGATCAAAATTCAAATGCTTGGCATAACTCATACTTGTGACGGTTGCAATGTCCTTAGGTCATTTTGCAGCTTTCGATCACATTTTGCAACCTTTTGACAAGCAAAATCAATGGAGAAGACAGACACATTTAACAGCCATATTGCTAACTTAACCACTGCAGTGATTCACTTAGCAACTGTGGTGAGAAAGGTCATAAAACGGGAGAAAACTCACTTAACAAATGTTTCACTTAACAAGAGAAATTCTGGGCTCAATAGTGTTCGTAAGTCAAGGACTACCTGCAAACCGTTAGAGAGAGAGATGTAAAGCACTATGAAGCGGTATATAAGTCTAAGTGCTATTGCTCTCTCAGTCTAATCTTGGGTTTTGCAATGTCCGCAACTTTAAGTTGCATGGACTTCCACTCCCAGAATTTTACCCAGCATTCCCCAGATAGACAGCCAAGACAGAATTCTGGGAGTGGAAGTCCATGCAATTTAATGTTCCTGAAGTTGAGAAACACTGGTCTAATTTCTAGGAGATTGATGGAGAATTTGAATGGAGAAACCCCCCCCCCTCATGAGCTCTGTTTGGGGCTGCAGAGAACTGCTGTTCAGCAACCACTAAAGGACTGTAGGTCTCCTCTTTGCATGGGACCTTGGAGGTCTTCTAGTCCAACCCCCTGCTCAGGCAGGAAACCCTAGACCATTTCAGAAAAAAATGATTGTCCAATCTCTTCTTTAAAACTTCCAGGGTTGGAGCATTTGCAACTTCTGGAGGTAAGTTGTTCCCCTGATTAATTGTTCTAACTGTCAGGAAATTACTCCTTAATTCTAAGTTGCTTCTCTCCTTGATTAGTTTCCACCCATTGCTTCTTCTCCTGCCTTCTGGTGCTTTGGAGAATAGTTTGACTCCCTCTTCTTTGTGGCAGCCCCTGAGATATTGGAAGACTGCTATCATGTCTCTCCTAGTCCTTCTTTTCATTAAATGAGACATACCCAGTTCCTGCAACCATTCTTTATATGTTTTAGCCTCCAGCCCCCTAAAACATATAAAGAATAGTTGCTGGAAACTAGGTAGGTCCTGCTAATCCGAATGCTTCATACTAGATGTTCTTTACTGTCCAAATCTTCCCTACTTTTAAGTTGGAATCTTTTCCTCAATAAGATCCCTTTTTTCATTAAAAGAAAAAGGGGGAATCATCTATCTGGCAATGGGACACTGGATTGCAGCCAGGGGTGATTTTGCTTAGGAGGCAAAATACAAAATCCTATCAATAAATATGGAGACACGTTCTCGAGAAAACACCATTAAAGTTGAAAAATATTTTTGCAAATTGCAAGTGGCGGAGCTCCTCTGACAAGGTACAAGCAGATGTTTTCTAAACCAATTCTTCTCTACTGATTATCGTGGTATATTCTGATTTTCATACTTCCATGGATAGTTTGACAGTTTTGGTCAGAAAGCTTTAGTATTAAGGATTCTGAATGGAAATTTGGGGGGGGGGGGAAATAAATAAAAATCAAATGCCTAAGGCATCCCTACCGAAGTAGAAATTAGACACTGCTACGAATTAATTCTTTTCATCTTTCGTAAAAGAAGAGAAATTTCGCAAGACTTTTTTTTCCATCTCTGCTCATCATCATAAGGAGCGTTCTGAGTTGGCTTGGTTTTTCAACATACGTCAAACCCCATCTCAGATCCAGTTAAGTAAATTGTAAACCTTTCCCCCCAAAATAGTCCATTTAAAAACATTCATTCTAACCAGAGTAAATCAAGTTAATGGTTTCCTGGCTTTAGCAACATCTCAAACATATCCATGTAAACATGCATCCTATCAATCAGGCTGCACAGATATACAAGCTAATTCCCTCATTGCATTTGCCAAGATAGACTAAACAAATGATGAAAGTGGTCAGGAATGAAAGAGAAACGAAGGAAAGGATCTGTTTAAAGAGAAAGATTTTATAACCTTTTAAGAAGAGAAAGAAGATCAGTACTACACATGGTTCTTAGGTCTGAGCACATACAACACAGGACTAACACCTGACAAAACACGCATAGGTGCAAATCACTTCAATTAAATTTATCAGTGCAAGCTTCCTCTAGTAATCTCTTGCTGTTCATTTAGATGGCAAACTAAAATTGTTGGTAGCAATCTCATAATTATGAGAGGGAAAGGTCTTTCTTGTATTGGTGGGAAGGAAGGGAGGAAGGAAGGAAGGAAAAAGAGAAAGAGAGTGAGAGAAAGTGAGAGAGAAGGGAGGGAGAGAGGAAGAGAAAAGAGGGGACGGAAGGGGAAGGAGGGAGAGGGAAAAGAAGGAGAGAAAGGAGTGGGGGGAAGGGAGGGAGGGAGGAAGGAAAGAGCATTTGAACAAATGTCCATAGGAACTTGTTATCGTAAGAAAAAGGACTATATATAAAAACTATACAGACTCTATACAAGGACTATGTATAATGGTATAGACTAGAAACTACCTTTTATGCAAAAATAACATTTTAGAAAAAAAAAGGTTCTTGCTTTCCCTGTTACTTGTAGAATCAAAGTAACCTTTTTTAAAAAATATATATCTGCCATTATCATTTTATGGCATTTCTTGATCTGCCATTACTTTATGACAACCATGTAGAGAAGTGGTCAGAAACTAGAGGAGTTGGGATAACTTTCCACAGGATTTCCAGACAGCATAGACAATGGCTAATTCATCACGAATCTCCAAGATCAGATAGGAACAACAATCTAATCTAAGAGTTCCGAGATGGCTTTGTGTATCTCAGCAGGTAGATAATACCTGACAAACCTTACTGGAAACAAAACAGGGTTCAAATCAGTTAGTAAGGCGACCAACTTTTTTACAATGAAAAGGAGGACAAATAAATTGGAAAAAATATATCGTAAATAAAAGAAATATTTCATTCATTGCAACAATAATACACTAAAATATGATATATGCATAATAAAAACATTTGCAACATTTTATATTGTAATTATGCTTACATGCCTGTTAATTATTATTTAAATGAGTACTTTTCCATTGAATTAATATTTTTTGTCAATGTATCATCTTCTAACAATATATTGGAAATATCTGAACGAGAAATATCCTTCATATTGAATTTTACGGCAAGTGCTGCAGCTAGAGTATCAACATTCAATCTCGATTTCTCACTTGTCGAAAAATCATTGGCAATTGAAAAAAACTCTTTCAACTGCTGCATTAGTTCCAAGGCAGCACAATGTAAATTGAACAAGTATAAATAAATGTTTACATGGAATATGTTCATTTTTGAAATGGCTGAAAATATCCACCCATCTTTTATCAATTTCAACGTGTTGATTTTCCCATTGTATTAATTTTTCAGAATTTAAATATACATTCAGTCTTCTTTCTTCAAAGAGACAATTGTCGTCTATTTTAATGCCTAGCATTTCCTTAGATAAAAATTCAAAACAAGATTCAATATCTGTTCAATATACTTGCGATGAAGTAAAAAAAAAAAACCATTAAAAACTGTTTAATAAAATACGTCACATAACGCGCAACAGATTAGCCTTCAAATATCAAAAAGGAGGACATATAGGAGGACACTTTTCAAGGGAGGACAGAACTTACAAAAGAAGGACTGTACTCCCTAAAGGAGGATGGTTGGTCACCTTACAGTTAGTCCTTGCCTGAGACCACAGTAGGAAGACTCAGCAGCCTATCTGTCAGGAGTAGACAAGAGTAAACCACTTACAGCAGTGGCCAAAATTGTGGAAACCTTTTTGTGGGGGGAAAGTGTATTTTTGAGATTTGATGGCTAATAACATCACTTTTTTTTATAGTAGTACCATAACATTTTATATCAACGGAAAGACAATTTAATCAAGAATGTAATGCAATAACTTTTATGAAGGATTTGCTATTAGAATAGCAGTTATGAAGAAGAAAAGTGAAACACATAGAAAAAATATACAAAAATTATCACCATAGAACAAATGAGATATACAAAATTTATATCACCACGTCAGTTAATGCCTAGTTGGCTATCTTTTAGCATGAATTACGGCCTTACAGGGGCTTCCCATGGAGTGAACCAAGTCTTTTAGTTCTGCAACTGTTGTCACGTGAAATTAAGATTGAATGATTGCTTCTATTAACTGAGTTTTATTGCTGGATCACTTCTGACCTATAACTTTTCATAGAATACAGATAATTGAACAAACTTCATTGCATTACATTCGTGATTAAATTATCTTTCCATTGATATAACATATAATTTTATGGTACTACTCCCCAAAAAAGGGGCGTTGTTAGCCATCAAACCTCAAAAATACACTCCCCCCCCCAAAAAAAGGCTTCCACAATTTTGGCCACAACTGGATGTATGCTGCCAAGCAAACTTCCTTGTCCCCAGAGACAGGTTCTTCCCAACAGATGAAATTAAGAAGGTATGAAGAAAATTTGGGTCAACATGAACAGCTAGAACATTGCAAACTAGACCCAGCTCTTCCTGTCTTTAAGCCCTGGTGTTGAAGCCCATCAGTGGAGAGGTTTGTTTTGCATGCTACATCTCCCAGCTATTTTTTAACGAACTGTTAAAATTGTGAAATTGGATTTGTGGTAATTAAGGGAAACCTACATTTTTCTTCTAAAGGAAGTCTTGGCTGGCCTCGCCCACCGAGGAGCAAATGTTCAACTTCCACTCTACTACTCCAACTGGAAAATCTGCTTTCAATGAAACAAGGAACCTTCTGACCTTAACAAAAGGCAACCGGTTCATTTTTTGAGCAACTTCAGAAACAACACCAAAGATGGAAGAAGAAGAAAAATCTACATCTTGGGATCTACATTCAGCGCACTTCTCAGATCAAGTCTATCTGTCACCTTGAACTGAGCTCTTCACTGTGCATCCACGTTGTTTTCTTGTAACAAGGAAATGACTTGTTGTTGCGTCTTCTAGGATGTTCTGTCATCTTCTCCGCTTAGCCTACAGCCTGGGGATTGTAGGGTAACCTCCCATTCCGACATGAACCTAACTAGATCCTGTTAAGTTTCTGAGCCCAGACAAGTTACTAATTACTAAGAATTTTAGGAGGACATTTTTTCAGGATGGGGAAAAAGCAGGCAAGCTTTCCATTTGATCATGGAAGCCTGAAGCATTCTTTACTTGAATGCATTGGTGAGAAGAGCTGCACTGGCTTCCTGTGGTCTATCGAGTGCGTTTCAAGGTCTTGATTACGATCTTTAAAGCGCTCCATGGCTCAGGACCTAGTTACCTGCGGGATCGTATTCTGCCCCATACATCCCTGCGACCCATCCGCTCGCACAGAGAGGGACTTCTCCAGGTGCCGTCCACCAGACAGTGCCATGGGGCGGCGCCTAGGAGCAGAGCCTTCTCTGTGGCGGGCCCAGCCCTGTGGAATGACCTCCCCCCGGATATTAGGACCACTACTGACCTCCGCTCCTTCCGTATAAAGCTCAAGACCCACCTATTCCAAATAGCCGGCCTGGCTCAACCATAACTTCATAATGCTCCTGATGGGTTTTTTAATTCAGTAATTTTATTTAATGGGATTTTAAATTGTGTTTTTTAATTGTCTTTCACTTATGAGTCTACCTCCTCCATGCACATGTATATGTCTTTGTTCTTTATGTATATATGTTTGTCTTTATCTGTATTTTATCTGTTTTGATTGTACGCCGCCCCGAGTCCTTCGGGAGAGGGTTGCGGCTAATCAAATAAATTATTATTATTATTATTATTATTATTATTATTATTATTATTATTATTATTATTATTATTATTATTATTATTATTATTATTATTATTATTTATTACTACCATAAGATTAAATCTAGTCTTACTAAACACACAGATGGTTAAATTTATGTTTTCACCAACAAAGAAATAAAGGGAGACTAGTATAACAGTAAAGATTCCCCTCGCACATATGTGCTAGTTGTTCCCGACTCTAGGGGGCAGTGCTCATCTCCGTTTCAAAGCCAAAAAGCCAGCGCTGTCCGAAGACGTCTCCATGGTCATGTGGTTGGCATGACTAAATGCCAAAGCCACATAGAATGCTGTTACCTTCCCACCAAAAGTGGTTCCTATTTTTCTACCTGCATTTTATGTGCTTTCGAACTGCTAGGTTGGCAGAAGCTGGGACAAGTAACGGGAGCTCACTCCATTACACGGTGCTAGGGATTCGAACCGCCGAACTGCTGGCCTTCCCAATCAACAAGCTCAGCGTCTTAGCCGCTGAGCCACCGAGTCCCTTTAATTTACCCAACCCTTAGCCAATAAAAAGGATGCTTTTTAAAAGGAAAATGTCTTACATCACTCCCAGCAGAAGACACATGAATTTATATTTTGGCAAATCTCTAAGAAGAGGAAACCCAAAGCTGAGGTTTGCCCATCCCAGTCCATAGGATTATCTCTGTTCTGAAATGGGTACCACAGTCCTAAAATCTTTCTCCACTCAGGGTGTTAAAACAGGAATAAGGTGGCAGCCTAGTAGAAAGTTTTCATTTACAGAAAAGAAGAAAAAGGTTCTGCGTTCTCCTAACAGGACGTCTAAATGATCTGTAGCCAATCTCCACCTCTTCAAAGTCAAACCAATCCCACCCTTAAATGAAACAACTCTGGAAATATCCAAGAAGCAGACATCCTTCGCACTGCTCATACAGCAACACAACTCTAACGTCCAAAACAAATTTCAGAGCTCAAAATTATTTTCAGTTTCAGGATGACTTTTTTTTTTGTCTTCTGCTGCAGCTGCAACTGTGATTTTAACCACCAACATGCCATCATCGTCATCACCATTGCTCAATTTCTGAGTATTTTAGGTCACCATCAATCCTTTCACTTCATTCTAAGTGGAAAACCTTGAGAAATGCCACGGTAGCCCAGTTCCCACCCTTCCGAGTTCTGCTTCAGCAAATGTAGGCCACCCCTCTGCCTCCAGAAATCTATCATTCGTATACCGCATTCGATTTCCCTACCTTTCTTTTCAAAGAATCTGCTGTCAATCCGTCAGATGATGGCTCAGGCCTCAAACTAGCCTGAATGACTATTGGATTTCTTAGTCAAGCATCTTTTGCATTATCCTTAAATGGATTTAGTTCTCCATATATATATTTTTTTAAACTCTTGTGTGAGTGTTACTTGTCCCTTTATAAATTTTATGTTTTGTGTGTATGTCTGTGTGTGTATGTACCTGCATGTGTAAGCACACGCACAGAGAGAGACAAATACAATGTATAAAGGGATAAGTAGCACGTGTTACTTAGTCCTTTATAAATTTTATTTTGTCTGTCTGTGTTTGTGTGCGTACACATACACACCACAGGAACACACATACACACAGAGACAAATAAAATTTATAAAGGGATAAGTAACACGCACACAAAGATTAAAAAAAATAATATATGACCAACTAAATCCATTTAAGGCTAATACAAAAGGCCCTTATATATTACTAGTTTTTTTAAAAACTTGGTCTATTTTGTCTCTCTTTTTAGCTCTTAACATGACAGACAGTCTCGACTTAAGATCGCAACCGAGCCCCAGATTTCTGTTGTTAACCGAGACGGTTGTGAAGCAAGTCTTGCCCCAATTTTACGACCTTTCCTGCCACAGTTGTTAAGCGAATCACTACAGATTTTCCCATGAGTAAACGTAGCTGTTCAATGAATCTGGCTTCCCGGTTGATTTTGCTGGTCAGAAAGTGACCACGTGACTCCAAGACACTGCCAACTGGCAGTGAGCCAACCCTCTGCATTTTGACCCTGGGGAAGCCGCACCCATCGAAACTGTGAAAAACACTTTTTTCAGTCCTGGGGTCCCTTTGAACGGTCGCTAAATGAGCCGTTGTAAGTCGAGGACTACCGGTTATTAGCTGTTTTTAATGCCTCCTCTTCCTCTGCTGATCTAGGATCAGAGATCACAGGGATCTGGTCTCCTGTCCTTTCCAGTTCCCCACCTTTCTCCTCCAAGAGGCCATATTTCACCTTTGCACACCTTTCTGCCCTAGCTGGCCAGCTGAACACCTGTGCAGCTCAGCTCCTGGATCGCATTTCTTCTTCTTCTTCTTTCCTCCCCCACCCCCTCTCCTTTCTCTTCCACCCAAAGCCTAAATCTCTCTGGAATGAAGCCCCTCCAAACGCCAGATGGAGACCAAGCCTGAGCGAGACCCCCCTGAGATTCCCCCTCCCATGCTCGGATCCCTCTCGGGAGACACCCCCCCCCTTCGGAGCCCAACAAAGAGACGGCAGGGCAAACAAAACAGACAAAAAAACTTGGGTAGGGTCCATTCCATCACTATTCCGGAATCGCCGCCTTCGCTTTCCAAACTCTTCAGGCGATCGCTCCGTGGTTGAAAAAAAAAATTAATAATCGTTTTAAAAATCCAGATTTTTTTTGTTTTGTTTCAAAGCCACCCTTCGCCCCCCTCCCCATGAAAACAGAAGCCGCAACTAGGAAGTAAAGCGCTCACCTCGGTCTTGCTGCTGTATTTCAGGCCGGAGACCTTCGTTTTGGCCCCCGAAGGTGGGCGATAGATATTCATCTTTCCTCCGGGTTAGGAGAGGCAAGCCTTCATGTAACGATTAATCGCTTTGGCGGGGGGGGGGGCGAGGAGGGCGTTAAGTGGGGAGGGGGTCGTGGGGGGGGGGGGAAGCGAGCGATGATGCGGGAAGAGAGAGTCAAGAATTCCCCCAAAAGAAAAAGAAAAGAAAAAAAAGGTCGAACTGCCGACGACGGGCGCAAAGTTCGCTCCAACTTTGTCTCGCTTCCAGACGCAACTTTCGGTCTGCCCTACAAAGCCAAGAGGGAAAACCCAGACGGGGGGTGATCCACACACATCCGGTGCTCGCCCTGGGGGAGGTTTCTTCTCTTCTTTCTTCTTCTTCTTTTCTTTTTCTCCTTCTTTCTCTCCCTTCTTTGTCTCCTTTTCTCCTCCTCTCTCTCTCTTGAAGTGGGTCGCGCGCGGGCGCGCTCGCTCTCCTCCCTCTCGCCTTCCTGGATCGCCCTTTTGCGCGCACAGGTGACCCGTGGCGGGGCGGAGCTGCTGTTGCTGCTGCTGCTTGAGCGCCCGGGATATTTACCTGGAGGCGCCCCGCCCGCCTCTCCTGCTGGCAGGTGAGGGGTGGGAAGCAATAGCCAATCAGAATAGAGCTTGGACGGGGCCTTGGAGGTCTTCTAGTCCGACCCCCCTTGGAATTGAGAGGAGCCACCCGTTTCTAGTATGATTTATACTGATTTATTTGGAGTGGGAATGGTTTGCAGGGAGCAAGGCTTGTGTGTGTCCATCGGGAAGTGAACACTTGTTGGGCTCAGACACTGAAATAAACTACCGTGGGGTTGGTTGTGCTGTGGAAAGTTATCACCCATCCCTCTCCCAGAAAAATGAAATATCCTAGGAAATATTGAAAAGGCAAAATATATTTCCCTGGATGTGAAAAGGAAGAAACATGTTTTAAATTGAGAATAGCTCCTTGTAGCTTCCCTCCCCCCACTCACTTTGTCAATGGGCCATTAAGAAGGCCAAGCCAGTCCCTTTACATAATAAAGAGTTATCCCCTTCAGCTCCAGGGGGATGGGATTAAGGCATGATAATATTGGCCCTTTACCCAACTCCCCACATGGCATCTGAACTCAACCAAACCTGGATTCAAAACGCAACCTAGAGAGTTGCCCCTGCATGGCCCCATGGGAGTCTGACAACCAATCAGAAGACAAGCTCAAGATCAAAGGCCAGAGAGGGCATAAAACCAGGAGCTCAGCATCTCAGTCATCCCTTCTCTTCTTCTCCCAAACATTGAAGCCTGTGATCACCTTTTCTGTTCAGGACTCAAGCCATGTGATCCTGTCCACCATTAAACCATCTTTCCAAGCAGCCTCCATGTCTCCAGTGTCTTTTCCCCCACTTGGAGCCAAACCCAGAAGGACATTTCTTCCAACAGTGCCTTGGTCAACTCTTGACCAGTAAATACGGATTACTTTATTTGTTTGTTTGTCAAACCTGTACAAGTTAACAAATATAGGTACGAACATGAACAAAGGAAGTAAATACAAATAAATGGGAACAGTAAGACGGACGGTAGGCACGCTGGTGCGCTTATGCGCGCCCTCTTTACGGACCTCTTAGGAATGGGGTGAGGTCCATAGTAGACAGTTTGACGTTGAAGCTGTGGGTGTTAGAGGATGTATCAACAGTCGGGGAGAGCATTCCAGGCATTGACCACTCTGTTGCTGAAGTCGTATTTTCTGCAATTGAGTTTGGAGCGGTTTATCTTCAGTTTGTATCGATTGTTTGCCCGTGTATTGTTGCTGTTGAAGCTGAAGAAGTCGTTGACAGGTAGGACATTGTAGCAGATAATTTTGTGTACTAAGCTTAGGTCAGACATTAGTTGGCATAGTTCTAGATTGTCCAAGCCCAAAATTTCAAGCCTGTTGGCCTAAGGGATTCTATTGTGAGCAGAGGAGTGGAGGACTCGTCTCATGAAATGCCTCTGGACTTGCTCAAGCATATTAATGTCCGATATACAGTGTGGATTCCAGGCAGAGGAGCTGTATTCGAGAATTGGTCTGGCAAAGGTTTTGTATGCCCTAGTTAGCAATACAGTGTTACCGGAGAAGAAGCTTCGCTTTATGCCTGGACACATTGTGGGAATCTAGCCAAGTGTAGTTTACTTAGTAAATTGGTGAGTGAGATCTCTGTTATTATTGGAGTAGGCTAATGCAATGTGCTTCCAAAGGGAACTAATAGGAAAATACATGACTGGAGAAAAGATAGGTGGTTTTAAGCACTGGCCAGTCTTAGTAGAGCAAATAGTTGCAACCTTGAACTTTGATTCAGAGAGGGAACATTTTGGATGGGCAGGAAAACTGGTGCTCTTTTTTAAATGGTTTCCAGAACTGAAGGTATCCATTCAACCGTGTGTGTGTGTGTGTGTGTGTGTGTGTGTGTTGAGAATTTGAGTTGTAATCCTAGCATTTCTGTGAGGGGCAGCCAACTCTGCTGTGGCCCTCTAGGATTAAAAGGCCATAGCAATGAAGTAAAATAGCCAGTAATGAAAAAAATATATTCAGATAGGCAATGCTGAAAAATTTCTGCGCAATCACAAAGATGCCCAGAGAACAATCTAAGATAGGTAGTTAGGTAGGTATAGAGACAGACAATTTCACATTGCTGGAATTTACTGCAGATTTAGTTTAAAAAGTACCTAGACTATGGGGGGAAATAGCGTGTGAATGAATGAAGTACCTGCATGAAAGGCAAGATATATTAAATATATGAGGAATAACTTCAGCATCAAGGGGCAGAATTAATGGAAAAGTTAGTTACAGCAGAGGATTGTGTTTCCTAGCAATTTTACAGGATCACTGACTGGTGTTTTTACTGCAAGCTGTCTAGTACGTCTGTCAGGGTGTCTTACACTGTCTTTAGATCATCCCAAGTATTCATTACACGAGAACATGTTGCTACCTGGAGGATTTAAAATCCAGTGAGAAAAATATCCAGCCAAGAAGGAAATGCTGGTTGATGAGCAGAAGAGCGAGCCAGTCAACCAGACAAAAACAGTGGCCTACAAAAGCTTGAAAAGGAGAAACTAAGTTGACCCTCATGGCTATCAGGGCAGAACTTGAATTAATTTGAATTAGAACATTGCTGGAAGGGGCCTCAGAGGTCTTCTAGTCCAGCCCACTGCTCAACCAGGAGATCCTATACCTCTTCTGCATCTCAAGCAAGAAAAATCTCAACTTCTGCAAATTGGTTTACCTTTTGTGGACCTTAAGATACCCTGGATGTTTTATATAGGTGTTCTGACCTAGGCTTCCTGATACAGTAAAAAGCATGCGCTTAGTCCCAAAAACCCTTTTTATTTCAAAGGCTGTGAATTATGTTCATTCACAGCCCAAAATGAGTCCCAAATAGTTGTAAAGAGTCCTACAGTAGTCTGCCAAAGTCCTTCGGCATAAGGCTGATAAGCACCCACCTTTATCTCCCTTGGAACGCTGCCAAAGACTTAACTGGCAATTAGCTTGGCAAAGCCTCATGGACCAAAAAGTCAAAACGGAGCTTCAGAAGGTAAACTGACCAGCATGAACCAAGTCGCTTCCTGCAAAGACTCACGTGTCTTTGCTCCTCCTTTATGTCCTATGGGAGGGGCCAAGCACCTCCAAGCCTTACTTCAGAGTCGTCCCTTCTGTCTTAACTGTTCTTGCTTTCTGGCATGTGTGCACTGGGAACAAGGGGAGCCTATTCCTCTGCCTCGCTGCTGTCTGACTCTGGAGTCCCCGGAGGCAGCACATAACTCCCAGATGGCCCCCTCTCTGCCTCCGACGCAGAACCCTCGTCCGAGCCTTTCCCAGATTTCAGGACTGGCCCATGTTCCTCCCCAACCTCCTCACTGTCCGATTCTGCTGCCAGCTCTGCAGGCCGCTTGGCAGACCACAGCAATAAGATGTACGCAGACAGCGGAATGAGATGGTTCGTTAAAGGAGGATAAATGTCTGCTTGCCCTTTATTTCAAAGTCTGTGCATTCTTCCAGCGTTTATGAGGGATCTTTATGCTTTGAAAATTCTTTTAAAGAAGTGCTTCGGCTCTTGTGTGAACGCAGCACCTGTCAGTCGCCCGTTAAACAATGCATACACATCTTTTCAGACTTCAGGGCAAGGATGCTTTTAAGAGTTGCCTCAAGCAAATTATGTTAATGATTGATTCACGAAAACAATGGCATCTTTTTTTTCCCCTCCTGGGTCTTGCAGATGTGATTGAAGCTAAGCAGGCTCACCAGAATTGCTCTGGGCTCCTATAAGATCCAAAATACTTATTTCTGAATTATGTACATTTTACCATATTGTTTGAATAAACATACAGAAAATGGCAAGTGTCTGCCAAATTCTACAATTCTCATTATTAGTTTTCAAACAAAGTGCCATTTTCAAACCCTGGGGTATTGTTCGTTATGTTTTCCCAACTTTTCTGATTCTTGCACCCCAAAGTAGATGCTAGATTTAATCCCCACCTTCTGGTAATAAAGTAAAATACACTTGATTAACATCTGATTTTAATGTCAGATGACATCGTAATAGCTAGCAACTCTGACTTTTAAAAAAAACCAAGGCCATGCAAAACTGTGGACATGGTATGCAATAACTATCGTGGTTCACAGGCGTGGCATTTTTCTCGTAGGAAAAATACAGACGAAATAGATATTACTTTTCTCAGTATCACTTTTGAAAAATGATAGCTGACAATAGAACAAAACAGTTTAGGTAATATAGCTGAGCTGATGTCAAGAGTTTGTTCATAAAGTTTTGTAATCTTTATTCAAAAAGCAATAAAAATCAACAGTTAGGCTCAATCTCCACTAAAGTGAGCAAGTTAAGTAGTCACCAAGCTCTGGGGTGAGGTTGGTTTCACCTGTGATTTCGAGAAGCGATTTTTCCTGTCCCATTAAGGCCACCAACATTTTTCAAAATGGGGTTAAGAGGGAACAAAAGAATTGAACTCTTGGCTTTGTTCACAACTAGCTCATCTTCTTATGAGATTTTCTTGTGCAATCTGCTGCGGGAGAGAGAAACATCTGCACACAGAAAGAAGGACCATCAACCCAAAGTGGTCTCAGACCTCAAAACAACAATCATAAACGTACACAGAACAGACAAAAACATTGGGAACAAACAATAAAAATCCAGATTGCAGAAAGTCCAATCCAGTGTCCGCTACTTCCAACACTCCCTTTCTTCTTCTTGTCTTATTCGGAATCCTTTGTGGAAGCATACACTCCCACCAACACAAGCCAAGAGACTCTCCATCACTCAAAAATTCAATGTGGACTTCACTAGCACGCTACGCTAGCTGGGCTTGTATTGGTGGGTCTGCCTATTCAGAACCCAAGGGACCACCGGAGATACTTCTAGTTACATTGGGAACCAACCTGCACATCGCCAAGTCCCACCTGAGCGAGACGTCACTCAGGTGAAAATGGCGCGAGAGAACTAGAGACTTAGTTGTACAAAAAATGTAATTCTGCCGACACTTTCACGGCTGATCCTGGGTCTGTTTTGGAGACGGGGCTGCTGTGACAACTACAGTGGATACTGCTTTTGTAGTGCCAGAGACTGTTCCCGACTGGAGATGGGAGGCTGGGACGGTCTGAATCCGCACCTGTACAGAATAGGACAATGAGATTAGAAATCTCCCCCATACTGCAGAAAATATCAATACTAGCAAATAGCAATAGCACTTAGACTTACATACTCCTTCATAATGCTTTTACAGCCCTCTCTAAGCGGTTTACAGAATCAGCCTCTTGCCCCCCAACAATCTGGGTCCTCATTTTACCCATCTCGGAAGGAGGGAAGGCTGAGTCAACCTTGATCCAGTCAGGATCGAACTCCCGGCAGTGGGCAGAGTTAGCTTGCAATACTGTATTCTAACCCCTGCGTCACCAGGAAGTGTATGTGATGTAAGGCAATGCAATAACAATAATACTTAGACTTACATACTGCTTCATAATGCTTTTACAGCCCTCTCTAAGCAGTTTACAGAATCAGCCTCTTGCCCACAACAATCTGGGTCCTCATTTTACCCACTTCAGAAGGATGGAAGCTGGGTCATGATTGAACTCATGGCTAAGGGCAGAATTTTCCCACAATAGCAATAGCACTTAGACTTATATGCCACCACAGTGCTTTATAGCCCTCTCTAACGGTTTACAGAGTCAGCCTCTTGCCCCCAACAATCTTGGGTCCTCGTTTTACCCACCTCGGAAGGATGGAAGGCTGGGTCAACCTTGAGTCTGGTGAGATTCGAACTGCCAAATTACAGGCAGCAGAAGTAGCCTGCAGTACTGCATTCTAACTTATGCCACTATGGCTCATGGTGCTAGGGGGAAAGTCTGTCGTTAAGCCAAATTTCTAAGCTTGCCTCACCCGTGCCCCTCAAATCCTCAACCTCTGACCGAATCACTCTCTAAAGTGCACAAATAAATAAATCACACCCCAAAACTAATTGCAACCGTCAAGGCAATGGTGATATTTCAAAGCCAAGCCGTGTAGACACTGAATGGGGTTCCTTACCTGGGCCGCCTGTCCTTGTTGCTGCAGCTGTTGCAACTGCTGGGCAGTCAGGAAGCTCACTGGTTTGTTCCCAGCAATCAGTTTGGTTCCAGCTGGCATAGTGGTAAGGATGATATTCCGCCCCAACCCGCTAATGCTGTGGAAAGCAAGCCACCCAGAAGTCAGGGGGAGATTGGAAGCAGAAAGCGACAGACTCTTTTGCACGAGGCTGGGCTTTTGGCATTAGTCACTGCAGCCTCCAGGTTCCCAACAGTTTACAAAAACAACGTCAGCAAGGATTCAATGTCACAGGGATGCCTCCCAAAGTCTTACCTAGTGAAAGCTGGTTTTTAAAAAAAATATCAAACTAGTATCGTCTCTAGCAGGGAAGGAATTGATGTTCACCTGCTTTAGGAAGAAACATCATTTCTCCTCTAGCAGTGCCCCTACTTTAAAGTTTGTGTTTCCAGGATCTCAGTTGAATTCTGCACATTTCACTAGGAGGCGATTTGGTATAAGGGCAGTGATGGCTAAGCTTTTTGTCGTGGCTTGCTGAAAGCGCATATGCGCATGCTCACACCTGTAATGCAATGAACGCACGACACCCCCCCCCCTTCGGTTTGGGCCTAGCAGGCCTCCCTGAAGCCTCGTGGGACCAAAAACAGAGTGCTCCACCCTGCACCCTGTACATGTGCACATGACTCCCCCACCCTCCAAGCATGTGCACGCATCTCCCGCATGCGTCCTGCCCCCCCGCGCAGCAGAGACCTGAAAATCAAGTGGCTGGCAGGAGCTGCACACTCGTGCGTGATGGAGGTGAGTTGGGGCGAAGGGTCGCCTGCCCTCAGAGAGGGCTCCGCATGCCACCTGTGGCACACGTGCCATAGGTTCGCCATCGCGGGTATAGGGGTTAAGCCTCCAGGCTAAAAACCAGGAAACCTAGGCATGAAAGCTGGCTGGGTGACTTTGGCCCAATCATTCTTAGCCCACAGCTCAGTTGACAGCCGGTGAGTCAATTCCTGCCAGTCAACAGATCAACGTTTAGCTGATCCCTAAACATGAACCTTGTGGGAAAAATGCTAGGGGAAAAAAGAATAATTCTGCACATCTCATTGCAAAGAGAACTGTTTTATGGGGAAACACGGTTGCCATAGAGCTGAAGGGATGGACAGGAAATCCTCCTCCTGCTTTAAAGAACTGGTGAAAAAACAACAAATACAGTCAATTAATTTTTCAATCTGAAAATGTTATGTTCTGCGGAGCTGAGGACTACATTGCAAGAGCTACAGAAGGTGGTTAGGATTTGAACAATTTAGAGGGAGGGGGGAGGCGGAATGGTGATAGCCAAATAAAGAAAGACCCTATGCAACATTCACTATCATTCAGGTGTTGTTGTTGTTTTTAAAAAAGCACCAAACTGGACACTACTTAACCTATTCTACAGGCTGAGATTTTGTTTTATGTTTTCAGCGGCTAAAAGAATTAGGGCCTGGTTTAGATGGTTATTGCCAGAGGGAATGTTGATCTTCTGGGAGGGAAATAGGATTAGAATTAATACAGTGCAGGAGGCTGAGGCCTTCATTAAAAAGCATACTTCCCTCCTAGAGGACAAACACAGCGAGGGTAGTGGAAGGGACAGTAAGGTGCAAGACAAGAAGGGGGAGGGGGCTGTGGCTCCCTCTGGGGACAGGGAGGAGGGAGCAATATCAAAAAGGCTCAGGTCACAAAAATAAAAGTATTTGAAATAACAGCAATTGCTGATATTCTAGAAAGTGACAAAGGTAAATGATTGAACACATGATTGACAAGATAGAACAAGACTCTGTTTTATGCTTATCTTTTACCTTTTGTTTTTAAGATTGTAAAAATTGTGAGATTTGGATGGATTTCTATCACTAGTGTGGGAGCTGCCAAAAAATTTTATATACCCCTTTTTCCTTTTCCCATAAATGTTTAAAAACCAATAAAATTCTTTTAAAAAAATAAACGAATTAGGGCCTTTTTGAGAACTTTCAATCCTCTTGTTGGCTTTCCAGTGGCCTAATTACAGCCCTAAGGAATTCATTACTGAAAGATTCCCAATTCCTCCTGCATTACTCACTTGGCCCCCAGGTTGCCTTTGATGATGGGCGCAGTCACAACATTCTTGCCTTTCACAGGCTGGCTGATGACCGAGAGGGGCACGGTGATTCGGGTAGGCAGTTTCCCCTGGGTAAATAAATAATATGCAGAAATGATTTGTTATCCTTTCTTCTGCCCTACAGATACCCAAATATCCATAGAGAGTAGTATAAGAGTATAAGACGCAACAGAGTATAAGACGCACCAAGGTTTTGAAGAGGCAAATTAAAAAAAAAGTTTTTGCACTCTGCAAACCTCCCCAAAACAGCCTGCTTTTCGTGAAAACAGGCCCGTTTTTTCCCCCCAAAAAGGCATGAATAGCAGAGTGCTCCTGAGGGGATGGGGCGAGGGGGGCAAAAATGAGCAAAAAAGGTCCGTTTTTCATGAAAACGGCCCTGCTTTTCGTAAAAAAAGGACATGGATAGCCTTTAGGAAACTTATGGTACTCCTGGGGGCTGGGGGGGGGTTAAAATTGGGCAAAAAACAGACCATTTTTTGCTCATTTCTGCCCTCCCCATCCCCATCCCCCCAGGAGCTCTCTGAAAGTCTTCTACAGGCTCTGCACGGCCATTTTGGTCAGTGGGGGAGGCAAAAAATGCTGGATTCAGTGTATAAGGCGCACCCAGATTTTCAGCCTTTTTGAGGGAAAAAGGTGCGCCTTATACTCTGAAAAATATGGTAATCCTTCCACTTGTAAACAATTCTTAATGACGGAAGAAACCAGAATAGCAACAAAGCGACTTATCTTCAATGCCGAGACTTTCCCCGTCTCAAGGGAGCCTCTGGAAAATCAACGTTACTTACTGGCTGGGAGGTGGAAACCACTGTGGTGCTGACAGGAACCTGTCGCACAGTGGAGGTTCCTGGTCCTATCGATATGGGTGTTCCCGCCGCTGACACCACAGCGACGGCCTTGGAGACGGAAGCCGTCATGGTGGGCAGGGAAACAGCGGAGGTATGGCCAGCCCCAGGGATGCTGACCGAAGAAGAAGAGGTCATGTGCTTGGCATGAGTGGCTACTGTAATTGTCTGGCCAGGTTTGGGTGGCATGACCCCCATGCCCTGTACAATCCTTATGGTGGCCGCTGGCTTGGCTTCAGAGGAGGCTATCGTGGTCATGGCTTTGCCCTTGTGGTCCGCCACGGACATGCCCAAAGCAGGCATCAGTCGGAAAGCAGAACCGGCAGACTCCACCGTTTTCAAGTCTGGCGTCACTTTGACCACGGTTGGTCCAGCAGGACTGGGGGAAGCAGAGGTGTTGGGTGTGCTGGTCTTGGCCGGGGAGTCCGAGGATTGGATGGGGCTTGAGGTCACACGCAAAGTGGCGCAGATGCCCTTCCCTGCAGGGTTGCTTCCAGCGGCGGCGGCTGTGCTGAAGAGGTCTTGAGTGAGTTTGACAGTCGTGACTTGAGACTTGGCCAAAGTGGCCATCATGTCCGGAGTGATGCGGAGAACTGTCTGCCCCTTGGCATCGGTGGTGATGGAGGACGGAGGCAGGCGCAGCACATCCTTGCCTTGAATACGGAAGTTGGATGTGGTAAGTGGGAGGCTGCTCCCAGTCTGGCTCTTCATGCCCAGCTGTCCGGTAATAGCCACCTGCAAAGCAAAGCAGGCACCGATCTGTTTTAAGAAACGCTGGTGGGACTGGGTGTAGCCACGTCAGCAATGCTGGTTATATTGCGTGTGTAGCCATGCCAACTAAACAGGGCTGGTAGGCCCAAAGTGATATGGAAAGTGCCTTTCAGTTATTAAAACCTTGAGCTCTTTAAAAAACCAGGCAAATTCATGGGCAACGGGACCATCCCTACAAGGCTGAGTAGCAGGGGTGAAATGCTACCGGTTCGGACCGGTTCGCCTGAACCGGTAATAAAAAAAATGTTACCAGTTGGAGTGAACCGATATTTCCAAAGATCAATGGTGACGTGTGATTTATATTAGCTACAATCGTCGGATTTCCTGCTTTCTAGCTAATCTAAATTGCGTAGCACAGCTGATTCCCTCCCCCCCACCTGCTGTTCTACTTACCTTTGCAGGTGCGCTCGGTAACAAGCTCCTCCCACCTGCCCGAACATCATCACATCTGGTTTTTTACGCTCTGCGCATGCGCGGTAGGTCATACACATACGCAGAGGTGGCCGCTCACCTTTGCGAACCAGTAGTGAAGGTAAGTTAATTTCACCCCTGCCGAGTAGCCTCCTGGGATCTATTTCCTAGTTTATAACACAGCTGCCAGAAGCCTGAATTTCCTCTTCCATTCTACCATCTCCTTTCTTTTGAGCCATGACTGTGAGAATGACATGGCGTTATGCGCTTTTATTTGAATAAATTTAAGGGCATAATAAATTAGGAGTGGCTGGTGAATTTCCTGGGGGGGTAACATAGTTAGCAGCAAGTTACCTGCAGCAATTCCTTAGCAGAGTGAGATCCTCACCTGTTTAATGATATTTTGGCCAGCAACGTTCTGGCGGATGGTGGTGGATGAGGAGGAAGATGATAAAGAGGCAGAGGAAGACAAGGGAGTGGTGGGAGGGTTGGCCACTGCACTGTTCGGAGAACTATTTGCTGGCTTGGGGACCGGTGTAGGCGTTGCAATCCCTGTTCCAGTGACATGGGCTGCTCCAGTGACAGCGACGGTTGTCCTCTGGACTTGGACTGGGCTGGTCTGAGCTTTCACTGGAACAGTCATGACAGCCTGAGGGGGAGAGAAGTCATTATCATAACAATTGCATAGCACCTAAATGCCATTCCTTTCTGTTTTGGGATTGCTCCACGTGAGCGAAAAGTTCAAGGTAGCCCTTACCATCCCAAATCACTTTTGGAAATACAGAAATACGGACCTTCTTGTGAGGACTCCTTTCTAATCCAATATACACTTGGACTGTAGGAAAGCATTTGCTTTCAGGGGGAGCCTGGAACTCCCAGAGAGCACGTCTGTTCTGACCTAGGCTTCCCCCAAAAGGATGTGGCAGAGTCCTGATCTCGACAAAACCCCTTTTCTTAAACGAATATGAATTCCTCTCCTTCACATTCAGCAGGACCCAGCAAACAATCTTTCAAAGGAATATTTATGACTACGGACCTTATCTATCTTGGAAAGCTGCCATGCAAATATTTTCCAAATGAGGTTCATTTGCCAGCTGCCGGCAGAGCGTACAACCGTAGAGCGTACGCCCAGAGAGGCCACTGCTGGAAGACTCGGTTTGGAAGCCGCAGAAAAAGCCATGCGGCGGTGGCCACAGCGGAAGTCCGTTGGCTCTGCGGAGAGAGCTGGACCAGGGCATCGTGAGGCTGTGAGGCGCGCGAACAAAGAGCGGAACAGCTGCTTTCGCAACCCCCCTCTCCAGCTGTGCAGAGCACCATTCATTGGCATTTCGAAGGCGCCAAGCCGAGGGAGCCGGACGGCGGCGAACAGGGGCTCACGCAGCTTGGCGATACCCCTAGGTCAGTGAATGACGCTCTGCCCAGCTGGAAAGGGGGTTTGCCGGATGGCTACTCGTGAGCGTGGTCGCTTCATGGATTCTGTGTTGCGCTACTGCGACAGCACGACACAGCCATTCGCCCATGAGGCTGTGCTCGGCTCTTTGGGAGCCCGCTTGCAAGAGGGCAGCCGCCTGGCAACCCCCCTCTTCAGCTGGGCACAGAGCTGCTCACCAATCTAGCGGTATCCCGAAGGCGCTAAGCAACGCAATCACCTTTGCCTCCCCCCCCCGGTTCCCGCAGCTTGGCACCTTCGGGATACCACTAGGTTGGTGAGCGGCGTTCTGCCTAGCCAGAGGTGAGGGGTTGTCCAGGGGGCTTATTTGCGGGGGAGGGCTTATATTTTTGCCCACCAGAAAAATGTGGCGTGGCCTTATTATCAGGACATGTCGCAATTTCAGGGAAACACGGTACTACACTATATATTTCCCAGGAAAATCATGGTAATGGCGGCAAAACCTAACAATGGCCTCGAATAAGGGCGCCCCTTAAATGGGGCAGGGGTGCTAAGAATCCCCTGGTCTGCTAGAAGCATGATAAACCTAAAACTACAATTTGGAATGTGGAATCTGAGAAGCTTATATGAATCTGGGAAAACACACAACATTAACCAAGAAATGTCCAAATACAATAGGATCGCCACCATCCGATGACAGTTATGGCACAAGAAGAAGATGCACTTGGAACAATTCTCCTGTTCCGTGACTTACTTGAGGAAGTAAGTAGCACATCTAAGAGATGACTGGAGTCCGTGACTCACTTCCTTCATTTTTTTCCCCCAGTTCAGCTAATGTAACTGAATTCAGACAGATTGACCCACATATACTCAGTTTTCTTTTTTTAGCAACACAAATGATGCAGCACAGGCAACACAAACTGCTCACATTCTGTAGAGGAAGTTGTTCCTCATCGCTGTTCCTCTGCTTTGGGGAATCTATTGGCTGGTAACAACATTTAAATTGTTCAGAGGCTGAAGATCTGTCTCCCATCTTCTCCCCCCCCCCCCTCCATGTATGATCTAGACCATTATTTCTGAACCTCGGCAACTTTTAAGATGTGTGGATTTCAATTCCCAGAATTCTCCAGCCAGTCTTAATGGCTGGCTGGGGAATTCAAAGAATTGAAGGGTGGTGGTGGTTGTCGTTAGTTACGAAGCCGTGTCAGACCCATCGCAATCCCATGGCAATGCTCCTCCAGGACTTCCCATCCTCTGGAGTCCATTTAACCTCACACGGACTGCTTCAGTGACTCCATCCAGCCACCTCCTTCTCTGTCGTCCCCTTCTTCTTTTGCCCTCCATCTTTCCCAGCATTAGGCTCTTCTCCAGTGAGTCCTTCCTTCTCATTAGGTGGCCAAAGTATTTGAGTTTCCTCTTCAGGATCTGGCCTTCTAAAGGGCAGTCAGGGTTGATCTCCTCTAGGACTGACCGGTTTGATCGCCTTGCAGTCCAAGGGACTCAATGCAGGAGTCTTCTCCAGCACCAGAGTTCAAAGACCTAAATTCTTTGGCACTCAGCCTTTCTTATGGTCCAACTTTCACAGCCATCCATTGCAACTGGGAAAACCAAACAATTGAAGGGTACACATCTTAAAATTGCCAGGGTTGAGAATCACTGGTCTGGATGTTAAAAAAACCCAAGGTTTAAGAATGAGTTCCATTTCTCTACCAAAGGGAATGGAAAGAGAAGTCTATCCATGAAAAACATTTAAAAAGGCTAAAATGAAATGGGGTTTCTTCCAACAAAAGTTAAGGACTCTTCTGTCTCCAGACAACTTGCTAATCCCAAGCAAAAGCATCTTGCTTTTCTCAGCAAGAAAATCAAGCAAAGATGTCATGAAAACAGAAGTCTCTATGGTGTCATTTAACTTTTTACACAGGAAGCACCTAGACTTGTTCCCCTTTTTTCTGCAGGCACTAGTAAAGGGGTAGTAATTTATTTAGATACCTTAGTTCCCATGCATTGAATTATACCGTGTACAACTGCTATTCAATGATGTAAAATTACAGAGGTGGATTACGTTCAGTAGTGATGGAGAGATCACCTGGAAGGAAGATTACTAACACCTGTGCTCATTTCGCACGGCTTACTCACCTGAGAGAAGACTTTGCTTTGCACAGAAGTGGAAGGAACCCGGATCTGAGGGACAGATGCTAGTGATGGCTGCTGTTGTGCTACCACCTGGGCCGGCTGAGACAGAGGGGGAAGGCTAGTCTGAGCTGCAACTACTCGGACTTGAGGAAGGCCTGAGGAAGTGGTGTGGCTAGCCGTCCGAGGGGTTGGCAGCTGAGACCCAGGCTGAGCCTGAGTGCTCTGTGTGGTCGAGAGCAACGTCCCAAGCTGGGGCATGGTGGGAGAAGATACCAAAAGGATGCTATGCAACAGTGAAACAAAACAAAACATCCTCATGAGTATAGCCCCCCAAAAAGAGAACCTTTCTTCTAGAGCAGAGTTCCAACTGAATCAAGTGCTCAAAACACAGCGAGACACCACAGGCCCTTCTTTTCTCAACTCCCCCCCTCACCCCCCAAAAAATAGTTCAAACAACAGCTTATCATTTGAAACACTACTTCAAAGACATTTCCCCAAATTGCTTGGAAAGCCTGCCGATATTTCTACATTCTTCAAACAAACCAGACCACAACCATGTTTTCAAAACAGTCCCTATTCTTACGTCACCTGCTATGCTCTGGAGCGGGGATGTCAAACTGGATTTCTTCGAGGGCCGGATCAGTATTGTAGTTCTCTGTGGGCCGGGGGGGGGGGGGGGGCAGGGGAGAGATGGAACAGACACCTCTTGCAGCACCCTGCCAGCTAAAACAGGGCACGGGGCGGGCCCCCTTTTCGGCCAGAACGGCCTCCTGCACCACTTTACTGGCCAAAACGGGGTATGGAGGCCCTCCGAGCCTCATTATTGCCCTCCCTGGCCTCCTGCAGCACTCTGCTGGCCAAAAATGGGCCCTGTGGGGCTCTTGTGCAGCCTGTTTTCAGCCTCCCCGGCCTCCAGCATCACTTTGTTGGCCAAAAACGGGCCACATGGAGGCCTTGTGCCATTTTTGGCCAGCAGAGTGCTGCAGGAGGCCAGGGAGGCTGAAAATGGGCCACTGTGGAGGGGGGGCACGCAAGCCAGTCCTTTGATATTTCCAGGCCAGCCCCGTGGGCCTTGAGTTTGACATCCCTGCTCTGGAGGAATCACTTGTAGAAGATTGTAACCAAGAAACCTGGCATCGTTCGTTATGTTTTCCCTCCTTTTACCAGCTAGCATGCTCTCTAATCCCCACCCCTGCCTTATCCTTATTCTGCCTGGAGATATTTCCAACCCACCCCAACTTCTTATTAAGATGTACAAGAGAATTACCTCTGGCTGGATTTTGCTGGCTCAGTTGCAACGCAAGACAAACTCTTGCTAACCACAGAGACGGGAGGGGGTGAAATAGGCATTGCTGGCAAAGGGAGTGCAGAGGGCGTCACTGGAGTTACTGGGGTTGGTGGCATGCTGGAATCGCTAACGCTCAGCTGGCTGGAATCAAAGATGCCGGTGGTCACCCCTTTCGAAGAACTCTCCTTGGTGCTGGATTTCTACAACGTCAAGAAAGGAACTTATTTTCTTGGAACACACACACACACACACTGCATTCACCTCTGACAATCTGGACAAGTTCACATATTGAAAGAAAAACACCAGATCTTCTAAAAACATTTCAAGGATACAGCAAATTTAAAATGCCTGTCATGCAACCCCGGACAATTTTAGAAGGAATTGAGAAGACCAAGAAAGCTGCAGCTGATCCTTATAGGCAGAGCTCCACTAGATGAGCAGACTCAGTCTTTATGAGCTGCCTCTGCGTAGATATGAGAGAAAGAACAAAAACCAAGCAGCAACTCCTCTACGCAGTGAAAAGGCAACAATTCCTGAAAGGAATCACAGCTTTCTAGCCTTAGCCTATTATCATATATAGAAGGTTTTTCACTGGCTGTTTTGCCCATAGTATTTAACTGCATCTTACCACTTTAAGAGAAGTAAGATATAATAATCCTGTTTATGGTCCTACCAATTCATACACTTGAATGAACAATTTATGGTTTCCATTTTTACTGTCCACCCTTTGTCCTAAGAGTAACTCAAAAAGTCTCGCTTTTACTTTTATTTAAATGCAACTACTTGTAACCAGGAAGTGAGATTGATACTACCCTGTTTCCCCAAAAATAAGCCCTCCCTGAAAATATTGCAACACAGCAGCAGCCTTGAGGTAACCATGCTCGCGGCCTCCTGCACCTCAAAAATCATAAGACTTCCCCGAAAATAAGGCCAAGTGCTTATTTCGAAGGTCAAAAGAAAATAAGACCGTCTTATTTTCGGGGAAACACAGTAACCATGATGAAATGTTTTTCTGTGACTTTATCTATGTATCAAATCAAGTCTGCGAGGGAATGCGGAGAATTCTCTTCTCCCGCAGACTTGTCTCCCCAAAATTAGAATTGGTCCGGCACATTTGACAATACAAATTACTTGTTTGTAACCAGAATTAGAACAGGATATGGCCAAAGATACCTCTACCCAAGCCTTCAAGGTAGTGCAGTAAATAATTCGTCTGGAAATCTTTGCTCCAAAGACACAACTTACTGTCTTTGTAGGAGGCTTTGGCTTTTGCTGAAGAGCCTTTTTGGCCTTTGCTGCAGCTGCTTGGGCCTGATGAATCCGCTCTGAAAGGAAAGAATCAGTAGCAGTTCTCAAACAGATGCTGAGAGAGAGAGAGAGAGACATGCACACCTAGGCAGCCCTTTCCTTCAAAAGTACTTATGTGATTCCAAGAATTCCCTCTCCCGGTTCACATAATTTGCCAGCCTAGAACAGGCGAGTCGTACATGAAAATTGCTAACATTCTAAAGGCACTTTCTTGATATCCTTTGAAATCCTGTTCCTATCGGCAGCTTCGGTGTCTTTCACTTTATATTTTGAATATGAGCAAGCAATGGCTGTTCAAATAGAACAAGAGGAAAATTGTGGGTATCCCTCTCAGCAATGGCAAAATTTATAGTAAACAGGGGCACAAAACATGTTAGGAAGGAAGGGGGGGGAGGGAGGGAGGGAGGGAGGGAGGGAGGGAGGGAGGAAGGAAGGAAGGAAGGAAGGAAGGAAGGAAGGAAGGAAGGAAGGAAGGAAGGAATCCAGTTTTACACACTGTTTATATATGGGGTACCCTATATATATAAATGGTTTATATATGATTTATATATGGGGTACATATATTGACTATGCAGACTGTATACTGACATCCAAATAGTCCATCTAAGGAACCAAAGACTTTCTCTAGGGCAGTGGTTCTCAACCTGTGGGTCGGGACTCCTTTGGGGGTCGAACGACCCTTTCACAGGGGTCGCCTAAGACCATAGGAAAAAACATATTTTCGATGGTCTTAGGAACCGAGACACCAATTTTATGGTTGGGGGTCACCACAACATGAGGAACTGTATTAAAGGGTCGTGGCATTGGGAAGGTTGAGAACCACTGTTGTAGGGTAAAGAGCAGCAGCCAGATTTTTCCCTCTTTTATTTCTATAATGCAATGAGTGTGTTCCGTAAGAAGATGAATGCAGGGCTGACTTCATGTTTGCAACAAACTGACAGCATTACAATGAAGTTAGTTCCCTCCAGCCAATACCTACCAAACTCCTCTTCACTCCTGTCCCGGTGTAGATATATCCATAGTTTGCGGCCAATATCGTATTTTACACAGGGATCCTTCTCATAGTGCAACCGATCTAAAGCACCACTCACCACAGTGTTAACCTAAGAAAAGGAGTCACCATGAAATTAAGGGGTGAAAAAGACTTTTGTTAATGTAGAAACCAGCTATCAGTGACTTGTGGAAGTGCAGAAAAGAATGTTTTTGAGGGATGCGAAACATGCCACACAAGTAGGAACTGGATACCCAAACCATTCGAAACTAAGAGGTAAGATGGATTTTTTAAAAATCACACATAAAATTCTCTGGATATTCAGATCTGCAGAAAACACCCGTTGTTAATATCTACATATTTTTTTTAAATTGACGCTTCAGTTCTAAGAAAAACCAGTTGCAGTAGTGTAACGTATCCCTGCTTGTCTGAGGTACAATACTCAAAAATTTATAAAAGCACATTTTGCAACTCCATTAGCTAATCTGCAGCTCTACTCACATTCTACTAAACTACAGCCTTTACAAATGGTTGCAATGTGTTGCTATTTTCAGTTGGAACACACACACACAAACATATTTATGGGGATTCTGAGACACCAGTATGGTGGCTTGAACACGTATGGCTTACCTGAGCACTGGTGACATCAGGAGCAAGAAACTGTGAGTCCTTCAGAAGCTCGCAAATTTCAGCACGAGTTCCCTCTCCGTTTGGAAGACGGGCAGCAGCATCCCGAACTGAGACAGCAAGGAAAGACCAAGCGCAATCAGGGTCCCGATAGAATCCAGGACTGAAGTAGTAACTCTCGAGCTATTCTTGTGCCATTTATTTGAAGGCTTCCCCCACTTCAACCCCACTTGGGACCCTCCTTTCCCCTAAAGGAATTTTGCAGGCGGCCCTCCTATTATGCCGAAAATCCCGATTCCAAGAATAACCCTGTACTGTTATGATCAGTTATGATCTCAACTTATAGCTTCCTTCCCTACTTCTGCTTCTCTGTTCCTTCCTTCTCTACTTCTGCTTCTCTGTTCCTTCAAATATATTTCAAATATTCCTTCAAGTACAAATATGTTTCCTATATAAAAGTTCGAAATCTTCCTATTTTGGGGCTAAGAAGGAATTTCCCGCTTTCAAGCCGCCTAAGGCTACACACTAATGTGACGCAAGAGGATGAATCTCTTTGTCCTTCTTTTGCTGTCTGTTATTCAGGAGCCAGTGAACCTTGACAGACAAAATTATTTCTGGTTTATGCTTTCTACAACATAGAGCAAGGTTTGATGCCTGAAACTTTCAGTCTCCAAAAGCTACTGTATTTTTCGGAGTGTAAGAGTCACTTCCCCCCCCCCTAAAAGAGGCTGAAAATTTGGGTACGTCTTATACTCCAAACGTAGACCCACCCACCTGCCGGCCCCCACCCTTTGGTCTCCGTGCGTCCTCTTCCTGGCTGCAGGATTCCCACAGACAATGGCTTGTGTTTTTGGGCTCCGTGCCTCGCATTTTCAGCCTACAAACGCTCCGTTTGACACCCATTCAAGGCTGCTGGGATCGCCAGAGCACATCGCTGCCGATTGCTGCCTCTGGATGTCGCATTTTTGGGTGGTGATTGGAGCGTTTGGAGGCTGAAAACGTGAGGTGCAGAGGCCAAAATGGTAACCAGGGACAGCTGCTGCCTTCTCTTACCTCTTCCTCGCTTCACCTGCTTTACTAATTGCAGCTTCCTGCGCCAATCACATGTGCTTTAGAAGCTGCTTTTCAGCCCCAACAGGCTGAAAAGCGTTCACTCCCTTACAACCAGCAAACTAATGTGCTGAAGCTGTGCTGAAGGATGCTAGCCAGATGAATACCTGGTAGGCAGAAATGTTTTCCCCCTATTTTCCTCCCCAAAAACTAAAGCGCATCTTATACTCCCAAAAATACGGTACGCTGGAAAAGACCTTCGTTTAAGGGACTGAAGAGCTACTGCCAGGTAGAGCAGATAATGCTAACCTATATGTACAAATACAGATAGTCCTCTGTAATAGAACCTGTCCATTACGTCCATAGGTTGTAAAGGTATCACCTACACGACTGACCCAATTTTACAACTTTTGCATCAGTTGTTAAACAAACCACTTGCTGATAATTAGAAGTAAATACCAGTTTTCAGCAAAAATGTTGTAAAATGTGGTCTTGTGATTATAGGATGCTGCAAATGGCCGAAAGTGTGAACTGGTTGTCAAGCACCCAAATGCATTCATTTGATCCTGGGGAGTCGATCAAAATTCCCGAACTGGGTCCTAAGTATCCCTAGAGAGGTCCATCGTATCTGTGAATAGCCCGCTAAGCATCCACTTGTACGTCAAGGACTACCTGTAGTCTGTGTCTCTATGAAGTAGCATTACACGTCTGCCTTTCCTCTGGCACTTCCTGAAAGCTATGAGAGTACTCTGCACTGACTATGTTCCTCTGGCTAGCTTCTCTCTTTCTGTGCTGATTTGCTGATTTCAAAAATCAACTTGGAATCATAATGTATTGAGGATTTTTTAAATTCCATCTTTGAACAGATAGAACAACATAGCTAAAACCAAATTCCATTCTATCCTGCTATGTTATCACTCATTTCCTCCCACTGCAAAATTCATTCGGTCTATACAGAAACTCTCCCCTCCTCCCACCCCCGCGCGCACACACACACACACACACAACTTACCAAGAGACAATATGGTGACATATGCAGGTCTGTCTGATCGCAACAGAGAATGTTCCCGGGGTTTGTTTAGAGAAGTTTCCTTATCAAAAACTCCTTTTACCGGGCCCACCACTGACTCAAAGCCATGCATACAGAAGGTAAAAGCTTTGTGAGGTTGGCTGTATCGATAGCGTTCCTGCAGACGTAAAAGGATGAAGGACACCCAAGTAAGAGATTCACAAGAGACGAAGACAGCAGAGCAATGTGGGTAGATAAATAAATATGTGTGTGTGTGTCTGTGCATGTGCACACATTCAAAATGTTGATCTCATTAATCGGAGGAAAATTGAACAGAGGCAAAGCAATAGTGTTCTTAAACTGGGGTTAATTGGGGCATATTCTGGAGATAACGGAGCAATTTATAATTGCCTGCTTGTCTGTGACTCAAAGACTGTTTTGGACTGGTGCTACCAAGATGCTTGTTCAAAGCCGTCAGTTTTATCGTAGGGATAATGATGTTATTGGAGACTGGGAAAAGGGCTGAAAGCACTTAAGACCCATTGCGATGGTACCTGCCAACTGTAGCTTTTTCCATACATGTCTGAGAATGAATCCTTGCTAACCTTACCTGTTCCTGGAAAACACGTTTTTCTTCTCCAGTGCTAGGCCGGACTATATAGTCTGTCCTTCTGAAACAGACAACAGTGTGAGACTCAATGATCAGAATGACTGCAGGTAGCCCTCAACCTGTGACCGTTAGTTGAGCCCAGAATTACAGTTGTAAGTTGTGCAGGTTGTTAAGCTGGTCACCACACCCAATTTCACAACCTTGTTTGTGGCAGTCATTAAGTTGATCACTGTGGTTATTAAGTGAATGCTGTGATCATAACGAAATCCATTGTCCGCAATGGGCGTTTTTTGCAGGAAACTGGAAGTAAATGCCAAAAAATAATTATAAATCACAGTCACACAACCACAAGACTCTGAAATCGGCCATAAATGTGGGACAGTTGCTGAGTGCCCAAAATGCTATTACATGACTATTGGGGGGGAAGGCACTGGAAGTTTGTATCTGGGTCATAACTAGATCTTAACTTCAAATGATCACTTATTGATTGGTCGTAAGTTGAGGACTAGCTGTACAGAGAAGCTCAGAACCAGTGACAGCAATTAATAATAATGAGGAAGGATAAGATTTTTTTTTATTTGCCAGCTATGCTACATTGTTAAAACTAATATGCATCAAAAAAATGATGAAAGTCAGAGAAACTAATTGGAAATATATCTGAGCCAATTTTAGGAAAGCGAGAAACAAATTTTGAGCATTATGAATACAGGAATGCCTATCATTTTTAAGCACCTGATAACAGGGAAACATTCATTTGGACACTTGACGGATTAATAAATGCAAAGGATATAATTCTAAATTATTCTTAGTTTACTGGACATCTGTGTTCTGTGTACGCTGGGATTGTGAATTAACATAATTTTAGAAAATCATTAATCAACAAACAGAAAAGATAATCACCAATAATATTGTTCTAGTTCTTTGAATTGTTTAAAATTTATTTTTACTTTTGCCCGCAAAATGTACCTAAGAATTACTCGTTAATAACAATACAAGCATGAATATTCTTAGACTGTACAAATAATCCATGAGTTACAACTGAGCCCAAAAGTTACGTTGCTAAGTGAAACATTTGTTGTTAGTTTTGTCTCGTTTTATGACATTTCTTGCCACAGTTGTTAAAAGTGACTCATTGTAGTCTTTAAGTTAGCAACATGGCAGTTAAGTGAATCCGGCTTCCCCATTGACTTTGTTTGTCAGGAGGTTGCAAAAGGGGATCACATGACCCCGGGACATTGCAACCGCCATAAATAGGAACCAATCGTGTAGCGCCTGAATTTTAACCATGTGACCATGAGGATGCCGCAACGGTTGTGCGAAAAATGGTCACCAGTCACATTTTTCAGTGGTTTTGTAACTTTGAATGGGCACTAAATGAAGTGTTGTAAGTCGAGGACTACCTATATTTAGTGTTGACTACCAAGACTGATTTTAAGGCTTAGGCAGAGTTCAATTATTTAAAAAGACTTCTGAAATCCATAAATACTCACACTCGTGGAACTGGCGTGGTAGCATCTGAGCTATCCTCGTTGTCCTGAAAAAAGAGAAAGAAAGACTATATGAGACACGGTGGGGAAATCAGCTGGACTTGCGCCAGTCGAAATAAATATTGGCTGCACCTTGAAGAAAACTTGGTCTTTAGTCTCCAACCAAAGTTGGAAGAGAGCTGCTAGCTCCTTCTCGTGATCCTGGGAAGAGCCTGGAGAAGAAAACAAGACACGCAGGTTATCATCTACCACTAATCCCTTACACTACAACAGCTACACTGCACAGGCTGCGATACCCCACCCTCCATCGCCTGATTCTCCTGCTATCAAGAATGGAAAAGTGGGGAAATAATATGTATTTCTGCCACAACGGAAATGAGGAAAGATAAAAGTAAAGGTAAAAGTTTCCCTTGCACCTATGTACTAGTCGTTCCTGACTCTAGGGGGCGGTGTTCATCTCCGTTTCAAAGCCAAAGAGCCAGAGCTGTCTGAAGACGTCTCCGTGCTTATGTGGCCGGCAGGACTAAATGCTGAAGGTGCACGGAACGCTGTTCCCTTCCCACCAAAGGTGGTGCCTATTTTTCTACTTGCATTTTTACATGCTTTCGAACTGCTAGGTTGGCAGAAGCTGGGACAAGTAATGGGAGCTCACTTCGTTATCGGATGCTAGGGATTCGAACTGCTGAACTGCCGACCTTTCTGATCGACAAACTCAGCATCTTAGCCACTGAGCCACCGCGTCCCAACAAAGATAAAAGTAAATGTATACAAATTTATCTGGATGACAAGATTTAATAAAGAGTGGAGAAGGAAGCTTAGCTACTTTACCTATAAGTTTCCAATGCTGAATTTTTTCCTTGAATTCCACAAAAGGAGAAAAACTGGAAGAAGCATCTGTAACAAAAACATTTTGCTAGGCTTAGACACGACTGTAATGTATTTTTAAATCATTTCAGACTGTAGCACTGGATTAAAGGTCAATCTATCAAAAATGTGAAGTTCGATCATTGTTCATTAGTGTCCTTCCATAAACTGTCAGGCATGCCCTATCCAAAAACTTTCTAATTAAATAAATGGATTTCTATCCTAGTATGAACTGTAGCTGGATGCATTACTACACTTGGGAAATCTGTATTTTCCATTGCAAAGCAATCCACAAGAAAAATGATATTTAAAGCCTGGCAAGAAAATAGTAGTACAACATAAAATTGGAAACATATAACACAACTCTTCCAGGCATAAGATGCTTTTTTTATTTGTGAAAGATTTATTTTAATACGGTACCTAAAGCCACACAGATTTGACAACATGAAACACCAGATTGAAAAATATTGTTCTCTATTTTTTATAATGTGGAATAAAGTTTTTGAACACATTTCTTCAAGATCAAAAGGTTGTTTTAACTGAATGAATCTGAGAAAAAGGTAAGTATGATATCAACAAGGTGTTTATTCTGACAACTGCTACTCTTTGACATTAAGTGGCTTGCATAAAACAAAATCAAATAACAAGCACAGATTAGATATAAGCAAATTCCAACCAAAGTACATAAGCATCACTTGTTTAACACTTGTTCAGTTAGCTTAAATTGTTGGTGAGCATCAAGTAATTGCTCACTTTCAGCTTTAATAGAATCAGTTGTTTTGGATGATCACCAAAAAAAGTGTCTCACCTCTGCTGACTCCAGTGAGATATTGCAAGGCAGGTAAAACCAGTTCTGACCAGTTGGGGGCAAAGGAGAACCAGCTGTTTAATGTGCTGGCAGGAGAAGACTGCCAGTCCATGACTTTATCTTCCAGCTGAAGGAAACAAGATGACAGGTAGAATTTATACTGCTTACCAAAACTGTGAATGGCCTGATATTCAGTGTGAAGCTCAGAGTCATACATGGCTAACTCAACTGCCAAAAAATAAAATCAGAGAGACCCTTACCTCAATGCAGGAATATTTATTAATAGCTGAATGCCCGCGATCCACAACGAAACTATGTGATCGGGCTTGATAAATCGACACAGCTTGAAAATTAATGAGTAGTTACAAAAGGCCTCTCCCCTACCTTTCTCTCCCTCAGGCTTGCCCTACAGAAGCCTCCCCTATCCTACCTCTTTCTCTCCCTCAGCCTTGCCCCACAGAAGCCCCTCCTATCTTATCACCTTCACTTCCTCAAGCTCCTCTCCACTCTCAGCCAACAGGCTGGATGAGTCACTCGCTGGCCACAACCACATCCAAGTTTTCAGGTTGGGAGAGAGAGTAGAACGCTAAACTCCTTAGCATGTTAATAATAATATAAGAAATACTAATGGCCTGATGGTCATTCCGAAAAATCCTTTCTAAGCGAGCACCTAGAAGCCAAGAGGAACATACATGCCACATTTCAAGCTTGTGGGCTAAACGGTTCTGGAGATTTCATGATGCAGCATGAGTGGTATTTTGCTTTTATATATATAGATGCAATTTCTGATAATGCTCGACTCCAATTGGGAAAGTGGAAACCACAAGGCTGAAAACTGTTCATGGGCGAGGAAAAGAGGAAAGGCGACCAACACAAAATGAATCCACTGAATTTGGAAGGCTGGCCTTACAGAATTCTAGCCTGAATAATTCCGATTCTAGAAAGGCACCTGGAGGAGAAGTGAAAACAAACTCTTACCACTGAGAGACAAGCAGGGCCCTCTAACAACAGGATCTCGAGAAGCAGAGAAAAGAAGCTGGAGGAGATTTCATTCACTCCAAGACAAGGCTTGATGTCTTCAAGAGGCCTTGGAAAGAAGATAGGTTTATTTTAACTTAATTAAACAAGTACCATGGCAATCACTGTTATATCATTCTGTGCTCAAATTTTCACACATATTATCCCAGATACCCAAATATGAGGTAAGGTATCCCGATACTGTAATCTGGGAAAACGATTAAGGCTAAGAGGTTATTTTAGGACTATCCAATTATTTGAATATCGTTCCCTTACTTATCCCAATATCCCCAACATGCTTAGGTGCTTTTTCAGTCTCAATTTGTAGCTTTCAAACAAGAGAAATGTGTTATGGTTCCTCACCTGAAGTCAATGTACATATATATTTACAAACAATACTCTCCTGTTATTGGACTTGATGTTGCAATGTGTGTTGAAAGCTGACCTAATCTGTATCTGTGCCTTACCGTAAATCATACCTATATTTAACTGACAAGGTTGCAACCTAAAACAGATTAACTGATGTATGGCGTACTGAGTTTGAAACTTTGCTAGCAAGAGCAAAATATTTTCCGTGTTGATTAATCTCTATGTGGCTAGAACCGGCTTCATTACAACTATTAATGTATTTTACATTCTGGGGAATTACATGTACAATTGCCATTCCCTTTGGAAGTGACTTACTCTTCTTTAACAGATGGGAGGGATGGGGGATCCCACAGGGGAGGAATGGGGGAGGGGTTTTGAGAAACAGGAGGGATCCCTTCAGAGTTGCCAAGAGTTTCAGAGAAATCTTCAGGCTCGGATTTAATCACTTTTAGCTTCTTTTTCTTTTTCTCCTCTTTCTCCTTCACCTTCTTTTTGAGGACTGCAAGGTCAAACAAGGCTTTTTTAAAAAAAAAAACAAGAGAAAAAAAAAAGATGTGCTTAGTTACAAAACAGTTTTTAAAAACAATGGAACCCGAACGCCATCACTCTGCTAAACAAATAATCCCTCAACACTGTCAAACTATTTACTAAGTCTGCATTACTATTACTATTAATCTTCTCATCGCTCCTATCACCCATCTCCTCCCACTTACGACTGCATGGCTGTAATTTTATTGTTTGTATCCTTACGATTTATATTGATATTGTTTCCTGATTGCTTACTTGTACTCTATGACTATCATTAAGTGTTTGACCGTATGATTCTTGACGAATGTATATTTTCTTTTTATGTACACTGAGTGCATATGCACCAAAGACAAATTCCTTGTCTGTCCAATCACATTTGGTCAATAAAGAATTCAATTCTATTCTATTCTACAGTATGTACAATTTATAAGCCTGTTCTGACACACACACACCCAATAATAAATAAACCAGAACACAGGCTTGGCTGTTTGCCACTGTTTAATTACTGAGATAACAAATACTTTGGCTGAGGGCCCAGACAACTCACGTTCAATAAAGCAACCCAGATGAAGCAACGCAGATAGTCCAAACGAGCAGACACGGTTAGAATACATAGATTTTCTTAACTACTAATTCGAACGGTTGTTTCCTGCAAATGTCCCCCCCCCCCAACGCCTCACCTATAATCTCTCTTGAGAGGGGCCAACCCACAACCACCTGTGCTTAACCATCTTCTGTGAGTCTGCCTACGGAGTTGCTGCTTCCATTTCTCAGCCCTTCTCAATCTAGCATCAGGGACAAACTGATTCTCCCCACTGCTCCATGCCTCAGGCGCCTCCTGGTGGCTAACCAGCCTCTCTGGTCCCTGCTCTGAGTCTGAACCCTGCACAGGGTCCTCCACATCGTCCAGGGCAGACTCATATGGTTCCTCGCTATCCGAGTCCATCAGCAGCTCAACCGGATCCTGCTGGGCCACAACAGAAACCTAAAGTATTACTACTATGCATCAAGAATTAAAAATCCCTTTAATCATATAACTTTACACTTGAATGTTTATCAGGAAGTGGCACTTATCCCAAAGTGAACATGCAAATAGATGCAGCTCTAATTGTACGTAGCAGTGGTGGCTGTGTACATCTACATGGTTACAAATGTATTGGGCATTCTGCCTTTTCGCTTGAAGATATATAGCCTTTGATTCTCATGGATCTTTTTGGAGCAGTGCAAAAAGTTTTGTTTGACTCACTGATAAAAGGCACAAGTTTGCTGCATCTGATTCACTGACCTGCCAAAGATCCCTTCCTGCCAGCATTCACACGTGTCATGATATCATTCAGGGTCAGGTCCCCTGTCATCAGATCAGGGTGATTCTATGCAGAAGAAAAGAGGAGAGCAAACAAGAATCAGGTTTACCGCAAAAAGAAACCAGCAAGAAGCAGCCCCCTGGCAGCCTTTGATGGGATGAGACAAATGCCTAACTCAGGTCAGGGCCAAACAAAGACCTAGGATCAGAAATCACAAATCTGAGTTTTGGGGCTCAAACCAAACTTAGGTTGGAACATGTGGGAATAAAACACATTCAACCAGTTAAGATGTACATACCCTGTTTCCCCCAAAGATTAGACCTCCCCGAATAATAAGTCCAATCTGGCTCTTGAGCGCATGCGCTAAAATAAGCCCTCCCCCAAAATCAGCCCTCCCTTAAAATATTTAAATGCATGCGCAGCCCGGAGGGAAATGGCGGGAACCAGCCCACATGCACCTGCCATCCACATGGAACGGCCTCGCAGAGGTCACTCCCGCAAACCCTAGCCCCTTCTCTTAGTAGCGGCTGCAAAAAGAGCAGCAGGCACAATGACACTACAGCCTGAAACAGAGACAGAACTTCCGGCCTTCTCTGGATCAGCTGATTCACCTGCGGGCCGAGGTTAAGGGGCCTCCTACACCTCAATAATAAGACGTCCCTGAAAATAAGGCCAAGCGCTTATTTTTTTTTTGGGGGGGGGGGGTGTCAAAAGAAAATAATACCTGGTCTTATTTTCGGGAAAACACGGTATTAGCATGAGAGAAAGGAAGTCAAAGGCCTATTAGTGTCCTTGGTTACTTTAAATGGTGCTAATAACTAAAAATTAAAGAGCCGCCATCTCACTGCCTTTTAACTTACTGGTTGCCGCTTGCGCTTTTCATGGTGTTTCCTCAGCATCATCTTCAAGCTATTCTCACCGAAATCCAATTTATCTGGTGGCAAACAAACCCATTATTATTAAAAAGATACAAATATATTTACATAAATTTATACCACGATGAATAATATAATGTATATATCCTACCCCATTAAAGATATCATTATTTACATTATTCTTTTATGCATCTATCTTCTTCAACTATTCTTCAAAAACCACAGCTCATAATTATTGCCTACGTATATCTATTATAATTGCCCAGTGTCCCTCAGAGTAAGAAAAGATGCTTTTGCAAAACAGCTTTAAAAGAAAAAGAAAAACTAGAAAAACTAGTTTTCCCAATAAAAATGAGTATCTTGCACGATTTTACTACGGAGAAAATTTTCAAGATGGTTTGAGAATACAACACCTGCTGTTTTCATGTCTTGGGTTGATAATGTGGGTATCACTCTGAGAGGAAGAGCAGGACTTGAACAGTGGGCTGGCGAGGTTGGAATCCAGGAACTCAAATCTGAAATACAGAACAGTCAGGTTTCTGGAGGGATGCTGGGTGCACAACTGTTGTTTTTTTTAAACCAGTAAGCACAATCAGCTATCTAAGTAACTTGACAGTTTTACTTCTTTAATCAGAAAAGTTAGAACCATATAAATACCTTTACAAGACCACAAAGAAATAAGGAATGTTATGTTAAATCTATTTCTAATTCTAATGCTAAGGAAACAATGTTATTTTAGTAAGTTGATTGCAACAATAGAAAAAGTAACAGTCTTCAAAATAAATAACATTCTATAACAGTAACTTCGGTCTAAAAACATTGAGAGAAATAGATTTGGGCTTATTTCCTAAGCTGAATAGGAAATTTAAGTGGACATTACTGAAGAGTAGCAACCCATTCAGAACCCTGATCAAAAAGCACGTTCTGCCTTAAAACACGTGAAAAACACTACAAGTAGACAATTTCGGCAAACACTCTTGACAATTACCTATCTTAGCCCTGAATACATCAAAGGATGCTGACCGCTCATCTCTAGTCTTGCTGGCTGAGGAATTCTGGGAGTTGAAGTCCCCCCCCATCTTAAAGCTGCCACAGCTGAGAAATATTGTCTTATCCTCTATCTGAAGTTTTCAATTAATCCACCAAATCCACACTAGTAGTACCTTCTTCATCAGAGGATAGGGTGGTGTCTCCACATTCTTCTTTAACTTCCCTGAGGATTTTAAGGTATCGCCGATGCGTTCGTCGATCTCGTTCTTCAGCAGCATAGGCAGCCGCTGAGTATTTTCTCTTGACAGCCAGATCCGACCCCCCCTTCTTAGCGAGTTCTAACAGATGCTGAAACAGACACCGTGAAAAAGGCAACTTCAGATGCTACATCCTTATTAGCGGTAAGTCTGCAGTTCTAGTTTTACTGTTCTTGAGATCTAGGGTTCTACGAGGCAACGGGTGATCAAGACACAGAGTTTAAGATCTACACCCTCCCCCACAATTGTGCCTTCCAATACTTACATTCCGGGAGGCAAGAATCTGTTTCAGCAATCGATAAAAATACTGCTGCTGGGAACTGAGGTAGCGCTTATACTGGGACTTGAAGCAAAGCTGTCTGTACTTCACCACTTCAGGATTGAAATGTCCATCTATAAGAAGAACATTCAGGTTGTTGCTTTATTTTGTTTAATCCTACCAACCAGTGAAGAAAAGGCTCTATTACAAAGAAAACTGGCAATTTTTAAGGGTCCCAAGCATGCGCACAGGGGGGAGGGGTCCCGCATTGCATTATGGGTGTGGCATGCCCGCGCACGACCCCCCTGCGCTCCCCTTGCTTATGGCACGCGGGCCAAAAAAGTTCGCCATTGCTAGCATATATCATCTGGACATAGAGCACCTGGAAACCCTTGAAACATGAAGCAATATGTTCAACCTTATGCAGCAGTTCATATAAATGTTACTTTTTAGTTAATACCCTGTTTCCCCGAAAATAAGATCTTCCCAGATAATAAGTCCAATCGGGCTTTAGAGCGCATGCGTCAAAATATTTTCGGGTAGGGCTTATTTCAGCGCATGCGCTCGCCGCCTCCTGCACCTCAAAAATAATAAGACCTCCCTGAAAATAAGGCCAAGCGCTTATTTCGGGGGAGGGGGGTTCAAAAGAAAATAAGACGCTGTCTTATTTTCGGGGAAACACGGTAACAACTCATTATTTTGCATCTTTAATGATTCTGAAGCTAGATTTGTTCCAAAAGTGCTTTTTCAAGAGGCAACTGGACTTCCTTGTTTTTCTTTGAAGAGGTTTTGCTTCTTATCCAAGAAGCTTCTTAAGTTCAGAGCACCTCTGGGACAACCATGACTTGGATGACTGAGAAACTCCATAGACATGACGCTAGATTTATTTATCGTCTAAATTTATATAGCTGTCCCATATAAGAATGGTTCATAAGCAAGCGTTATTTTAACATGCAGTATAAAACAAGACAAGCCATTAAAGCTAAGCACAAAGTTGAGTTCTAAAAGCATATGTTGAAATGTCACTGACCCCGGAAGAGTTTTTGAGCAATATGAAGTGGGTTTCCAAATCGGAAGTTCTCTCCATTAAATAGGGACAGGATAAGATTATTCTGGAAATCAGGATTGTTTTCCGGGAAGCGGGGCAAAAACTTTTTTAAATGTTCTCGCTGTGAATCCACCAACACATCCTGCCAGGTTGAAAGACTGACAACTTCAAAAAAGATCTCAGGCTGCAGAAAATATAACACATGGAATAAAAGATAAGAAAAGCTTTTTTTCCCCTCATTTAAAAAAAAATGCTGCTTATTCCCTTAGCAGCTCTGGAGAGTTTGCAAAGATACAATAAAATATTTATTAAAACATGACAAATATAAACCAAAACAGGAATGGTAGAAGTACTGGTAAAATCCATGGGAAAATCTGTTTCGAACTCATTCCTAAGCAGTAGCTAGAAGAGGACTGCTTCAATTAGTTCATTCCACAGTATGAACCCCAAAATGGAGAAAACAGAATTGGTTCTTAATGTTCAATGTGACAGGACGCACGAAGGAGTAGTAGGAAGGAGGTAAGGTAAGATAGAGATTTGGTCATTAGGTTGAGCCTCTAATTTTGGCTGAGGGAAAGGTAGCACTGTATGCAAAATCCAGATTCAAACAACTTTCCCTTCTAAAAGCCAGAAGATTTTCTAAAGAACCTTTGGAACCA
The DNA here is from genome assembly GCF_964273705.1 of Natrix helvetica. Classification (NCBI taxonomy): domain Eukaryota; kingdom Metazoa; phylum Chordata; class Lepidosauria; order Squamata; family Natricidae; genus Natrix; species Natrix helvetica. Next base: position 20,894,519 of record NC_138559.1, on the reverse strand, counting down.
TGGTTATTAATTTTGCAAAAAAAAAAAGGAAAAGAAAAAAAGCTACCACATTACTTTTCTGAATGATCAATTCGACAGCAGTGTATTTACATTTTGGACGTTATTTACAAATAAAGATTTTCCATTTGTACCCTACCTGAATGTTTTAGAGGTACCAAAAGAGTCACCCAAACAAAGAATTATACTAAGGAAATAGACATTTGATCTCTTTTTTATTATTCAAGCAATTATTCTTATGTCTGATCCATTTCCCTGAATTTGCAAGTGATTCTAAGAATGAAACACAACTTAGACAAGAGGAAGTGATACTCATTCAATAAATGATCCTGATCCAGTTATTGATACACAAAAATGTTTATTTCCTAAAATTACAGAACGTGTCATGATTTAACTTTTCTAATTTAATATTTCTGAAGATAACAATGATAACTGTTTGGTTCGTATTTTTGCTTTGTTACTTGGATGTCTACTCACATCTTCCAAAAGATCTTCAGGTAGGCTAATGCGTATGGATCCCAGCATGCAATCCTCCATAATTTGGGTGCCATTTCCTTCCCCAGTTGGCCCCAGTTCCAATGGATCAGTGAGCATATGATCCAGCGAGTCCATCTTTCATACACCAGGGGACCACTTGAACAAAAAGAAACATTAATTCAAAAGTTATTTTTGCAATTCAACTTACTAAAACAGGAATAAAGATATACTGCATATTCCTTGCTGCAGTGCATTATATATGAATTCATTATCCTTTTGCAAAGTTTACCCAGCATTAATTACTTTTTCTTTATTTCTTTTCTTTATTCCTTATTATTTATTATTTATTCCAAGCCCCAGGAAGAAAGCCATGCCACAGAAAAAGCTATGCTGGTTCTTTATATGGGCCAGAGAAAGAACAATTGTTGTCTTGTATCTTCCCTGCCAGACTAAAAAAAAAGGAACCTAAAATTAATAGCCAAGAAAAGGACAATCAAATTAACCTGAACTTTATTTCTTTCTGGATTAAATCCTGAATAAGCAGTGGGTTGGACTAGAAGACCTCCAAGGTCCCTTCCAACTCTGTAATTCTATTCTACATTCTGCATCAGATGTTTACTTGAATATTTCACACAATAAGTTTGAACCGAATCACTTCTTTCCTTAACTAAAGAATTGATCTCTTTGCCTTTTCTTAATACTCCCCAATTTTGCAGCTCTCTCTCTTTTTTTAGATGAGATGTCCATTTGAGTTTCTTTGAGAGGTAAGACTTTCCAAATAAACAAGATAAAAATGTGTTTAAAAAAGAATGAAAAACAAACAGCGAGCAAACCTTTGGTGGTTTTCCAGTGTCTCTGTTCACTTTCCCCATTGGTAGGGGAGAAAAACAAAAGAGGAAACAGTAAAATGCCAAGTACCCCAATGATCCAAGATTAAGTATACGAACATAATTATTTAAATTGGAATATATCTTCAAAGGTTAATTTTATGCAAATATAACTTCACTCATATTGTAAAAAAAATGTGTTCTATCAATGACCATATTTCAGTGAGAACAATTTTATGATAAGCTATCTTGCAAGAGAAAACCCCCACTAAAACCTCAAAGAAAGATTATTCTTTGACTGTATCTTTTTTTTAATTTTTCTTGTCTCCTTCCAATCTGTTCTTCCTCTTTCTCTGGTTTCTCCTCTTATCTTCTTCCTATCTTTTCTTCCTTTTTTTCTTTTCTTCTGCTCTTCCTTCTCACCTGCTTTTTCCTTTTTCTCTAGTTTTTCTATTATCATTTCCTTCCTCTTTTTCCTTTCTCCTTTTCCTTTCCTTTTCTTCTCCTTTTTCTCACTTGCTTTTTTCTCTTCCTGTAGTTTTTCCTCTTTCTCTATTATTTTCCTCCTCTTCTTCCTATCTGCTCCTTCTCCTTGCTGTTGTTCTTCCTCTTTTAATCTCCTTTTTATCCTTTTTTTTGTTGTTGTTTTTGCAACCATGGGGTCAACCCAGCTAAACTCAGGGCAAGGAGAATAGAATAGACTAGAAATCTTGATTGGCCAAGTGTGGTTGGACACACAAGGGATTTATTTGTCTTTGGTGCAGAAGCTCCCAGTGTACATAAAAGAGAAGATAAATTCGTCAAGAATCGTAAGGTTAATGATAATCATAGGGTACAAATAAGCAATCGGGAAACAATCAATATTGGGGGGGGGTTCTTCCTGCAGAAACCCTCCCCCCCCCACAAAAAAATGACTTAAGTACATTATTATTTTTTTCTCATTTCCCTCTTGAAAAATCACCTTTGGGACTTAAATACATGATTGTTCACCCACTGTTGAGGCAAAATTAGCCTCTTCTCAGAGGACCATCCTAGCAGTGGTCATAATAATAATGATCATGATAAGATGAATAGAAATCTCAGCTGGCAGTCAGGGGGATCTTTTTTGCACATGGGAAAAGCTGAGGGGGGGTGTCGAGAACGGGTCTAACACCTTCGTGCCCCCCCCCCACCTTCCACACAATCCGCCCCACCCGGATCTCTACCCCTCCCCAAATCCCACCTCTCCTCCTGCGACCCGGGTTACCTCAGCACCCCGACGGCGACTGCGCGGACTTCCTCCGCCTGGCCCCGCCTCCCGCATTCCGCTTCCAGGTCGCGGCGGGAAAGGCGGCGGCGGCGGCGGCAGCGGCCACGCGCGGAACGGGGAGTGAGGAGGGGAGGGAAAGTGAGGCGTGGACGGGAGGTGGAGCGCGCACGCGCGAGCTCGAGCCCGTGAGGCTTTTCCAGTCGCAGGCGCCTGCTGCTGCGGAGTGCGCATGCGCGCCCGAGTACCGGAGGCCTCTTCCCCTCCTCACCGCACCGCACGCATGCGCGAAGTGCCGAATGCCCGGACTCTTTCTTTCCGCGTGAGGCGGTCTCCCTTGCGCAGGCGCGAGCTTTAAAGCATTTTTCCCCCTCCCTGCTTTGCGGAGCTTTTGGTATAGAAAGGGATGCGCGGGCGGCACAAACTGGGCGATTGACGGACGTCCAGAATTGATCCAACTTTCTGGGCGCCACCAATCCGTGCCCTCTCTCTCCCTCGAGCTAATAAAACTGGCTGGCTTTGCATGATGCTTATCTAAAATCAATGCTTATCCAAGACTTGCAGGTTGTGCTAGTGCAAATAGAATTAAATAGAATTAGGATAGGATAGGATAAGATAGGATAGAATAGAACAGAATAATAGTAGAGTAGAACAGACGGAAGGGATCTGGTAGGTCATTAGTCCAACCTCCCACCCAAGCAGGAGACCCTACACCATTTCTGACAGTTGTCAGTCCAGTCTCTTCTTGAAAGCCTCCTGTGATGAAGCTCCCACAACTTCTGAAAGCAAACTCCTTGTCCCAACAAAAACCCCTTTTATTAATTGACTGTGAATTCTTCTCATTCACATCCAACAAAGTCTTTCAAGGAAGGATTTACAGATATTATCTGGCTTGGAGAGCTGCCAGGCCGGTAGCTGCAAAACCTGGCAAGGAGTCTCGGAGAGTCACGAACCAATTAAGCGAACTAATTGTCTCCTGCAAACTCCACTCCCCTTTCGCTCCTCTTTTATTTCCTCTGGGAGGGGCCATTCATCATCCACTTGTGGCCTTACTCTCAAGTCGACCCCTGTTCTGTAGCTCTTCCCTTCATCTTGCAACTCTCTGCATGCTCACACTGGGAACAGACTCCAGCTGTTCTTCTGCCTCACTGATGTCTGACTCTGACGGCAGCTGATAACTGGCATACGGCCCTGGCCCCCTCTCTGCCTCTGACACAGAGGCCTCATCAGAGCCTTCCCCAGACTCCAGGACTGGGCCATGTTCCTCCCCAACCTCCTCACTGTCCAAATCTGCTGCCAGATCCGCTGGCCGCTGGTGTGCCACAACACCGGGGGACCTGGACTGAGGGGAACTGCGGACAAGAAATTCGGACTGGAAATTAACCAGCACCATTTGTGAGCATTTGTGTGCAATAAGCTGTCTTTACTTGACATCTACTTAGACAGCATGACTTGGGTAAGAATAACAAGGTTGTCCATGTCGCTTTGGTGTCAAGTACAAAAGTGTTTACATTCTGGAAATGCGAGAGGCAAGAGTTTTGCAAACAAATTCTGTGTGGGTTTTTTTTTTGTTTAAGTTTTCTACTTATTGTTTATACTAGTATCCACCTCTTGTTAAATAGGCAGTAAAATTTGAACCATTTACGTTACTGAAACTTCCCCGGTTATAATGACACAGTATTCAAGTGATTACAGCTAACTGTCTCTGTAGAGTGAATAAACTAGTGATAATAAAACCCCTTCGCTACAAAATAAATCAGAATTATTGCCAATTTAAGGAACGTCTGTTTTTTTCTCCCGTTCCAGTTTCTATTGCAGGATGATGTCTCACTGGAATTAGTTTACAGGAGACATTGTCAAGCACATTTTGGAGCAATCAGTTTGACTGCGTATGACTGTGGGGCGTCTATTGCTATTTAAATCAATTTCCTCCTTAGAATGACAGGAAAAGCTGCTCTGTGCCATACACCATTTATTGGAGGTTGGAGAAAATACATTTAGTGCTTGGAATAAATCTACTGTATTTCACAATAGCATCCCAAGAAGAAATGCAAGGGGAACCAATAAAAAATTAGCATATATCCTTTGGTAAGCATTACTGCGCTCTTGATCTCCTTAGCAAAGCAACCGGAAAAATTTTTTTTTTTCCTCTTGGTTTTAAATAAATGCATGTTGCAAGTCTGAATAGGAACAAAACTCAAAAGAAATGACGGTTATCTTCAAAATCTTCCATTTATCAAACATATTCTCATCCTTTGTACGTTTCCTGCAGCACAAGCTACAATAAAAAGCCTGCAAACTTGTCTATCCGAATAATAAATCTTATTTACGTAAGTTATTGGTGGCTTCTGTTCGACCATATGTTGAGATAGCTTTTGTTGCTGTCTTATGAAAATGATTTACAACCGAGGCCAGTGGTTTCCCTAATGCGAAAAAAGCACTCAGTTCATGAAACAGGCCATAGAAATGTTTCATCCAGCTTATAGCAAAGGGTTGGCAGAAAAGGAAGGAAGGAAGGAAGGAAGGAAGGAAGGAAGGAAGGAAGGACCCAGCCCTCTCCTAGACAAATGAAATATTTTAGGAAATATTTAAAAGGCAGAATATTATATTTCTCTGGGTGAGAAAAGGAGAAACATGTTTTAAAGACAAAGAAGCTTCCTGCCCCACCCACCTTTGTCAGTGGGCCATTAAGGCCTGAGCCAGTCTATTCTACATAACAAAGATCTACCTACTTCAGGCAGAGCCATAATAGGGATCCCAAAGCCCTTGCATTATATCACCATCCAGCAAGGCTCAACCAAACTTGGACTCAAAAGACAGACAACCTACAAAGTTAGCTAAGACACCCACCCACCCCGCCCTGGAAGTCAGACAGCCAATGGACAGCCATTTCTTGGACAGGAACAGGAAACTCCAAGACGGGGCCCCAGAGAGGGCATAAAACCAGGGCACTCTCAGCATCTCTTCCCTTTTTTCTTCAAAATCCTCAAGGCACGTGAGCCTCCCCCCCCTCCCCTCCCCCCCAGCGTCTCAAACCATGTGGCCCTGTCCACCGTTAAACCATCTTTCCAAGCAGTCTCCATGTTTCCAGTGTCCTTTTTCCCACTTGGATCTGAACCCAGATGGACATTTCTTCCAAACAGGAGAAGGGAGGGAGGGAGGGAAAGAGAAAGAAGGAAGGAAGGAAGGAAGGAGGGAGGAAGGGAGGAAGGAAGAAAGGAAAAGAGATAGAAAAAAAGAAAAGAAAGGGAGGCTAAGATTTGAGGCTACAGCATCGCAATGTCTCCAGAAGAGAAAGAGATCATACCTTATTTCCTAACAGTAAAGCACAGAGTGTCCTTGTGGGTAGCAACGGACAAGCCTAAGAAACAAGTTTTGGCTTGTTCTGCATTCACCTCCTTCTCATGCTCAACCTTAATCAACACACCGAAAGCCATCGCGCATGGTTAAACCATCACACAGCCTTTTTATTGGTTTTGAGGAGAAAAGGAAGGATCCCTGTTTCGTAAAGACAACACACTCAAAGACACAAAAGTCTCAGACCCTGTGTGTGTTTTTCATACTCCTCGGATTTCATTAGGGTTAGTTTCCTTTGTCCTCCTTAGGATCAAATATTTGGGCAGTGCAGATGGTTATGTAAACAGGGGGTATCCCAACCATACCAACAATCTCTAATTCTTAATAATTTAACTGCTCCCGGACAGCTTCACAGCTTCACCGTCTTCTCTGTCATACAAAAAGTCAGGAAAGAATGGCTTGTAATCGAGTCTTGGTTCCAGGCTACGCGTTTTTATTTTATTCTCCCTTTCAAAAGCTGCGTGTTCTCTTCTTTCACAGGCAACTTGGAGAGGAAAAAATATATCATAACGCCGAAAGAAATGTAAGCAACTGAAATGTACACGAGAGATAAGACTCCGCCAATGGTTGTGTGCTCAGCAAACTGCTGAAAATCGGTCCACAATTGGGAAAATTGGGGGAAGGGGGAATCAATTAGGGGAGAGGTCTAGAAGAGGCTTAGTGTCCTTTTTTTGTTCACGGGGTCCAGAAGAACGGTGGGGTCCTGAAATGTCTTGCCTGGGTTTCATTTAGATCTGAAACTCTGCAAAGCCTCGGCTTGTAGGGTAGAAGGTAGAACTTCAAGGTGTACAAATATACTTTTGTCCAAGAGCTCTTGGATGCCTTTTCGCGATTCGGGATGAAGATTTCAAATGTCCTTCGTGCTGCGAACTGAGTTCATGGCTTTTCGATGTGCAGGTCGCTGACCCCGTTGGTGTTGCTGGTGGCCGTAATGATGTATTGTGTCGTTTGCTGCTCGCTGGCCGTTTGCGAGTCCAAAGAGTCGGCGTGAACAGGTGTCTGAGACAAATCGACTTCCACGCCGCTAGAAAGAGACAGGCTTGGCTTGACTTCCAGCTCGGGCTGACTTTCAGCGATGACATAATGCGTCTAGAGGGGTGGGAAGAAACCCGCATAAATTCACTCTCGTTATAGACATGTATGGGATGTGGTGGCTCGGCGGCTAAGCCTGTCGATCAGAAAGTTCGGCAGTTCGTGCTAGTCGTTCCTGACTCTAGGGGGCGGTGCTCATCTCCCTTTCAAAGCCGAAGATCCAGCGCTGTCTGAAGACATCTCCGTGGTCATGTGGCCGGCATGACTAAACGCCGAAGGTGCACGGAACGCTGTTCCCTTCCCACCAAAGGTGGTCCCTATTTTTCTACTTGCATTTTTACATGCTTTCGCACTGCTAGGTTGGCAGAAGCTGGGACAAGTAACGGGAGCTCACTCTGTTACGTGGTGCTAGGGATTCGAACCGCCGAACTGCCAACCTTTCTGATCGACAAGCTCAGCATCTTAGCCACTGAGCCACCGCGTCCCTTCGTTTCCAAACTATTCATATTCAAAAGCCTTGACATATTTAATCATCCCAGTCAAGGTTGCTCTTTTGCTTCTTACCTGGGAAACTGCTTTGACTTGTCCTGTGGTCACCGTTGTGACAGGAGGACCCACGGCTGTCTCTGCGATCACATACTGGCCCTGAGGGATTGTCATCATCTGAATCTCGGAGGCTGGAGTGGGGGAAAGATGAGAGAATCCTGTTCATTATCTCTAACAAGAGATGATTGACATGCTAAAGCAGGGCTGTCCAATCTTGGCAACTTTAAGACCTGTAGACTTCAACTCCCAGAATAGAGAGTTGAATAGGGTCAGCATGTATTTGCGTAATTAAATGCAAAATTGCCCCATGGATCCTCCTTCTCCCCTTTTAAAGACCCCGTTATCCCTTGCAGGGTGGAGTCTGGGCAACTGAATGGAGCTGAGCGTTTACTGGCCGGATGCCCTTCCTGTCACCAATGCGGAGTTTTATTCAGCAGATATATATTCTCATCGTGCCCAGAGAGAAAAAATGTCTGCCTCTCTAGGTTCGAATTCACAACCTCCTGGTCATGAGGTGTGAGTTCCACCTCTAGGCTACATCTGTGCCACTCCGAAAGTGCCCCATGGATCAGAGGAGTAAAAATGCGAGGAGGGTGGAGCCCAAAGCTGGAAAAAGGAAATCTTGCATCAAATATCAAGGAACTTGAGAGGTTTTGTTTCTCTCCAATCAAATCATAGCTCAGAAATTGGGAATGAGCAGTGGTGAAATGCAAACTTTTTTGTGGGCATGGTGTGGCTCGGTGGGTGTGGCAGGGGAAGGATACTGCAAAATCTCCATTCCCACCTCACTCGGGAGCCAGCCAGAGGTGGCATTTGCCGGTTCTCAGAACTACTCAAAATTTCTGCTACCGGTTCTCCAGAACCTGCTGGATTTCACCCCTGGGAATGAGGTGTAAGTGGTTTTTACAGAGAAGCGAAAGAGCGTCACTAAGCATATTTGGTACGTACGGTAAGTGCGGAACGAGTTCCAGGCGTTGGGAAGATAGGCTTGCTGGACTGAAGAACCTGCCTGTGATTGACTTTGCGCGGAGGGAGTTGTCTGTATCTGGGAAGGGCTGAGCTCCTGCTGAGTTGGTTGGGAAGGACTTAAGGGCTGGCTGCCCACCTGGAGTAACAAAGGAGAAGGCATTCCAGGAACTGCAGAACTAAACTTACTTGTTACTGGTCTACAATTCCCATCTCTCACTGATTTTCGTATCTGGTGCACATGCGGGAGACATGCACGAATGCCTGGGGGGCAGGTTCCCATGGTTTTGGTCCCAGGAGGCTTCAAGGAGGCCTGCTAGGCCCAAAATGGAGTGTGAGAGGTCACACACTTGTTTGGGGTTGCACCAGGGGTGGCTTCCTGCGAGTTCTAACCTCTTCTATAGAAGAGGTTCCACAAATCTACAGAGCCATTTAGAACCAGTTCCAGCTCCCTCCCCCCGCCCGCCCGCACATCATCAAGATGAAGAGTGAGAGGAGGAATTCTGGGAGTTGAAGTCCACCAGTCTTAAAGCTGTCAAGTTTGAACACCCCTGGTTTTTTTTTTCTAAAGGGTTAGGGGTGCAAGGGTCTTGTAACTTAACAGCTTTAAGACTTGCGTGCTTCAAATGCCAGAGTTCCTGAGCCAACATTTGGGTTGCTAAGCAAGAGCGTTGTTAAGTGAGTTTCACCACATTTTACAAGTTGCCCACGCCCACCCAGTCACATGGCTGGCAAGCCACTCCCATCCAGTCATATGGCCTGCAAGCCACTGCCACAAAGCAGGCCACACCTACAGAAGAGGTTCTAAAAAAATTTGAAACCCACCACTGTGTTGCACGCATGTGCAGGAGTGGGGGCTGCACCGGGGGAGGGGATTGTTCACACATACACAGGGTGGCGGGGCACATTGTATTATTGGGTGTGGGCACATGCGTGCCACATGCGAGCACGATTTTGACACGCAAGGACAAAAAGGTTAGCCATCACTGACCTAGGGTCAAGCTTCTGCATTTTATCGAAATGTAAAAATAACATTGCATCATCTCATTGAGCCGTGGTGGCACAGTGGTTAGAATGCAGTATTGCAGGCTACTTCTGTCGACTGCCAGCAGTTCGATCCTGACCAGCTCAAGGTTGACTCAGCCATCCATCCTTCTGAGATTGGTAAAATGAGGACCCAGACAGTGCTGACTCTGTAAACTGCTCAGAGAGAACTGTACAGCACTAAATGTTATTGCTATCTCCAAAATAAAATTTTGTGCACAGGACTTTGGGCTATTCACTGGTAGCAATAGCACTTAGGCTTATATACCGCTTCACAGTGCTTTACAGTCCTCTCTAAGTGGTTTACCTTTAAGGAACCATCTTATTTGCTACCTCAAGCTGTCTATGCATCTTAGAGGAGCATGCACATATTATAAAACAACTGCGTGGCCTACCTGCGAAGATGATGGGGCTGCAGAGGTTGGTTCGGTGACCTGGATATGCTGTACCTGGATAGCATGCTGGGTGTATGACTGAGGGTCGTGTAGCTGACCAACATCTACAGTGGAATGTTGGGTCTGATGAGGTGAGGTAGCCTAGGGATCAGGAGAAAACATGTTATGTCCAAGTTGACTTTAGAATTGCGGTCTCAGTGGTAAAAGTCTTAAAAGTCAACCAGTATAATTCTTTCTGCAAAAGTTCAGTTCTCTTGGGATGAATTGTCCAAAAGATCAAGAAGAAGAAGCTTTGTGCCAACACCTGCTTTCCAGGTGTAATCCACATGACAGAGATAAACCATCACTCACTGGCAGGGAACAGTTTTATATTCTCAAAGGCTTGGCTTCAACTTTTGGTATCTCTTCTAAGAAGCATGGCACAGCATAGGAGCCCAAACCCACCAGGACAAGATTCAGCAATCCATCTGCATGTAAAATACAAAGTCCACTCTTTTGAAGACAGCGAAGTCCACATTTTGGACAGAGAGAGCCACTGGTTTGAAAGACGGTTCAAAGAAGCCATCTGGGTCAAAATTAAACAGTCCCCTCTCAACAGAGGTGGAGGGATACGATATCATCATCTATCTCCAGTCCTTTCAGCAAGTTCCAAAAAGGCTCCACACCCGTTTGCACCTCTTCTCAGGTGACCCTGAGGACACAGATAAACCTCCAAATGGCCTCAATAATTCTCTAAAAGGACGCAAATGACCAGCTGTCTGCAAGGAGTGTAAATCCTTCCATTCCCCACCATCCATCCAGAGCTGAAGAAGCTTCTTGGAAGAGAAGTGAAACGTTTTCAGAGAAAAACAAGAAAGTCCAGTTGCCTTCTGAAAAAGCACCTTTGGGACAACCATCACCTGGAGGACTTCACAGACTCTTGCTAGGGAGTTCTTAATTAACAGGACACCTTTTGCAATACGGATTGCTACTTAGAAACTGTCCTGTTGTGTCCTGGTTGGATTTAATCTCATCTTGTCTTGCCCCATCCAGATCCTGGTTAGACCCTTTGATGTTCTCCCTGGGAATAACTGCTATTCCTTTGTTATTTAGCTTCCTGAGATGCTCAGCGCCTTCGCTGTCACAAGCCACTCCTCTGCCTTCTAGGAAATCCAAACACAACTCAAACACCACTCACCTGAGCCACTTGCACAACCTGCAACTGTATATGTTGGGGCTGTTGCAAGCCAGCTGTGGATTGCGATACAGGAATATACTGAATGCGTGGGAAATCACCCTGCGAGGTCCGGTAGTCAGTGGTCAGAGTCTGGGACAGCTCCGTCATGGCTTGAGTCAACAAATCCGATGTCTTTACAAGGGGGGAAACGGGGAAAGGAAGATTGTTATATAGTTTAAATCAGGAGTGTCAAACTCGATTTCATTTAGGGCTGCATCAGGGTTGGATTTGATCATGGGGGTGGGAGGGGGATGGCTGGGGGGGGTGGCCACCTCGACATCATTGCCAGCGAAAATGGGCTCCTGGGCTCCGTTTTCGGTTGCGACGGCCTCCTGCAACCCTCTGCCAGCAAAACATAGCTCACAAGGGCTGCCTGTGGCTCTCCCTAGCTCCGTTTTCGCTGGCAGAGGCACTGCGGGCCAATCCTTCACTGTTTCCAGGGCGGCACCAGATCTAATCATCCCATGGGACGGATCCGCACCCCGGGCCTTGAGTTTGACATCCCTTGTTTAAATTGTATATGTACATCCTAGCAGTGGTGGGAGTCAAAAATATAACAACCAGTTCTCTGCACTAATGACCGGCTGAGTAGGCGGGGCTCAGTGGTCACGTGACTGGGTGGGCGTGGCCAACTCAACATCACTCAGGTCGATGGGCGCTTTGCCTTAGCTATTACTATGTAATTGTCAGGCCTGCAGCCGGTTCCTTTTGGGATCTTTGGCCTGGCCCACTAATATTCTATTCTACTATGCTGTTTCATTAGTGGGGAATTGGGAGGGGGAATAGTAAGTAGAATGTGATGTTGTCAAAATAAAATTCCTTTCTAGAAAGCCAAGGTCATCTTTTGTTCTCTACATCTCTGAGCCTGACCGGAACTGGATGGGTGGAACTGCCAGCATGGCAGTGGAAGGTTGGACCATGGGATGGACTTGTGGGTGTGGGGACAAGATCTTGAACTTTCAACTGGGTGGGGAAACCTCAGGAAGCTTTCAGATTCGGGTTTTCCCAAATGTGCCAACGTGACTCTCTTAATAAATTGGAACTTTGAGCAATACTTTGCCTTGGACTCTGATTTAATTTTGGACGTTATTTGGAACCCTGACATTAACCGGGATAAGGTAATAAAGATTAACCAGTGAGGCAGTTTCTGTAAGCAGGGCAATAAAGATTAGGCTAGAAACAACACCAGAGTGTTTCCTTCCTGCCTTCCTTACAGGATTAGCCTTGTAAAGTGGGGGAAAAAACAAAATGAGATTTCTTCCAACAACTGGTTCTCTGAACTGCTTAGAAAGTTAACAACCGGTTCACCCAAATAGGTGCGAACCGGCTGGATCCTACCACTGCATCCTAGTATCTAAAGGTGAAAAAACAATAACACCCTAATCTGTTGGCCTTTTCTGGCTATTTTATTTGACACTATCTTCCAAATACTGAGCATCCCTGAATTCTTACCACAACGGTCTCCCCCGAAGTGCTGTCAGCAGTTAGGACAGTAGGAGTGGCACTAATTACTGCGGTTGTGAGTGGCACGTGGATTGTGTTCGTTGGGATCTGAGGATATTCCGGGTGCTTTTTGCGAATGTGTTGCACCATCTTGGTCTGTGCAGAAGTAGAAAGAAGGAATGTTATTATCGGATGATAAGAATATCAGCTTGGATTCCTCGGTCAGGTCAAAATATAGTCAGCAGTCCATACGTGGAGATCAACCTAAACTTACTGTTTCTCTTAGCCTGGCATGAAATCGTCTTTTTTTTTGGTTAAAAGTTTTTTTTTTTTAATGATACATATAATATAATCCAAAGTATACCAGTACATTTTAACAAGCATTTTTTTGAGTATTCAATAATATATCAGTTCCTTTTGCCATTAAGCCTCTTCAATTTTTATTTGCTCTTCTGCTTTCCATACACCATATTATAGTCTATTTCATCTTCAGCTCTCCTCCTCGCCTTCTCTTCTCCTCCATACCTTCTTTCTTCCCTCTACCCTCTCTCTCTTCTCTACTTCCCCTAGCTCTCTCCCTCTCCTCTCCTCTCTCTCCACACCTTCCCTCTCTCCTGCTCTTTCCCTCCCTTCTATTTCCCTCTCCTGTCTCCTTTCTCCCTCTTTCCGTCTTTTGATCCCGACTCTAGGGGGCGGTGCTCATCTCCATTTCAAAACCGAAGAGCCAGCGCTGTCCAAAGACGTCTCCGGGGTTATGTGGCCAGCATGACTCAGTGCCAAAGGCACACGGAACGCTGTTACCTTCCCACCAAAGGTGGTTCCTATTTGTCTACTTGCATTTTTTACGTGCTTTCAAACTGCTCGGTTGGCTGAAGCTGGGACAAGTAATGGGAGCTCACTCGGCTGCACAGAACTAGGGATTCGAACTGTCGAATTGCCGACCTTCCTGATCGACAAGCTCAGCGTCTTAACTACAGAACCACTGCATCCCTCCCATAGAAGTATATGCAATTACTACAGGATTTTTTTTAAAAAAAAATAGCTAGGGTGAAGTAGGTACATGAAAACATCTGGGTGTTAGGCACATATCCGCAATACCTTACTGCTATACTGCTTGGAACAGTGAGGACAACAAACAGGCGGTGTGGCGATGGTTCCGGTCAGCTGTGTGTGCGTACTCAGCATTGGATCTGGCTCTCCTGGTCCTGCTGGACGCAACTTTCGGATACTGGGAGGAAGTTCTGCGCCTGGGTGGTTTTTCAAAATGTGGGCCTTCCGTTTGCTGGCACTCTTATAAACCTAGAAGAGAAAGATGAATCAAGGACCCTAGAATCACTTCCTTTAAAAAAGGTCCAGTGTTAGCCACTCAGCCAACTGTGCACCGCCAGCAGCCAGCAGAGCAGAAGTTTCGGACTGTGAGGAGGTTGGGGAGGAGCATGGGCCAGGCCTGGAGTCTGGGGGAGGCTCTGAGGAGGGCTCTGTGTCGGAGGCAGAGAGGGGGCCAGAGCCATATGCCGGTTATCAGCTGCCTTTGGATTCAGGCATCAGTGAGGCAGATGAACAGCTGGAGCCTGTTCCCAGTGTGTGCATGCGCAGAGCTGCCAGATGAAGGGAACAGCTAAAAAACAGGGGTCGACTTGGGAGTAAGGCCACAGATGGATGGTGAATGGCCCCTCCCAGAGGAAATAAAAGAGGAGCGAAAGGGGAGTGGAGTTTGCAGGAGACAATTAGTTCATTCCCGCATTCTTGCCAAGTATTGCATTGTCTGAAAGATATCAGCCTGGCCACTCTCCAAGCCCGATAAAGGTAGGTAATTGTGAACTCTCTTTTAAAGAGGGGACTTTGCTGGAGAGGAGTTCACTGTGAATTAAACAAAAGGGGTTCATCGGGACGAGGACTTGTGCTGCTGGGGAAGCCTAAGTCAGAACACCCAACTGCACGGAGACCCCTGGATGACAATTTCTACTTCCACCAGCTGTTATGTGGCAACTCAGAAACAGATTGGTTGGTTACTCCTTTCTGTGTTTACATCGACAGACGTGTTAGGAAGCTATGAAGCAGCGAGAAAATAATGAGATCTGGAGCTGCATTTCCTGTAATAACACGAGGTCTCACATTTGTTCTCTGCCTGAATTAACACAGAGGTGCGATCACGCTAGTTCTGGTTTATACAATACAATACAATACAATAGTAGAGTTGGAAGGGACCTTGGAGGTCTTCTAGTCCAACCCCCTGCCTAGGCAGGAAACCCTATACCGTTTCAGACAAATAGCTATCCAACATCTTCTTAAAGACTTCCAGTGTTGGGGCATTCACAACTTCTGGAGGCAAGCTGTTCCACTGATTAATTGTTCTCACTGTCAGGAAATTCCTCCTCAGTTCTAAATTGCTTCTCTCCTTGATTAGTTTCCACCCATTGCTTCTTGTTCTACCCTCAGGTGCTTTGGAGAATAGTTTGACTCCCTCTTCTTTGTGGCAACCTCTGAGATATTGGAATAATGCTATCATGTCTCCCCTAGTCCTTCTTTCTCTTAAGCTAAACATACCCAGTTCCTGCAACCGTTCTTCATATGTTTTAGTCTCCAGTCCCCTAATCATCTTTGTTGCTATGTTATATCTGTAGCTATGCCACAACTGCTTTGTGAAAGGGGCCACTTCGTAGATCTCTCTCATCAGCTCATCTTTTCTTTCTCTTGTTGTGGCAGCCAAAGGTGGTATTTAGCCAGTTCCTACAGGTTTACTCCAACCAGGAGTTGAAATCGTGGGTGGGCCCGCCTACCCGTCCCGTCTCTACGCCATCCTATTTAGGCACGTTTTCAAGCCACATGCATGCGTGCAAGCCGCACAGACGATTAAAGCACATGCGTGGAAGGCTGAGTGCATGCATGGACGGGGCGCATGCACTCACATTTGCAAACCGGCAGGGAAAGTAAGTGAATGTCACCCCTGGTGACAACCAATGATAATTCAAAGGAAGTTAACGGCCTCCGAGGAAGTAAAGAAGTACGTAAGAAGTCCTAGTAATTTCTCTTTTTGGTTCTTCTGAGCAAATAATAAATCAATAGGAAGGAAGGAAATCCCCAAATTGGTTACATTTAATTCCATGTACAGGTAGTCCTTTAGTTACGACCACAATTGAGCTCAATATGAGCCCATTCATGTTGCTAAGTGAAACATTTGTTGAGTTTGTCCCATTTTACGACTTTCCTTGCCACATTTGTTAGGGGAGTCACCGCAGGCGTTAAATTAGTCACCTGGTTGTTAAGTGAATCTGGCTTCCCCATTGACTTTGCTTGTCGGAAGGTCGCAAAAGGGGATCACAGGACCCCCAGGCACTGCAACCATCATAAATGTGAATCAGTTGCCAAAGAATCCGAATGTAAATCACGTAACCAGGAATGGTCATAAGTGTGAAAAAAGGGTCATAAGTCACTTTTTTCAGTGTCGGTGTCACTTCAAACAGTCACTAAGTGAACCGTTGTAAGTCGAGGACTACCTGTATACAACCGAGACGGAGATGGGTTCATTACATACCTTATCACAGTACTGACAAAAATAATCTCTGTTAGGTTTGATGATAGGCAGTGTTAGCTCTGGAACTTCTTCTATTTTCATATCAGGATGTCTTTTTGATAAATGATTCACCTAAGATAATAAAAAAAAAGGAAAGCACTTCACATCTGTCTTATCCCCATTCAGTTGTCAGCAAAACTAAAACACCCACAGAACAGGGGGGTCTCTGAGCATTTACCGCTAAACATATAATCTTTTATTGGTTGGATTTTACTGGGCCGCTGGTAATTTGTTTGTTTGATGAATAGATTGAACTCTTGGCTGTTTTCAGCTCTTTGTGAACCTATTCACACCATGCTACAAATAATGCTTTGTTTGTAAGTCAAGTATTTTTCTCGTTTCTCAGGCATTGATTATTTTAAGAAATAATATGGTGCCTGGATGGGGTATAGTATTAGGATCTCAAGATCCGAAGTTCCAATCCATGGTTAGACGTCTTAAATCCTCCTCTTAAATCTAACCATTGGCACAGGGTATTTGTGAGAATACTGCAGAAGCAGCTCCAATGTGCCTAGGAAGGACGGGAGCACAAGTGCCATAAATTCATAGAAGCAATATTTATGAGAAACAACAAAGGGTGTTTCTGTAAGAATGTAATTTTGCTTGATATTCCTATAATTCTTGCTCCAAATATGGGATGGCCAACTTAAGCATGAGGACAACAATGGTTCATTTTCAAGAGCCTTTTCAACTCCAAAAAGAACTTGATTCTGCATGCAGTCTCAGCCTTTGAGATTGTTCACCCTTGCTCATAATAATAAAAAAAAAAAAAACTTCAAGCTCACATACAGAATGCTTTTATAAAAAGGTGTCTAATTCAGAGCATATGGTGCTTCGGTGGTTAAAGACATGGGTTTGGGACCCAAGTGCTGCACTACAGGATGAGCTCCTGTCACTTGCTCCAGCTCCTGCCCACCTAGCCGTTCGAAAGCATGCAAACGCAAGTAGATAAATAGCTACTTTGGTGGGAAAGTGATAGCATTCCGTGAGTCTTGGCATATAGTCAGGATGGCCACGTGGCCACTGCCCACCCTGAAGCTACCCCCACCGAGGCCATTTTTTAAGCTTCAGTGTCGCCACACTGGAGGTGAGGAATAGAGACAGTTGGGCTTTTGTAGCCAAAACAAAATAGTTTCTCTTGTGAACCAAGGACATTCCAACAACTGGCTGGAGAGAGGAGGAGGAGGAGAGAAGTAACCAGGCAATCGGCCAGCACCTAGATTGGACAACGTGACTTATCGTTTGGGAGGAAAGGGAAACTTTCACTTTTTAAAGACGTGAAAACAACGGGGAACTCTCAGAGTCGGTTTTCACACCAGTCTGTGCCAATAAGATATCTCCAAGTAAAACTGTTCTTTGAGGAACCATTCTGCCTCGGAGTCCTGTTTGCTATGGGGGTATTACTTGGAACGCTGACAACCACGGAAAAGGTCTTCAGACAACATTGGGTCCCTCAGCTGGGAAACAAGGGACGAGCAGATGCCCCAGAGTTGGACAGAGGAAACCTTCACCTTTAATTAGTGGGAGATTCACAGGCTAGGATTGTGTGAGGAGTCTGGAATATCTTAACTAACCAGCATGCCTCGTCTTCGGAAACCCATCATGCACAAGCGACACTTGAACATAAAACTCTCATAATCCGTAGAGGCGATCCGGGGCTTGAAGGCTTTGGAGCGACTAATTCGGTCAGCTTTTTTGGCTTCTCTTTCTGGATTGTGCATTCTCTGCATGTGTTCTCGCAATTTATCTTTTCTCTGGGGGGGGGGGGGATGGGGGAAAGAATCAAAATAATGGGAAAGAAGAATGAGTGGAGAGAAAAGGGAAACGCGTGGTCACATAGGAAATGTAAAAGTTGACCTCTAAAGCAAATTAATCATGAATAAAAGCAAGAAAATACATTCGTTAAAACTTCCGTTGAATTTGTTCGGATAACAGAATTTTAATCAACCCATCCACAATGCTCACAAAAAATATTAAAAGAAATTGGGATCGGTTTTACGACCGGAATCCTTCCAGTCGTAAAGACACTTAAGATAAATTAAAGAATATTTAGATTCATGTTAAACATTGAGGAATATAAATTGAGATGATTATGACTGTAAGGGGAATGGCATAGAAAAAGATACGTTTACATCTTCAAAATATATTAAAGCATATAGCCAATGCTTCCTTTGCAAATTTCAGTTCACTGTTAAGACATCTCTAAATGATAAAAGATCGACCTATGGGTGCTTCAGATAGTCTAGAAATCCCATTTCCAGAATTTCACATCGTTGTCCATGCTTCACAAGGCTGTTGGTCAATGAAATCTCCCATTCCTGATCTCTCGGTAAGATGCCTAAGTGTGCAACAACACAAACAGGTCTGGGATAGTGCCTTCCCAGTGGCGGGATTCACAAATGTGAACGTGCGAGCTCCCTACGCTCGTGCACACCGCTTCCTGCGGTAGATGGGCGGAGCCTCCAGCAGCAGCCGCTACTGGTTCACCCGATCCAATAAGAACCAGCAGAATACTACCACTGTGATTTCCATTGGAGGCTTCATACTGCTGACTCACTCATCAGTCATGTATTTTAAATGTGTCTTTCCATTACGCCAAACTGTTGGCTCCCAATTTGCTAATCCAAAACACGACCCACGCACTTGCGCACGTGCATCAGGCAAGAAGGCGTGTATCATTTGTGCCAAATTCAGCGTGAGTTCGGTGTTGACAGATGGCTTATTTTCTGAAAAAAGAGAGCCTTACCAGCCACGTCAACCTATTATTGCTTCCTGCATAAGAAGAACCTGTTAACAGGGGTGGGTAACTTTATCAACTTTAAGACCTGCGTACCAGAGGTGGTATTCAGCCACAACCGGTAGTGGAAATTGTGAGTAGTTCGGTAAACCGGCAAATACCACCTCTGGCTGGCTCCGCCCCCATCTATTTGCTGCCTCCCAAGTCCCAGCTAATCAGTTGAGTCTTCTAATCAGAGGTGGGTTCCTGCCAGTTCTAACCTCTTCTATAGAAGAAGTTCCACAAAACTACAGTGCCGTTTAGAACCGGTTCCAGCTCCCTCCCCTCGCCCGTCTGCACATCATCAAGATGAAGAGCGAGAGGAGGAATTCTGGGAGTTGAAGTCCACAAGTCTTAAAGCTGTCAACTTTGAACACCCCTGGGTTTTTTTTCTAAAGGGTTAGGGGTGCAAGGGTCTTGTAACTTGACAGCTTTAAGACTTGCATGCTTCAAATGCCAGAGTTTCTGGTGGTTGCTAAACAAGAGCGTTGTTAAGTGAGTTTCACCACATTTTACAAGTTGGCCACGACCACCCAGTCACATGGCCGGCAAGCCACTCCCACAAAGCAGGCCACACTTACAGAAGAGGTTCTAAAAAAATTTTTGAAACCCACCACTGGTCTTCTTATGTTGTCCTGCACAGGAGAACAGAGCTGGAAAGCAGGTTAGTGGGGTTGCAAGGGAGTGGAGATTTTATAGTATCTTTGCCCTGCAATGGGGAGGGAATGGGGTTTTGTAGTATTCTTCTCCTGCCACGCCCCCACACCAAGCCAAGCCACGCCCACAAGAGCCACACTACACCCACAGAACCAAGAGTAAAAAAAATTGAATCCCACCACTGCTGCGGACTTCAACTCCCAGAATTTCTGAGAGAGCATTCTGGGAGTTGAAGTCCGCAGGTCGTAAATATTGCCACAGCTGCCCATCCCTGATCTTCGGAGGTACTACCTTAAACTGTTTGCCGCAGGTGGAGCACAAGAAGTCCTTGCGATCGGAATGCCGCAACATGTGAAGTCGCAGTTTGTCAGGCCGACAGAAAGCCTTGTCGCATTCTGTGCACTGGTAAATCTTTTCCGAATGGAAGCTGCGGACGTGCTTTTTCACCTGGTTGGGAACAGTCAACGGGAAAATCCATTTCAAAACTTCCCCATGTTGAAAAGGATCTCAGTAGAAAGAAAAGAATGTGTAACTTACAAATTGAGATCTTATTGCAGGCTAGCTGGATACCCATGCTCTGCTACGAAGCTATGTGATTGGACTTGATAAATCAATATAGCTTGAAAATTAATGAGCCTCTCCTTTCCCATTCTCTCCCTCAGACTTGCCCCACCGAAGTCTCTCCTATCTTATCCCCGGCTCTCCTTCAGGCTGGCCCCATTGATCCTCTCCTCTCCCCTTCCCTCCCTCAGGCTTGCCCCACGAGGCCTCTCCTATCTTATCCTCTTCTCTCCCTCAGTCTAACTCAACACAGACCGGATGAGTCACACGCTGGCCACGTCCACACCCAAGTGGCAGTTGGAACAGAGTTCTTTTCAGGTGGGGAGGGAGAGTAGAATGTCTAACTCCTTAGCATCAGAGAGTCTTAATAATAATAATGTAAAAAAATATTAATGATCTGATGGTCATTTTGAGAAATCCTTTCTTAGTGAGCACCTGGAAGCCAGTTCTGGAGATTTTGTGATGCTGCAGGAGTGGTATTTCAGATAGATAGATAGATAGATAGATAGATAGATAGATAGATAGATAGATAGATAGACAGACAGACAGACAGACAGACAGACAGACAGACAGACAGACAGACAGACAGACAGACAGACAGACAGACAGACAGACAGGACACAGATAGATAAGACAGACAGATAAGATAGATAGATAGATAGATAGATAGATAGATAGATAGATAGATAGATAGATAGATAGATAGATAAGATAGATAGATAGATAGACAGACAGATGATAGACAGACAGATAGATAAGAGACAGATAGATAGATAGATTAGATAGATAGATAGATAGATAGATAGATAGATAGACAGACAGACAGACAGACAGACAGACAGACAGACAGACAGACAGACAGACAGACAGACAGACAGACAGACAGACAGGACACAGATAGATAAGACAGACAGATAAGATAGATAGATAGATAGATAGATAGATAGATAGATAGATAGATAGATAGATAGATAAGATAGATAGATAGATAGACAGACAGATGATAGACAGACAGATAGATAAGAGACAGATAGATAGATAGATTAGATAGATAGATAAGATAGATGATAGATAGATAGATAGATAGATAGATAGATAGATAGATAGATAGATAGATAAGATAGATAGATAAGATAGATAAGACAGATGATAAGACAGATAAGATAGATAGATAGATGATAGATAGATAGATAGATAGATAGATAGATAGATAGATAGATAGACAGACAGACAGACAGACAGACAGACAGACAGACAGACAGACATTTCAGTATAAAGGAACGAATTGCATGAAACAGCACCCATAAATGATGTTATTGTTGATCCTCCACGAAACCCACCTGGATAAAATCCGGAAAGCGTTTTTTGCAGGTAGGACAAGTGAAGCAGCCATCGTTAATGTGGATGGCCACGTGATCTTTCAGCAGGTCTAAGCGGTCAAAGGACTCAGGGCAGAAAATGCAGGAGTAAGTCTTCTGGTCCAGGTGGAACTTCATATGACTTTCCAGGGCGCTGCTGTTAATGAAGCCTTTGTTGCAGATATCACAGGTCAAAGGACAATTCCCTTCCCGTCCATGGAACCTTAAATGCTGGTCTAACTTGTCCTTGTCACGGAACGCCTTTCCACAATGCAGGCATTTGAAAGGACGGAATGACTTCCGGATGAATAAGTGCTGGAGGGCTGCATTCTGAAATGATAGGTCCAAGAACGGGAGAGGTTAACTAGCCAGGATAGCGAGGAGATTACATGGCAATAAACATCTGTAAAGCCTGTAAACCATCTATCTGGGGTGTAAAGAGAAGAGAACAGAGTCAATAGATTTGCCCAAAGATATGTCATATTGAAAAGTAATTGCAAGAAGGATATAACACACGAATGAACAATTGGACTCTTAGTTATTGGGAAAAAAGTAAAGACACTTTAAATCAACGACCACCAACTGGTGGTCCGGGGAAAAAAAATTCGTGGTCCACAAAAAATTATTTGCATTTTGTATATTGCACTAAATCAGGGATCCTCAAACTATGGCCCCTGGGCCTGATACGTGCAATGAATGTTTATGTTGCTGCAGAGAATCTCCCACTTCTGGTTCTTTTTGTGCGGGTCAGAGGAGGGCAGAAATTCCAACTTGGGGTTTGCTTTATCCTCCTGGTATGGGGCTTTGGGTGAAGGCTGGAAGGAAGTGCCACTGGTGGCAAAGAACTGGAGGGCCTTGTTCCAGTGGGATGCATCATGGCCTGGAACTGGCTGACCATCTCAACCTGCTGAGCCTCCAGGCGCCGGTACCTGCCTTCCACAGGTCTTCCCTCTGCTTGGAAAGCCTATGCTCATAGTCCTCAGTGAGGAGCTTCTGCTGAGCCTCCTTCTCGGCCAGATCCAATTTGAACTGAGTCAGCTGTTTTGCAAACTCTTTCTCATGGTGGCTGCTTAGTTCCAACAACCGCTTCCTGTTGGGGCTCTAAGGAGCCTAGGCGGGCAGGCAAGGAGTGGCTGGGAGGGGTGAGTAGAGGCCGATGAGACGCCCCGTGAATTACATCAAGTTGGCCATGCCCATCCAGTCACATGACCTCCTAGCCACGCCCACCCAGCCAATCATTAGGCAGATCACATTAGTGGTCCACGGGGTTTAAAATTATGAATTTAGTGGTCCCTGAGGTCCGAAAGGTTGGGGACCCAGCTTTAAATTAGGAAGGAATAGCAGGTAGGGCAACTGTTCTGGAGATTTAACTTTCTTTCCCTTTACATAAAATGACATTGTCCCTTAAATGTACAAAAATGTGCAGAACCCTGTTATTTACTCAGAACACAAAAGCAAAACAAAAGATTGTGCAGTATCACCAAGGAAGTATTTACTTATTCATTCGTTTGTTTTATTAAATTTTTATGCCACCCCATCTCGCTGTTGAATATTAGAAAGTAATAACGATTCTAGCATCTGACCTTCAAATATTCTTCTTATGAACTTTTAGTCTTAGTTTTCTTTCTTTCTTTCTTTCTTTTTTTACACGTACCTGAAACTAAAATATTGCACAAATTTCTCTCATCTCCACCTAGATTGATTTCAGTTGAAATCATTCTATTTTAGACTGGGGGTGGGTCGGACAGTTTGCACAGCTGGTGTGGCAGTCTTAATTTCAAATGTCCTGCGTGCTTCGGTAATTAAACGGGGGTGTTTGATGTCAGCGAAGAATTGGGCAGGAGCTATTTCTCCACTGTTCTACAGGAAATCTGCAATTACAGGACACCAACCCAGCAGAAGATGGAAAAGGCAGCAGGGACTATGTACACCCCTACAGTGGAGGAGAAAACCCTATAGAAAACTTGCACACACGAATCACCATTTCTCTTCCTTTATTAAACATGGCTTGTTGCCCAAACATGAAATATTAATTCCTATTCAGACTTTAAGAAATCCGGGCAAGGTAGAAGGTGCGACTGTAATTGTTTTTTTTTAAAAAAACACTGACTATTAATACAGATCCCACAACCCACATCACGCAGTGGGTGGGAATGCTTTCATTTATCCAAGTTTGCCCTGCAGAAGGCAGGATGAGGAAAGGTTTAAGCTGTTGGGGGACATTGGCTAGAGTTTGGAAATGCTTGGAGCTGTCCAGCTGTGAGAGCTTGAAAAACATCTACTAAATAGGAACAAAGGCACAGTAGGTAGTAGCACCTACCTGCCTTAGCTGATCTTTTCCCCCCCCCTGCCCAAATATAAAAGCTTAGCGGAGTTGACTTCATCTCAAAATCCGTGCCATTCAAAAAAATGTAGTGGATTAGTCAAGGTCACCGTACATCTTTGCCCATGTCCTCTAACAATGACGTACATAACAGACGGTGCTGCCCACAAACCATTAATACACATCACCTCATCCAGTTGTTCAGAATATGCCTGCCTGTACAAACCCAGGTTCCCAGGAAAGGCTCACCAAATATTGTGAACCTTTAGAATTCACACTTTGGAAGAGAATGAGCTAGAAGGGACCTTGGAGGTCTTCTAGTCCAGCCCCCTGTTCAAGCAGGAGACCCCATACCCATGATGGAGAACCTATGGCACGCATGTCAGAGGTGGCACGCAGAGCCTTCTCTGCTGGCACACACGCCGTCATCCCAGGTTAGATCTCTGTGGTGTTTCTTTTGTGAGCTTCGGCTTCCCTACAAACGACGGAACAGAAGCTCACGAAAGAAAAAGATCTGACCTCTTGCCGCGCTGCCGGTGTTGGGATGCCCCACCTCCCTCTGGCCAGCTGGTCTTCTGATCTATGCTGTGCATGCATGTCTGTGCATGATCACACCCATGTCCATCCATGTGTGCATTCATGCATGCACAGACCCCTTTCAGTTTGGGCATGTGGGTGCGCAGTTTGGGCTCTCTGTGTCTAAAAGGTTCGCCAACGCTGCCCTCTACCATTTCAGGTAAGTGAGGTCTAGACCAGTGGTTCTCAACCTTCCCAATGCCATGACCCTTTAATACAGTTCCTCATGTTGTGGTGACCCCCAACTATAAAATTGGTGTCTCGGTTCCTAAGACCATCGAAAATATGTGTTTTCCGATGGTCTTAGGTGACCCCTGTGAAAGGGTTGTTCGACCCCCAAAGGGGTCCCGACCCACAGGTTGAGAACCACTGGTCTAGACTCTTCTTAAAAAGATCCAGTGATGAAGCACCCATGGTTTCTGGAGGCAAGCTGGAATTCAGAAACCAGTTTCCACTGGTTAATTGTCCTTATTGTCAGGAAGTTTCTCCTTAATTCCAGGTTGCTTCTCTCTTTGATCAGTTTCCAACCATTATTTCTTGTCCTGCCCTCTGGTGCTTTGGAGAATAATTTGACCCCCTCTTCTTTGTTGCAGCCCCTCAAATACTGGAACACTGCTATCATGTCACCCCTAATTCTTTTTTTTTTTTAGACTAGCCAGACCCAAATCCTGCAGCCGTTCTTCATGTGTTTTAGCCCCCAGGCCTTTGATCGTCTTAGTTGCTCTTCTTTGAAGTTTTTCCAAAGTTTCAACTTCTTTTTTATAGTATGGGGACAAAACCTGGTTGCGGTATTGCAGGTGTGGTCTTACCAGAGTTTTGTAAAGTGGTACTAATACTTCACAGCTGAAGACCCACCTCTTTCAATTATCTGGCCTGGCTCAACCGTAAACTTTTCTTACTCCTCCTGACAGTTCTTTTAAATTTTAAAAACCTTAAATTTTAAATTGTGTTTTACAATTGGGGTATTTTTAATGGTGACTTTTAATTGTCCAATGTGATGAAATTTGTTACCTCCTCCGTGTATGTATGTCCTGTATATATGTATGTTTATGTGTTGTATATGTTTTATATGCTCCACTGTACGCCGCCCCGAGTCCTGTCTGGAAAGGGAGCGGCTAATAAATTTAAATTTATTATTATTATTATTTATTATTATTATTCACGCGATCTTGATTCTATGGCTCGGTTTATACAACCCAGGATTGTGTTAGTTTTTTTGGCTGCTGCTGCACGTTCCTGGCTCATATTCAAGTGATCATCCACTAAGACTCCAAGATCCCTCTCCCAGTTGCTGTTTTTGAGCCGGGTCTCCAATGAAATCTAATCCATTTCAACTGGTAACCAGTTTCCCCAGCATAGGAGGTTTCGCCACCACCCAAAATAATTCATAAAAAAAGCAGCAGGAGTTGCCAAAGAGGCAAAAACCCCAACACTGACTTTTCCCTAATTTGGCATTCAAAAATTTTTTTTTTTAATTCCATACCTAGATATAACAGTTTGGTTTATGCTGGCTAGGGAATTCTGGGAGTTGAAGTCCACGCATCTTTTGAATTCCCCAAGGTAGAGAACCTCTGCCATAGACGAAGGCAACACAAGTGCGAGGTCGGCCAGGGTTTGAGTTCTTCACTTACCCGGATACGCTTGGCTCGCCGCATGTCATCTGCTGTCATCAGGCTTGGGGTAGCGACCACGGTCTGCTCATGGGGCTGAAGCTGCAGGGATTGGCTTTCAGGCAGCTGATCCAAAGAGGACGCTGCCTCTGGGGCCACCGGGGTCTGCTCCGGCTGGTCGAGTCCATTTAGGGTGGCTTGGCCAGCTTCATCAAACTGCCCCTTACTGGCAAAGGGCAGCAAATCCTGAAATTATAAACCAAGGATATTGTAGGAGATGACCAGACTGAGTCTGAGGGAGGGAGAGGTCAAACGCGTCACCAGCCTCAAGTCCCTTTGTGCCCACAAAAGATCTAAGTCCCACCCGCCTTTGACTCTTCTCTACCGCCAATCTGCTTGCACCTTTAGTAGTTCAGATGCTTGCAGAGAACTACAACTTGCCATAAATCTTTACGCTCATTTGGATTGCCTGGAGTTTCTGTTTTCCTTGGTGCTCGACAGGTAGAATCTTGATATACAGCAACATCATTTCAGCGCCTTACTTTGCTACTGTCTATGTGCTGTTTACTTATCAGAGTTATCAATTTTTAGAGGCAGCTTTTTTTCTCCATAAATTACATTTCATTTATTATTTTTTTCTTAAATATTGTAAGACATATCTCATGAGGAAGCCATTGGCTACCACACTGGGAGGAAACCAATTTTTTTTTTCTGTTCTTCTTTCTTATTTTGGTAGAGAGAGATTAGAAAATTACATTCCCACCCCACCCCCCAAAAAACCCCTGCAAAATATGTGTCAGCCCTGAAGCAAACCTGGCTGGGGCTTCAGGGCTGCCACTAGATGGGAGGGGAAGGGAAATAGTTAATTGGGGTGTTGTAGTCAAAATTAGACGTTTTCTTGTGGGAAGCAAAGTCATTCCAACCAGTGTCTGGGAGAGGAAGAGCGAGGTAACCAAAGCAACTGGCCAGCACCTCAATTGGACCATGTGACTGATGACTTAAGGGGGAAAACTTTCTCTTTCAATTACTGGAAACCGTGGGAACTTTCAGAGTTGGTTTTCACCAGTTGTGCCAATATGCTGTATCCAATAAAGTTGTCCTTTGAGGGATCTACCTGCCTCAGAGTTCTGCTTTCTGTGGGTGCCTTACTTGGAACACTCACATCGGTTTTTTTTTTTTAATGCCACCGTAATGTAGGTGATACAAATGGGGCTGAGCAGCTGTTCCAGCTGTTGAAGACACTTGGCTCTTTTACCAGAAATGGCATTACATGACATTTCAAGGGACCCAACCAAGGAAACTCAGTTGCTCCTTTCCGCAAAACTCAATTCACCCCCACTCTCTGCAAGTATACCTGGCTCTCTTCTGCACACTTCCCCCCGTTTTCGTTGGTTACTTCCAAGCGCATGAATTTTGGAGGACGGCCAGGTCGCCTTCCTGGACCAAACCTTCGCTTCCCTCGTCCACGATCTCTGCCTCTTGCTCTACAGAAGATACAGATTTCTGGGTTAGAGGACGGTGACGCCCCTTGTCACTCTCTGGGGACATCAACTTAAAAAAAGGAGCTCTCCATAGTTAAGACTCCCACTTACCATCAGTCCTAGTCAGCCAGTTTAGGAATGATAAACATGGTAGTCCAGAGGTCCCCAACTCCGGGGCCCCAGCCCACTCCTGGGCTGTGAGCTGTTTTGAACTGGGCCGCCCAAAGAGGTGGGAGAGTGTAGACACCTGTGCTCCATTCATTCATGTGTGCGATCTTGCCTGCTAGTTGCGCAACCGGAGCCATTTGTTGAAATGGAGCCGGGCACATGTAGCTGCTCCCATGGAACCATCCCCACTCCCCACGCCACCCCGCCGGTCAGCAAAACCAGAAAGGTTGGGGGACTCTGTTGTAGTC
Source organism: Natrix helvetica (assembly GCF_964273705.1). Taxonomy (NCBI): domain Eukaryota; kingdom Metazoa; phylum Chordata; class Lepidosauria; order Squamata; family Natricidae; genus Natrix; species Natrix helvetica. The sequence continues at coordinate 20,866,641 of NC_138559.1, read as the reverse complement.
TAACTACATCTAGAGAACTGAAGGCTCCCTGTCTTTAGCCTACAGTTTTTTTTATAGCCTAATCCAGTGACGGCTAACTGTTTTTTCCTCGCGTGCCAAAATCGGCATGTATGCGCGTGCCCACACCCCTAATGCAATGCGCCCCGCCACCCTGCGCATCCACGCATGACCCCCCCATGCTTCTCCCGCCACCCCACCCCACCCGCATATGCCTGCGACCCCCCCCGGACCCCACCACATATGCATGCGACATCCCCCACCTCCTTTTTGGGCTTAGCAGGCCTCCCTGAAGCCTCCTGGGACCAAAAATAGGGTGGCTGTGTGTGCCCCCACACGCTCCCGTCACGAATGTATGCCACAAACTCTGACAAGTGACTGTAACCCTCTTTGTTGGAAAACTTGGACGGAACTCTTGGCGCTTCCTGTTTCTCTTGGACGGAAATTTCCATGGAACAGTTCAATTGGGTGAATGATCGAACCCTTGAAATACCTGCTGAAGAAGTCAAGCTTTTCATCGTGGGAGTTGAGATGTTGCTGGAGCTGTTCGGAGCTCATGAACCGTCGATTGCACTCATAACATGGCCAGTTTTTCTCTTGTTCTCGGAGAACTGTGTTTTCAAGATAAACCAATCAATAGTAAATATTCAGAAACACTCCCCCAAGGGTTTTCAGGTTTTATCAGTTATTCACCCACAATTTCAGCTTACAGGTTATATTTTATCTTCTAATTAGCTGATAACACGATGTTGCCCAAGTATTTATTTATCCTAATCCTATATTAGACAGAAAAAGCCCTGATTTCAGCGACAATTAAATCCGTTCCAAATGTTTTCCCTGGGCCCCCAGAAGCGGCAAGAAAAGTGATACTTTCCTTAATTTCTAACGTTGGATTTTCTCCCTTACCAGAGGGAGCCCCCTTGTGGAGTACTGTGGAGCTGTTACCACGGCAACTCCACTGTGCTGTACAGAAGCCATTTTATGGAAGTACGGTAGAAGCCACTGTGAGGCACAACAGGCTGTATCTTAACAGAACGCATCCCGAGGGGTGTTAGGGGTGTCTTACTCCCACAGTATTTGTTTCCAGAGAGTAAGTCATCTGTGTACCAAGATTGGTTGAAATTGCTCAAAGTCTTCCAGAGTTATGCTGGAACATACATACACACACACACACACAGAGCCATATTCACACACACAGCCATATACATATACACATACATACGTACATACACATACACACACACATATCAGTCTCAGAAGGAGAAATAGAGTGATAAGTTAGACAGTAGACCCAAGAAAAAGCACATAAAGATTTACACAATAGTTTTTGTATTCCTCTATTCCTCCTTCGAACCAATGAGCTGTCTCAATGGATTAAGCAGAAATGCTGCATTTGAAGTAAGAGTATACAAAGCTCCAGCACTTCTTGTGCAAGAATCCAAGCACAATAAAGGGCATCTACTATCCAAGGAACAAATATCCTGCAACTCTTAAAATTTTATTTAAAATGCAAGATGTTGATACCTTTCCTCTCCTCCTCCGATACATCATGGATTTTCTGATTGACAAATTCTGCATAGGAGGCAGCATACCACACCTAAAGCAGATATCAAATGGAAAGGAAATTCATAGCAAGATTTTTTTAAACAAAACCTTAAATAGAATCCATGCCCATCCTCCACGAATGCCGGACTGGAAAGGGAGCCCAGGATCACAGACTCGATTTTGGGTCAAACCATGATTCAGCTCCAGGCTTCCTCGGCTCAGCTCTTCGCTTCTGTTCACTGAGCCAAACTGATCCAACAACTTCTAACAAGTTATTATTTTATCCAGGTCCTTTTGTGCTTTGATGAAGGGGGGCGGGGCACGGGGGGGGGGGCAGGAAGGGAAATAGATTCAAATATTGCGTCTTCGTAAGCATGTGTGAACTTCTACCCACGTATCAAAGGCCTTTTATGCAGAGGTGAACTGCTACGGGTTTGTCCAGGTTTGGGAGAACCTATGGCTAATGTTATGATTGGTTCAGAGAACCTCCAAATCCCACCCCTGGCTGGCCCCACCCGCACCTCCCACAAGTCTCCACATGGCCCGTTTTGGATGCCAGATAAGTGCAGGGCCTGCGCGGAGGCTCAGGAAGGGGGGGAAATGGGCCTCCCGGAAATTCTGGAAGGCCAGAAATCGGCCCAGCCTCCGGAGAGTCTCTGGAGCCGGGGGAGGCAGTTTTCGCCCTCCCGGAGGCTCAAGGAAAGCCTCCGAAGCCTGGGGAAGGCAAAAACGCCCACCCACCCCATGCCAAGGTGCAAGAAGCCAACTAGGCCACGCCCACCCAGCAACCGGGCAGAGAACCCGTTGCTGAATTTTTGAAGCCCACCCCTGCGTTTATGCAAGTGAATCCATCCGATTATGATTCGTAGAAGGTTTTTTTTTTAATCGTCATTTCCCATTCTGGCTGACTGAGAGCTGGTACATTAAACGGCTTGACTGAAAGTGTACAGATCCTCTTTTACCGACTGCCGCAACAACTCCCAGGCACGCGTTTTTTAAAAAAAAATATCACACGTGTCATGGGAAACGGGAGAACTTGCTGTTTTGCTCAGGGTTTCTTTGACAGGGACTGAGTCTGGATCACAGATCCTGCTTTTCCACCTTGGAATTGGCATTCTCCGTCTGCTCTTTGAAATAGGGCAGAAAAGGCAGCGCTCCCTCTCTCTCTCTCCCTCTCTGGAACAGGGAGAGCCAGATGGTGTCACTCATCTTGTGAATGCCTCCAGGTTTTTTTAAAAATTAATGTTAAGCTTACAGCTTTCCCCCCCCAACTGTTCTCCCTAAATTCCATTTGATTTGCTTCTAATGAAAGATAAAAATAACTCGGCGATGACTGCTTTTTCCTGCTTGCGATACCCAGATCATCACCCACAGAAGGTGGTTGTTTATGCTTATGTTAATCCCCACATTATTCTCTTTCAGGAAACGCTTTTCTTCTGAGGGAAGGCCGCCTGTCAGGCCTGCAGCCATATTCTCTTTTGGATCTTTGGCCTGCCACACTTTCTATTATTCTATTATGCCTTTTCTACTGTGGGAAAATGGGTGGGGTGGGGGGGTTGTATAGAGTTAGATGCTATGTAGCCAAAACAAAATTCTTTCTAGAAAGCCAAGGTCATCCTTTGTCTTTGCATCTCCGCACCTGACCGGAACTGGATGGGTGGAACCGCCAGCATGGCAGTGGGAGATTGGACCATGGGATGGGCTTGTCGGTGTGGGGCAAGATCTTGAATTTTTAACTGGGTGGGGAAAACCGGGAAGCTTCAGATTCAGGTTTTCCCAGATGTGCCAACATGGCTCTCTTATTAAATTGGAACTTTGAGCAATACTTTGCATTGGATTTAATTTTGGACGCTATTTGGAACCCTGACACCAAGCTGTAACCCTCAGAGATACGCCGACCGGAATGAATGATACCTTATTAACTAATTAATTAACCCAGACAAGACAGGGGCAAAAAAAAATCCCATATTTGGGGCCAGGTAGGACAAATAGCCAGCCAACATAACTGAAAGAGGGAATTTTGATAAATAAATATATAAACCAAGCTGCGTGCATTCCATCTTGGAGCTTTTATCAGGAGTGTGTGATTCGCTTAATAACGGCAGCGAATCACTTAACAACCGTTGCAAAAAAAAACCATCATAAAATCGGTGTGAGTTACTTAACAACCGTTTTATTTAGTCTAAATAGAAATTCTGGGCTCTGTGATCATTGGTTTGGAGTGGTGGGGTGGCCTAGAGGTGGAGCTCACGCCTCACCATCAAGAGGCTGTGAGTTCGATCCTAGGTAGAGGCAGATATTTCTCCCTCTGGGCACACTGGGAATAATATTTGCTGAACAAAACTCCGCATTGGCGATAGGAAGGGCATCCGGCCATGAAAACACTCTGCTACCTCCATTCAGTTGCCCAGACTCTACCCTGCAATGGATTATGGAGTCGTTAAAAGATGATGATGATGATGATGATTTGTAGTCATTGGTCAAGGACTATCTGTACTATAAAGCAGTATTTTCGAAAGCTACCAATTTTGAAAAACACTGCTACCTCAAACAGAAATTAAAAGGAAGAATGTGAGAAAGGAATTAGTAATATTTTTCCAGACTTTTTTTCGGAGGGGGGGAAATACCAACCAGATTTGTGTAAGAGAAGTTCTATTAAGATAGTCACCTCATACCTTGAGTTCTTGTTTCGGCTCAACATTTTTAATTGTAGTGTAGTAAATATGATGACCGTATTGATAGGCGACTAGATTTTGCTCCAAGTGATTCTGGGCAGGGCGCACAAACATCATCCAGTTGCAAAGAGCTTCGCTGGACAACTCAAACCAAAGATCCTCCTGTAGATCCCGGTCCTTCCTGTCACCTTTGTCAAGGGACACCTTTAGCAAGAATTTAAAAAAGAGAAAGATGGATATGACCTCCCCCAGCAGCTCAGGACCACAGGTTCACTGTTATCTACTGTGGCAAAGAATGTTTTTCATAATGCAGTTTGAAAATTAGGAAAACGGTATTAAATAGAGCAGAGAAGCGTTGAAGGTGATGAATAGAAGCAGATGGGAGGATATTTTTTTAGTCTGATAATTGATCAACACAATAAATAGCTAAGCTGTTACAGAGAACATATATCTATATCAATATCTATCTATCTATCTATCTATCTATCTATCTATCTATCTATCATCTATCTATCTATCTATCTATCTATCTATCTATCTATCTATCATCTATATATATATATATATATATATATATATATATATATATATATATATATATATATATATATATATATATATATATATATATATATATATATATATATATATAAATAAACAGTAATGTCTTGTCAAGCGATGTTTACAAATCAAGTAGTATGCCAGAAGGTATACAAAGAATCCCTTGAGACCAGCATGGTCTGTGGGAAGGTGTGACAGAGATTCTGTTCCCGGTTTTCTCCAGAAATAAAAGCTTGCATTAAAGATGGAAAATACAAAGTCAACCCGAATTCATACGAGAAAGAGAGAGAGAGAGAAAGACAAAGACAGGGAATGAGAGAGAGAGAATGAGGGAGAGAGAGAGAGACAGAAAGAGAATGAGAATGAGAGAGAAAAAGAGAATGAAAAAGAGAGAGAGAATGAGAGAGAAAAACAGAGACAGACACAGAATGAGAGAGAATGAGAGCGAGAGAATGAGATACAGAGAGAGAAAGAGCGAGAGAGAGGAACAGAAAAAGAGAGAGAATGGAGAAAGAGAATGAGAGAGACAGATAGAGAGAATGAGAGAGAGAAAAAGAGAATGAGAGAAAAAGAATGAGAGAGAAAGAGAGAATGAGACAGAAAAAGAGAGAGAATGAGAGAAAGAATGAGAGAGACAGATAGAGAGAATGAGAGAATGAGAGAATGAGAGAGAGAGAGAGAGAGAGAGAGAGAGAGAGAGAGAGAGAATGAGAGGGGAGAGAATGGGGGGGGACACATTCCCACAATCCATTTTTTATTGCTTTTGACAATTAGGAATGTTTCATTAAATGTAATTCCTGGCTCCAGAATGCAAAAGTGCTTCTGACATTATACGAATATGCATGCCTCACACCTGATTATATTTCCATGATTTATGAGCCCATGGAATTCCTTTCAGAATGGAAACCCATTCTGGGGGGGGGGGGGGGGAGAGAGAGAAGATAAGGATTTACCTTTAGATGGATATAGCAGTCCTTCAGCTCCGATAACCTAACCAGGGGTCCTTCCACAGGACCAAACTGTGTGCGCTTCGGAATACGTCGCTTGGAGAAGACCCCTCCCAAAAACCGGTCTATGTAAAGGACCAAGGGGAGACTGGCTCTGGCTCTGGTCAGGACTGGTCGGTTAGGGATGGGGTGCAAGGGCCCATGCTTTGGACAAACCGAGGGATGTGCATTATTGCATTCCTCGCACCCTGAAAGACACAGGTGGAAAAGACACGATGTTAGCCCAACAGGTGAGGGGGGAAAAAGACTTTATTCCCAGAATAACAGAGTTGGAAGGGACCTTGGAGGTCTTCTAGTCCAACCCCTTGCTCAGGCAGGAGACCCTATAGCAAGACAAATGGTTATCCAACATCTTCTTCAAAGCCTCCAGTGTTTGAGTACCCACAACTTCTAGAGCTAAGGTCATTCCATGCTGATTAATTGCTCTCACTGTCAGGGCATTTCTCCTTAGTTCTAGGTTGCTCGTCTCCTTGATTAGTTTCCACCCATTGCTTCTTGTCCTGCCCTCAGGTGCTTTGGAGAATAGGATGCGACCTCAGTTCTTTGTGGCAGCCCCTTTCTAATGAACCTAGAAACTCCAAAGCCAATGTTTGGAGCCGATAACTTTCATGTCTTTAACTAGCTACAAGTTCCTTGTTCCAAAGGGCATCCGTTATTTTCAAGAGTTCCTTGCTCCAGGATATCGCCAATTCTAACTGTGAGATGGGCGGCATATACATTTGATGCATCAATAAATAAATGGTCAGTAATTCAGAGAGGAAGGGCTGTGGCTCAATAGCTAAGATGCTGAGCTCGTCGATCAAAAGGTCAGCAGTTCGGCGGTTCAAATCCCTAGCGCCGCGTAACAGAGTGAGCTCCCGTTACTTATCCCAGCTTCTGCCAACCTAGCAGTTCGAAAGCATGTAAAAATGCAAGTAGAAAAATAGGCACCACCTTTGGTGGGAAGGGAACAGCGTTCCGTGCGCCTTCAGTGCTTAGTCATGCCAGCCACATGATCACGGAGACGTCTTCGGACAGTGCTGGCTCTTCGGCTTTGAAACGGAGATGAGCACCACCCCCTAGAGTCAGGAACGACTAGCATGCATGTGCGAGGGGAACCTTTACCTTTACCTTATAAATGCACATGCCAGTTCCCCTTAATACAGCAACCTTTGATTTGAGGATAAAGATAATCAAAATGATTTATTTGAATTTGCATGTCACCAAAGGTTTCACAACTTCTGGAAGGTTACAAGGTTTTGACTTACACAGGTCATTTGGGTCAAAGGGATGAGGTGGGTCTGGCTCCCACTCCTCCATGTCTGTGTCTTCCCCTTCTTCCTCGTCTTCGTCTTCCTCGTCTTCGTCTTCCTCCTCCTCCTCTTCCTCCTCCTCCTCCTCCTCCTCTTCTTCCTCATCCCCCTCCTCCTCGTTATCCTCTTTTGCTTCCATGCTACCCATCGGGTTGTGCAAAGTTTCGAGAGAGCCAGGATCATCCACGGCCTCCATAGGAGGCAATGCTTGGCTGTGAATTGGTATTGACACCTGGAAAACACAGAGGGGAAAAAGAATAAGACACGGTCAGCTCGGAAAAACAATGCAAGGTTCCCATTCTTTTCTTCTAATCCCTAACATGGATAATAGAGAACCAGAAATCACGAAAGAAGTATCAGAAAAACACCCCACCTAGTTTCAGCTCTGATATTCCTATAGCCCAGGGGTGTCCAAACTTGGGAACTATAAGACTTGTGGACTTCAACTCCCAGAATTCCCCAGCCAGCCATGCTGGCTGGGGAATTCTGGGAGTTGAAGTCCACAAGTCTTAAAGTTCTCAAGTTTGGACACCCCTGCTATAGCCACTTGCATCTCCTAACAAATTACTGTTGCAGGAATGCGGGCCTCATTTTTAACAGATCTGAAGAGATTAACAGAGCTGGAAGGGATCTTATAGATCATCTAGTCCAATCCTCCCACCCAAGCAGGAGACCCTACAGCATTTCTGACAGAGGGCAGCCCAGTCTCTTCTTGAAAGCTTCCAGGGATGAAGCACCCACAACTTCTAAAGGCAACGTCTGTTCCATGGGTTGACTGTTCTCACTGTCGGGAAATTTCTCCTTATTTCCAGGTTGAATCTCTCCTTGATCAGTTTCCATCAATTATTCCTTGTCTGGCCTTCAGGGGCTTTGGAGAACAGCTTGACCCCCCCCCTCCTCTCTGTGGCAGCCTCTCAAATATTGGAAGACTGCTATCCTGTCTCCCCTGGTCCTTCTCTTCACTAGACTAGCCGTGCCTAGTTCCTGTAACCGTTGTTTTAGTCTCCAGTCCATTTACTATGCAGGCTTGACTGGTTCATGCCATCCTTATGGACTCTAAGGCAAGGGCATCAAACTCAATTTCATTGAAGGCTGCATTAGGGCTGTGGTTGACCTTGGGGGGGGGCATGGTCCACTGGGCGGGCGTGGCCTGCTTGACACCAATCCCCAAACTGAATTCAGCCTCAGGAAGTACCAGAAATGTGTGTGTGTGTGTATGTGTGTGTGTTTATTAGCAAGATCTGTCTCCCCAAAAATAAATAAATAAATAAAATAACTCAAAGGATGGCATTTATCAATCAAGGAAATGATTAAGAAGCCTTACCTGCTGCGTTTCTGCATCTTGTTGAACATACGTGACTTGAGACGGGTCTGTGAAAAGAGTCTTAAAAAATAAGTTAAAAAGGATTAAAATAATTGCAATATTCTTTGGTTATTGGAAGTTCATTAAAAAGAATTGCTGCTGAGGGACCGATGTGGGATGAATGCCTAATGGTTTGGGGTTTGTTTTTTGACAACGGCAAATACCTTTGCCACTGCGGTAAACACTCTATACGTTAATATTCTATACATTTATATGAGAATACGTTTTGTTTCAGCATCTAAACCTCAGTGGAGCTCCCAAAAGCATGATATATCATTAAGACAGCAGCTTTCATCTAGAGCAGGGGGTCTCCAACGTTGGCGAGTTTTAAGACTTGTGGACTTCAACTCCCAGAATATCCCATCCAGCCATGGAGAATTCTGGGAGTTGAAGTCCACAAGTCTTAAAAGTTGCCAAGTTTGGAGATTCCTATCCTAGAGTAAAGGGTTGGTGTAGGAGCCAACTCGAAAACCCTAACAAGGCTGCCTTATCTCCTATGTAAGCAGGGGAAGGGCGTAGTTTGGTGGTTGAACAGCTACTTCGAAAGAAATATATTCGAGGGCTGGCCTCACCTAGGAAGGATTTGCAGCAGAAATCCTGGGAAGCAGAGTGTAGACCTTACTACCTTCAGAGAATGCTGACTTACAAACTCATCTGAATCACATTTCAGCCTAGAACGCTGGGTTAAATAAATACCGTATTTTTCAGAATATAAGACGCACCCCCCCCCCAAAAAAAGAGGCCAAAAATTAGGGTGTTTCTTATACTCCAAATGTAGCTTTTTTGAAGTTTTTCTTCAGCCCTAATCAGGTGCTAGCAATGAAGCGATCTTCCGGGCTTTCATTGCTTTTCTCATTGCTGCTCCCTCCGATGATCAGTTGTGCTTTAGAAGCTCTTTTTTATCCCCAACTAGGGGGTAAAAAGCGTGCGCGCGCACGTGCTCAAAACCAGCAAACTTATGTGCTGAAGCTAGACTGAGGATGCTAGCTAGATGAATATCTGGTAGGCAGAATTTTTTCCCCCGTTTTCCTCCCCCAAAACTAAGGTGCGTCTTATACCCCGGTGCATCTTATACTCAGAAAAATGCGGTAATTCAATGTGTCGTTGGGTTAATTCCATAAACAATGATTAAACATGGATGTTGTATTTTAATCGGTATTAAGCCATCCAATCCAACTAGTCGGTTTATGATAGCTAGCTTCTTCTTGTTCTCTCCATAAATCTGTAGAATTAAGTGTATGACCCCCGTTGTGCATAGTACACAAAAATCCAAGATGAAAGGACATTTAAAAGCCACAATTTTAAATCAACAGATTTAAAGTTTACCAAATGTAAGCTAACACAGTTAGAAACAACCATGCTTTGGTGAACTAATGAGTTGTCCCAATTTGATGCACCACTAATGACTCGGGAAACAGCATGCTAAGAACCTTTCTTTTGTCTGCCCAGGGCAATGATGGCTGAAATTATTTTTTTCCTGCAGTTTCACTAAAGCAAAATGGATAAGCTGCCTATTCCATAACCACTGGAGTTTTTTGTTTACAACCTCTTCGCCGTTACTTGGAGCGAAGAGAAGAAGGATTATGCACAGCTAAGAGCCCTTAGGATTCAGAAAGCTGTGTAGGTAGCTGGCCCTGGTCCTAAAATGACATTATCTCAGTGTAGGTAAGGATCACGAAAACACAGGTTGGAGGGGGGGGGGGATTACTTGCCTGAGTGGCTTCCACAGGATGGATGTAAACTAACGTATGCTCTGAAGTGTCTACAGAAGTGTAAGAGGTGCCATCAGCTGTGTAGACCACTTGCTGGGAAGGACGATCTTGGTCATCACTGTACACAATCTGCGCCACTGTTCCATTGTCAGGGACAAAGTGGACCTGGAAGAATATGGGAAGGAAGAAAATGCTTGTAAAATGAGATAAGGATAAGAGATAAATAAAGGGGGAAAGACAGAATCGGAGAGGGAGGAGAGGGGGAGGGAGGGAGGGAGAGAGAGGCTGGCCTAGAAACCAGTAGACTTGTCCTGCCTCAAGCACAAAAGCCAGCTCAGTGACTTTGGTCCCATCACCAGGAGACAGTGAATTCTAGTCCCACCTTAGGCATGAAAGCGAGCTGGGGGACTTTGGGCAAATCACCAGGAGATGGTGAGTTCTAGTTCCACCTTACGTATGAAAACCGGCTGGGTGACTTTGGGCCTACCACCAGGAGTGGGTGAATTCTAGTCCTGTCTTAAACATGAAAACCAGTTGGATGATTTTGAACCAGCCGCTATCTCTCAGATCAACTCACCACACATGGCTGTTGGGATGGGGGTGGGGAAATGGGGAGAAAGGAATAATACATATGTTTGCTGCCTTGGGTTACTTATAAAGTAATAAAGGCAGGATAGAAATCTAATAAATAAACAATATGTAAAGGTGTGCAGGACACAGTTACAACAGTCTATCCAAGTTAGACAGAAAAATAGGGCAAACGTAATCCAATGCTTTTGAATGAGGAAGTCCATACTACAGAGTTCCTTTTTAAGAAGCTAGAGCAGGGGAGAAATGCAGGATTCAGTACAAAACTGAGTTAATCAGAATATTTGATGGAAGGAATTTATTTCCTCTGCAACTGGATATAGTTGTCTTGTTTTTTATTAGCTTCAAAAATGATGTATGATTCCAAAATACAAAGGGAACTTGGCATATTAATAAATTTGTTTCCTATTCTGCAATGGTTAAGGTTGAAAAAGAATGGGCCAGAGAACTACACAAATTATACAAAAATTTGAAATGTTTATAAATACTGCATATCAGTCAAAGTCATAAACATACAGCAGCACTCTGGTAGGTCTAATTTATTGAAACCGGGAGCTGTTTGTATGCTTTTCTCCTGCAAAGAAAAATCCAACAACTACAGACGATTTTTCTCCAAAAATTATTCACTAAGAGAATGTAATGATGCAACCTGCCACAGGAGGCAGTCATCAGCTGTTTCTGATATTTTCTAGCTAAGTTGAAAAGTTAGCATGATTCTATTACAGCAATCAAAGCGCTTTGTCCTAGGGAAATCTGCACATTACAAAATTTCATAGCATCAAGTGAAGCTTTGAATCAGTTGTTGAACTATGAAAAAAATCTGGGATGCACATCTAATGAAAATCCATCTCCCACCTCCCTCCCAAAAAAAAAATCAATTTATGGTGGACATGTAATATGATTCATATTACGGAAGTCGATGCTCCTTTTTTCTTTTTTTCCTCTATCATTCCTCACTTCTCTTCCCCCTCCCCCCTCCCCCCTCATTGCTCTTCTATTTACTTTTGTATTTTGTACTAGTTGATAACCCGGCGTCGCCCGGATATTTAATTATAGGGGCAAAATGTCTGAACCAAACGTAATTTCTAATGTTGGGATTTTCCCCCTTACTAGAGGGAGCCCCCTTGTGGAGTACTGTGAAGCCGTTACCATGGCAACTCCACTGAGCTGTACAGAAGCCATTTTACGGCAGTACGGTCGAAGCCATTTTAAGGCACAACAGGCTATATCTTAACAGAACACATACTCTGAGGGGTGTTAGGGGTGTCTTACCCCCACAGTATTTTTTTTTCCAGAGAGTAAGTCATCTGTGTACCAACTTTGCTTGAAATTGCTCAAAGCATTCCAGAGTTATACACGCACACACACACAGCCATTTATATATATATACAGAAGAAAGAAAGAAAGAAAGAAAGAAAGAAAGAAAGAAAGAAAGAAAGAAAGAAAGAAAGATGATGATTTTATAATACTTTATAACTCAATAAAAACAATTTTAAAAATCAATTTAAAATATGTGTCAAACTTGTTCATAGACTCATGCAGGTTAAGAAGGAAAGGAATTCTATAATCACTTTTAGTCACCTGAGTAGTACTCTGGTCTTGCTCAACTGATTCAGACCACACTTGAGCAGCTTCTGCTTTCAAATCCATATCATCTTGGCCATGGGACTCCATTCTGAGGTAGTTAATGGTGCAACTAAGCTTGTCTGAAGAGATTCATATGTCTGTTGTACCTTGAGTCAATGCGGTATAATCTGCAACAGGGCAATAATGACAGAAAATGGTCAAAGTGCAGTACATTTACCATTCAACACAAAGCTGTGATGCTTCCCTACTACCATGTAAGTATAAGGAAGAAGCTCCCCAGGATCCAGATTGCTAGCAGAGTTGGAAGGGATATCTAGTCCAACCCTCCACCCAAGCAGACCCTACACCATTTTTGACAGATGGCAATCCAGTCTCTTCTTGAAAGCTTCCAGGGATGAAGCTCCCACAAACCTCTGAAGGCAACTTCTGTTCCATTGTTTGATTGCTCTCACTATCAGAACATTTCTCCTTATTTCCAGGTTGAACACTGCTATCATGTCACCACCAGTCCTTCTTTTCTCTAGACTAGACATATCCAGTTCCTGCATCCGTTCTTCCCGTGTTTTAATCTCCAGGATTTTAATTATCTCTGTTGCCCTTACCTGCACTTTTTCCAAATTCTCGACATCCTTTTTGTAATGCGGTGACTAAAACGGGAAGCAGTCTTATTCCAGGCGTGGTCTTCCTAAGGTTTTATAGAGCACTACTAATATTTCACATGACTTTGATTCTATGCCTCTGTTTATACACCCAAGGATCAGGGAAGGACGTTATAGCTTTTCATGAGAAATGGCAAGACGCAAGAGCAGATGATCAGAGATTTTGCAAATGGACGCTCTCCAAAAAATTTGTTGTCATTATGCCACTTGGTCCCTCAAAACAGCAGCGTTATAAAGCCAAATCGGTGCAGATTTTGGGGAGGAAAAACGTCAATGACGTTTAGCAATAAAACTGTTTCGTAAGATGCTGAAACATCAATGTTTCATTAAACTACGGCATTTGCTGTGGTTTCTATAAAAAAAAAAAAAATCAGAATATATCTGCTCCCTCCCGAGACGGCAGAAACAGGAATGCAGTATCTTTTCAAGACTGTTCGTGCTCCTTTCCTCTTTCATAATCCTAGAGTGCGTCTGACAGCTACCATCGGCAGAACCTAGCGTACCTGCAGCAGTGTGCTAGTGTCAGTTGGCATTATGTCAGAAGAAGCGCATGGAAGCTGCCATGTGAGCGGGATGCGAGGCCATTAGTCGGTTCCTCGGATCTCTGCAGGATCCTGAAGACTAGCTCGAGGTAGCCGTGTGGGTGTGAGGAGAGCAAGACAGCTTGAAAATATACTATGCCATTAAGAAGGGCTGAAAAGGCAAGCGGGCTGGCGGATATGAAGGCCTCACGTCCACGCTGTGGAAAGGAAAGCAACTCACATCTGACAGAAGGCAATATAAACAACCCTCTGCGACACCAAGGAAAGCGCTCTCTCTTTCCCTTGTGGGGAGAAGCATCTGTTCCAAACGCCATGCCGTGATGCCCTCGAAGCTTTATCTCGCATGGTTTAGAGGAATCCTTCCTACAAGGAACTCAGGCTGGCATTTGGACCTAACAACAGGATGAGGTTGAAGAGTGGTAGACTTTAGAATTTAGAATAGAATAGAGCTGGAAGGGACCTTGGAGGTCTTCTAGACCAGCCCTCTGCTCAAGTAGGGGAGCCTATACCCGTGGTGGCAAACCTATGGCACACACGCCGGAGGTGGCACATAGAGCCCTCTTTGTGGGCACGCGCATCAGCCACCTGGTCTTTGGGTTTACGGCGCAGACATGCACGCTGGAGGGCTGGAAACCAAAGACAAGCTGGCCGGTGTGCAAGACCAGCTGGAAACCCGAAGACCAGGTGGCCAGTCATGCCCGCGTGCGTTCCGGTTTGGATGCTCAGTGAGCAAAAGGTTGCCATCACTGGCCTATACCATCTCAGATAAACGACTGTCCAGTCTCTTCCTAAAAAAGCTCCAGTAATGGAACGCTCACGATTTCTGAAGGCAAATTCTGTTCCACTGGTTAATTGTCCTCGCTGTTTGGAAGTTTTTCCTTACTTCCAAATTGCTTCTCTCTCTGATTAGTTTTCATCGATTGTTTCTTGTCCTGCCCTCTGGTGATTTGGAGAGTAATTGGACCCCCCCTCTTCTATGTGGCAGCCCCTCAAATGCTGGGATACTGCTATCATGTCGCCCCCTAATTCTTCTTTTCTTTAGACTAGCTAGACCCAAAACCTGCAGCTGTTCTTCATGTGTTTTAGTCTCCAGGCCTTTGATCGTCTTAAACTGAACTTGGGGACGCATGTGTCAAAGGTGAAACATGGCAATGTTTTGGATGCCACGCCCGATGTAACTTTATCCCGATCCTTGCTTTCATGACCTTCACAGGTCTGTGAAACGAAGGAAAACAAGTAAGATCATAAGCACAGTCGCCGTTTCGCTTAGCAGCCGCTTTGCTTAATGAACAAACTAAAAAAAAAATGCTACAAAAGGAGTACCTGTATAGAATAAGCAACAGAAGACTGGATTGATTGGTTTCCCAAAAAATACTATGATCTGGAATATCTCCACTTGCCCCATTAAGTAGAACCACTTCTTTTTCTTAAATAATTTACAATATTCAAAGCACCAGCTCCACAGGTAGCTAGCAACCACATCACGAGATAGTTGGGCGTCCGTTGAATTGCAGGGTGCCAAAGAGCAGGGACAAAGATTACGGCTCCCCATCGCAAAAGGCTATTTTAAAGTTGTTTTGTTGTGCTGAGAACAGAATATTTGCTCTCCCTGGGAGCCAGATGCAACCACAGCATATTTTTATTGTAGGCTGATTTTCAGAGGTGGAATTATACTGTGGGCTGTTGTCGTTCGGCCTTCGAGGTGAGAGTGGTTAATTGGGTTTAGAGGCGGCTCTACAAATGGCTTACAATAGGTACGTCCCGCGTTTTATTTAATTATTGTGTGATGTGTGGGAGAGCCTTCGGCAAGAGAATGTCTCATAGCAGCAGAAGGGCTGAAAACTCTGCTGGTGTTTTATAACCTCACCGCCTGCTGGCTCATGCCGGCTGCCGCTTCTCTGCATTCTCATCCATTCATTAAGGTTTATATCGGTTCAAGGAACTGAATCGTCGCTTAAGGCTGCTGTTAGCCCTGAAGCTGGCCTGACTGAGGCCATGTGGTGACTGAGGCCATGTTGAGACTTCAGCGCTGACACCCTGGAGAAGAGGGACAGGGAGGAGGGAATAGAGACAGTTGGGGTGTTGTAGTCAAAGCAAAATACTTTCTCTTGAGAACCAAGGTCATTCCTGCATGTGCTCGGAAGGAGGGTACCGGAGTCACCTAGCAACTGGACAGTATCCTGATTGGACTATGCGATTGTTTTGAGAAAGTGAAGAACTTTTACTTTTAATTAGGTGAAAACCACACGAATATTCAGAGTTAGTTTTCACCAGCCTGTGCCAATATACTATCCAATAAACCTATTCTTTGAGGAAACTACCTGCCTCAGAGTTTTCTTTGCTATGGGTATGTTACTTGGAACCCTGCAGCTGCATGTAATACAGGATGTCCTCGACTTACAACAGGTTCATTTAGCGACTGTTCAAAGTTACAAAGGCACTGCAAAAAGTGAGTTATGACCATTTTTCACACTTACGACCATTGTAGCATCCCCAGTCATGCAACTTCCATTCAGATGCTTGACAACTCACATTTATGACAGTAGGAATGCCACCTTTTGCGACCTTCAGACAAGCCAAGTCAACGGGGAAACCGGATTCACTTAACAACCATGTTACCGATTTAGCGACTGCAGTGATTCACTTAACAACCATGGTAAGGAAAGTCGTAAAATGGGGCAAAACTCACTTAAATTCCTCGCTTAACAACATACATTTTGGGCTCGAGGACTACCTGTAGTTGGTACAGTTGGTCCTCCACTTACAACCACAACTGAGCCCAAAAGTTCTGTCACTAAGCGAGGCTAAGCGAGTCACACCCAATTTCAGGACTTCTTTAGCCACGGTTGTTAAGCAAATTACTGCTAAACGAATCACATAGCCCAGGGGTGTCCAAACTTGGCAACTTTAAGACTTGTGGACTTCAACTCCCAGAATTCCCCAGCTGGGGAATTCTGGGAGTTGAAGTCCACAAGTCTTAAAGTTGCCAAGTTTGGACACCCCTGATGTAGCCATTAGGCGAATCTGACTTCCCCAATGGCCACTTGTCAGAAGCCCCTTTGGAAGATTGCAAATAGTGATCACATGACCCCAGGACTGTGTAAATACACACTAAATTTTGATCACAGGACCACGGGATGCTGTGACAGTCACAAGTGCAAGAACTGGTTGTAAACACTTTTTTTTTAGCGCCATTGTATCTTTGACAGGTCACAAAACGTGTTGTTGTTAAGTCAAGGCTTTGCAACCATACACAAAGAGGAAGAAAATAGTGCCATAATAAAGCAGGGTGGGAGGTAGATGATTAGTAGAAATATACATTTTTTTGCCTGTAGAAATGCATATGAGCCATCGATAGTAGAGATAAACCTCATGTACGTGTGTGTGTTTTTAAAATATGCTGCTATGCAAAATGCTTGTGTTGTCTCTCACTAAATCCCCGTCCTCGGGGGATACGCTAGGTTTGTGCAAATGCTGGTATTTGTAATCTGCAGAGCCCCGGAGGAATGAAATGAGTGCAGGAAAAAGGAGATGTGCTAAAACATTACGGCCTTTGGCTTCAATATGACTGCAGAACTGCTCGAAACACAGGCACAAAGAGCAACCTCTGGATGAGTCTGGAAACATTAGGAAATGCAGCGTTGAGGCAGCTCCCTCCCAGAGGCTTCCTATTTTAAATTTAGCTGTTATATTCAGCATTCTCACCAGGTGCCTCTCATCACGGTGGCGTTTTTTGCTTTTTTTTTTAGTTCAGCGCTAAAATTGTGCAAAATCATTTGGGAGGGGCAGTTCCGGAATATTTGCACGGACCTACTGAATACTACCCGGTTTTCCCTCAAAATAAGGCCTCTCCTGAAAATAAGCCCTCGCATGTTTTTACGCCTGTGCCTAATATAAGCCCGACCACCAAAATTAGCCGAACTTAATTCCTGCGCAGCTGGACACTCAAGAAGTTGTCCGGCAGCCACATGGGATCCTGCTGGATGGGGATGCTGGAGCTGTGACCGCAAGGCAAGGCAGGAGTCGGGGCATGGGTGGCCTGCTTGCATGAATCCTGAGGTAAGCCGGTGCGGGGCATGTGGGGGAGCTTCACCCCCACACCTTGCAACCGTGGCATTGGTGCACTGTGTGACCTACTGCCCCGCTGCGAGCAAGCAGAAGTGGGTCTCCCATACGTGGGGGAAAAAACAAGACACCCCTGAAAATAAGCCCTAGTGCTTATTTCAGCACACCAAAAAAATAATAATAAGACTGGGTCTTAATTTTCAGGAAACACAGTATGTCAACCATGAAGCTGACCAGGCCGAAGTCATTATGTGACAGCTTAAGCATTGCCACACTGGAGCCGAGGGATAGGGAGTTGGGGATTTGAGATAGCTGGGATCTTGTAGCCAAAACAAAATAATTTCTCTTGAGAACCAAGGACATCCTCCCTGGTCGGAGGAATGTGGAGCGATGGCAACAAGACAGCACTGTGATTGGACCACGTGACTGATTGTTTTGAGAAAGTGACAAATGTTTACTTTTAATTCAGTAAAAACAACGGGAACCTTCAGAGTTGGTTTTTACCAGATCTGTGCCAATATGATATATCCAATGAAGCTATTCTTTGAGGAATTTGCCTGCCTGATCCATTTTTCTTGATATGGGTCTGTTACTTGGAATGCTTACATACTCCTTGTAAAAAATGTGAAATCCTCAATCCCAGCTCAGCTTCTATCAGAGCGCATGGCCATCCTTAATGCACATTTGGCAGCAATGCAAGTCTGGGATAGAGAAGAGGTCCACAAAAATAGCACAATGAGCATGGTTAATAACGGAAAATGAAAGTTACGGGCGGGTTCTGTGAGTTTGCACAGAATACAAAGCTGATTTTCACAACTGGTTGTCTTCTGATTCAGCGGGGACTTTGAAAGCTTTGCAAAGACATGGTTTGCTTTGTGATGTCCCTCGACAAATTTCTCATTATGTCTTTGCATGATTAAGTAGCTCATTCTGATTTAATGTTATGCGCAAACCAGCCATGAGGGCAGAGATGTTCAACCTTGGCACTTTTAAGACTTGTGGACTTCAGCTCCCAGAATTCCCCCGTCAGAATGGCTAGCTGTGGAATTCTGGGAGTTGAAGTCCAAAACTTTGAAGCTGTCAAGATTGGACATCCCTCCTTTAGAGTTTGAGAAACGATGGCTTTAAAAATCCTGATTATTATTTCCAAAATAGGCTTATCCGTTGAGGTACGGGGGCGTTTGTGAATCAGAACGAATCGACTGAAAAGACATGGCGGGTTGTGTGAAAGGAACACTGCAGAGGAATGCCCTATGCCCGAGATGGCGAACCTATGGCACGCGTGCCACAGGTGGCACGCAAAGCCCTCTCTGCGGGAACACAAGCCGTTGCCCCCGTTCAGCTCAACCGCGCATGCGTGCATGCCTCCCGCCAGCCAGTTGATTTTCAGGTCTCTGCCACACATGTGCGGGGGGTGGGGCACATGTGGGAGACGCATGTGAATTTGTGGGGAGGGAGCATGGGGAGTGCAGCGCACGCCCCTCCAGCCCATTTTTGTTCCCAGGAGGCTGCTGGGAGCCCTACTAGGCCCAAAACAGGGTACTGGGGGGGGGGGTGAGGTGCAGCATGCATGCACAGGGGGGTACAGGAGGGGTGTCATGTGCACATTGCATTATGGGTGCATGCGTGCGCACTTTCACGTGGGTGCATGCGCGGTTTGGGCACACAACGACAAAAAGTTTAGCCATCACTGCCCTATGTTCTGATATGACCAACTTCCAAACTAATGCTACGTTTTCTTCAGAGATTCAAGTTTCAGCATCCAAAATATCGCAACAAAAACACAGTACGGGCAACCCTTGACTCACAACCGTTCGTTTAGCGACGCTTCCAAATTAAAGCGGCACTGGAAAAAAGTGGCTAATGACCATTTTTCACACTTATGACCACTGCAGCCTCCCTACGGTCACGTGAATTAGATTCGGGTGCTTGGCAGCTGATTCATATTTACGACTGTTTCCCTCTCCCGGGGTCGTGCGATCCCCTTTTGCGACCTTGTGACAATGAGGAAGCCAGATTCCCTTAACAACCGTGTCGGTAATATTAGCAACGGCAGGGAGTCACTTAACAAACGTGGCAAGGAAAATGGGGAAACGGCAAGGAAAACTCACTTAACGAATTTCTCGCTTAGCAACATAAATTCTGGGCTCAGTTGTGGCCGTAGGTCGAGGACTACCTGCAATCAAGTGTGGAGTCATCGTTCCGAGGTTCTGTCACAAGTCACGAAAAAAAGCCCACTATTTTATGTCACCAAAACAAAATAACTGGTTATAAAACAAGGTACTTAGCCATTCAAATCACACTCAAACCACTCTCTACTCAAGTGATAACATGATTAGGTTATGTTCTGTTCAATTGCACTACTTACTACGTACGTAAAGCCTTAATTAGTTTCAGGCGAGTTCATGACTGTGAGAAGCTCCACAATTCTCAGGTTATTAGAATTTCTAGAACTGGCAATAATGGAAAAGAATTTATCTTTTAAAGAGTCAAACGCTTTCAATTACTCCGGAATTAATTTGGTTGGCAACTATCTTATTTGTACAGGATTTGCCAAAAGGAGGGGGGAGGGAGGAGGTAAATATTATTAGAAAGGCAGATTTTAAATCTGCTCTTTGTCGACCTATGCACGCTTGTTCCATTCATGGAATAGGATCTGCTTGTAAGAGATGACGCTACCTGTCCCACAGTTTCTGTTACGTTGGGACAAAATGTTGATGTGATTAGCTGAGAGGAGAGACACTTGCTTCATCTCATCCCACAGAAAAGGTGGGTGGTATGAGCAAATGGCTTTTGTTGCTTCCCTCTGTGACAAATGGATTCTTTGATAAATGAATATATATATATAGGTTCGAGCCCAGGTTCGATTCCCAGTAAGGGTATGGCTAGCTAAGGAGAGCTAAATAGCTTGAAATAGATCTATACTAGTCTCCCTTTATTTATTTATCAGCACAAATGCAACACAAAGTAACAAAGGCAACAAAAAATGGTTTTCTGCCTGGATGGTCTCCTGGAGTGAGCCTAAAGACAGAAAAATGGGAAGCAGCGTGCTCCCTCCCATATTTGGGCATACCAGGGGTTGTGACACAATACGTGTGTGTGTGTGTGTGTGTGTGTGTGTGTTTTCATAGTTTTTCACGGGTGTAGATATGCTTCCCTCTGTGACAAATGGATTATTTGATAAATGAATATATATATAGGTTCGATTATATGAATATATATAGGTTCGAGCCCTGGTTCGATTCCCAGTAAGGGTATGGCTAGCTGATGAGGGCTAAATAGCTTGAAATAGATCTATACTAGTCTCCCTTTACTTATGTATCAGCACAAATGCAACACAAAGTAACAAAGGCAACAAAAAAATGGTTTTCTGTCTGGATGGTCTCCTGGTGTGAGCTGAAAGACAGAAAAATGGGAAGTAGTGTGCTCCCTCCCGTATTTGGCCATACCAGGGGTTGTGACACAATACGTGTGTGTGTGGTTTTTTTTTTTTTTTCATAGTTTTTCACGGGTGTAGGTATGCTGGTCTTGTTGTATTCGGGTCTTTTCCCATGCAAGATTGAGATTGTCTTGGCAACGTTTTAGCGAGGTCTCACTCGCCATCTTCAGGCTGGTGATTTTAGCTTAAAGCGTGGTCGGAGGCTGCCGACTTTCTATAAATCTTGGTGGGTAGGGTGTGGAGTGCTGGCATTGTTTCAGTAAGTGGATTGATTGGATGTGTGGCTGTATCATGATTGGTAGATTGGTGCTGATTGGTGCTGGCTGTGTGTCCGTTGTTGTTTTGTGTTGTAACCGCCTGGGTGGTGGGTGGGGCTCATTTCTTTACCAGGGCTGGTTTCCAGATGTCTTGACGATACCTCCCGCTGGGGCAACTGAATGGAGCTAGCAGAGTGTTTTAATGGCCAGATGCCTTTCCTGTTGCCAATGCGGAGTTTTGTTCGCCAGATATATTCTCATTGTGCCCAGAGAGAAATATCTGCCTCTACCTAGGATCGAGCTCTCAGCCTCCTGATTGTGAGGCGACAATTCTACCTCTAGGCCACCGCACCACTTGACTGTTTAAAGTTACAATGGCACTGAAAAGTCACAGTCACAGGTATAACCGTTCCCTGTGGTCACATGATCAAAATTCAGACTCTTGGCCACTGGCTCCTATTTATGACGGTTCCAGGGTCTCGGGGCCATGTGATTGCCTTTTGCATCCTCCTGGCAAGCGAAGCACTTAACAGCCGTGCTACTGATTTCATAACTTCAGTGCTTTACTTAGCAAATGGGAGCGAGAAAGTTCATAAAATGGGGGGGGGGGAGAGACAAAACTCATTTAACTCGCTGAGCAACATAAATTTTGGGCTCAACGAAGGTCGTAAGTCAAGGACCACCTGTACTGTACCGCAGGCTGCAAAGAGCTGCCTTTGAAAACCTCTGGGAGCTATAATTAGGATAAAACATAATAGCTCATCTGCTGGGTAATACGAGGTTGTCATAGCTACGTAATTCTGTGCTAGAAGCCGTGATGGTTTTCTGAATGCAATTCAAAGGGACTCACAGTGTTCTATCTGGCAAGGTATTTCAAGACAACCTTCCCTGTGTATTTGGTGTAGGTTTGCTGGCAAAATACCAAAATACCCCACCAATACCAAGAGGGTAAGAGGACTGTTGTGGAGGGCATGTCACACAAAATCCTTTCCTCCAGCTCAGCCCCCTGCCCAGCTTTCTACGACCTTTCAGAAGCTAATAAAATATTTTCTTCCAGAGCTTTTGGGGAGACGATCCAGGACTATCAACAGTATTGCCGCAGCACATTATTATTGCACCGCTGTCTTTTGTTTCGGTAGTTTTAATCGTTGCACATGGCTCAGAATCTTATGCAACTTTCAGCCATGCATAAAATACAAAATAAGCCACAAAAAAATGAAACCGCTATATAGTACTTTCCTCTTGGGCATGGACGGCAGTATTTGGCCTAGCCATTTTAACACCAAGAAACTGTCAGATTATGGAATGGGTATATATATTTTTTAATGTTAAATTCCCTTGATATATTTACAGCACTCTAGAGAGAAAAGGCAAGATTATTTATTTATTTATTTTAGGAAGTTTATATTGCTGCCTATTCGCACATGATGATTCAATATATAAAATATAAAAACCTCATATATAGAAAAATAAAAAAAAAACTAACAAGAGAATAAATACGTTTTCAAATCGGAGGGAAAAAACAATTAGGACATGGAAGCATTTGCTGATCAAACATTAACCCATAAGTTTATATATATATATATATATATATATATATATATATATATATATATATATATATATATATATATATATATATATATATATATATATATATATATATATATATATATATATATATATATATATATATATATATATATATATATATATATATATATATATATATATATATATATATATATATATATATATATATATATATATATATATATATATATATATCTATATATATATATATAAACATATATTTGCATATATATATGCAAAGAGCTTTTGTTTTTCTAACTCCACTCTAAATATTGATTTTTGTTAAAGCAGTCACGGAAAACTCCAGTCCCGTGTCTCAAGAGCAAATTCACACAACTCCCAACGACAAGGGAAAATTGAAAGTCCTTTTTCTAAGAGGATAGAAATGAGCCTTTGTAAAAAAATGATTTAGCACAGGTTTCCTTGACATGGGGGGAGGGGGGGAGATTTTCAACACAGTCCAATTTGGCCATTGGGATTCACGCGGGTGGAAAGACACAAACGGCGTTATTTCCCACTGCATTTTCAATGTACAGCGATGGAATGACGCAACTGTATATCCATCATTCTAGGCCCGAGGTCCCCATTCAAACTGGCATCTTATTACAGGTAGTCCTCGACTTACAAATTTAGGACTCAAATTTATGTCGCTCACTGAGACGTTGGTTAAGCGCGTTTTGCCCCATTTTACGACTTTTCTCGCCGCTTTAGTTAAGCGAATCACTGCAGTTCTTAGTCACATGCTTGTTAAGCAAATCTGGTTTTCCCACGTTGACTTTCCTCCTCAGAAAGTTGCAAAAGGGGATCATACGATGCCCCGCGGAACACTGCAACGGTCATAAATGCGAGTCAGTTGTTGAGGGAGTTAATATGCCAACTCTTTAAAACTGCTTAGAGAGGGCTGTAAAAGCACTGAGAAGCTGTTATATAAGCCCAAGCGGTATATAAGACTTAAGTGCTATTGCTAATGTCAATCACGTGGCTATGAGGACGCTGCAGCGGTCGCAAGTGTGAGAAACGGTCACAAGTGTGAAAAACGTAATCAATACTTTTCCAGCGCTGCAAGTCGAGGACTACCTGTACTAGGAAAGCCAAGCTCAGAGCCACGCGTGCATTCAAGCCCACGGCCCCTTCTTCAAAGGAACACGGGTCTCCCACGAACCCCGGGCTTAAACCCCACGCCCCATCCTTTTGCACGGGGAAGGAGCAGCGCCCACGGCCGACTCTTGTGCAAAAGCACCGGGCACTCTCCTCTCGCCTTTAACCCGGCCCCGCCCGGCCGTTTGCAAAGAGCCCCGTGCATCCCGGGGTTTGACCTGCCAATGCCCGCATTAGCACGTGGAAACGCAACCCGGCCACTCGCGCGCACGCGCACTACGACCCGGGTCAGCGAACCCAGAGGGCGCTCGGGACTCCCCCCCTCCTGTATTCCCCCCCCCGATGCCCCACCAACCAGCCAATCAAAGGGAGGCGCCTCAAAGAGCCCCGAAAGCCCAAAACGGTCACTCTCGGTCGCCCCAACCACTTCGGTCCACGGGAGGGGGAGGGGAGAACGCGGACCGACGCGGGTCGCGACGCTGCCGAAGGGGAAGGGAAGCCGACAGCCGGCCGGAGGGCGAAGGGTGCAGGCGCGCAAGGACGAGGAGTAGCCCTCGGCGAGGAAAGGCCCACAGCGCTGGGGAGGGGGCATTAAAATGGCTTCAATAACATCCCCCCCCTGTCCAGTGAGGTGCTGGGGTCCGGACTATACCAAACAGGGAGGGGGGAGGGCCAGCTGGGGCAGCTCTTTCTTCCCCCCCCGTCTGGGGCGGATGGGGTATCCCGATTAGGGCAGGGAGGGGGAAGCGGACTGTACCTCTCCGGCAGGAAGGGGGGTATGGCAGCGCCCTACACCTCTTTCCCCACCCGCGGGAGCAAACGGTTTGTCCCGATCCCGGCGCCATCTTGGGTGCGACTAAAATAACAACCCCTAAAAACCCTTCATGGGGCCTTGCCGAAACCCTGAGCCAAACTCATTCTCCGGGCTGGTCCATCAT
Source organism: Natrix helvetica (assembly GCF_964273705.1). Classification (NCBI taxonomy): domain Eukaryota; kingdom Metazoa; phylum Chordata; class Lepidosauria; order Squamata; family Natricidae; genus Natrix; species Natrix helvetica. The sequence goes on along the minus strand of NC_138559.1, from coordinate 20,841,723 downwards.
TTTACCTGAAGGGGTTCGATGACGGTTTCGTATCCAGGCCGGTTCCTAGGGCCTCACCACAGACCATCCCCGCCCACCTGTCCTCACCTCACAATGGTAGCTGCAAAACGGGGGGGGAGGGGGGGAAGAAAGACCGCCCATGAGTCATTAGAATAATCTGCCTAGCAACAGCCTCCAAGGCCATGAGATGATTGGTCGACACTCAAACTTGCCTAAAGGAGAGGATCCAAAATATTTCCAAGCAAGCCACATTAACAGCGTTCAGCAGAGATTTTAGAAGGGGAAAAAATAGAGGGCGGAGGGAAGGCACAGGCCTTGGATTTGGGCCTCCGTTGCTCGAGGACCAAATTCGACCAATCACAGCACAGCTCTCATCCCGTTGCTGCATTGCACTGGCGCCCTCCACCAATCCAGAGCGTCCTCTCCTCCTGGTAGGCTGAATAAACGTAAAATAATCTAGCGACCCCTGTCGGCAAAAGGGGAGACCGTCAAGGATGCGCGCTTCGATCTGATGTCCGCCAGACATATTGGACTACAGCTCCCACCATGCGTAGCGCGGATGCCTCCGCCGCAAAGGCTCTTTTGAGTGGGGCGACCCCGAGCTGGGTTGCAAAATTGCAGAATGCCGCTAGGTGGCTGTAAAGAGATACTGTAAATCGCTCTTTGGCGTCCTCTGTTGCTCGGCCGGATTTTATTTCCATGGGGGGGGGGGGGTGAGGCTATCCCACATTGCATGCTTTAATCTCTCTTCCATTTCCTGCAATTATTCACTCGCAGCGCCCGACATGTTCTTAGTGCTCTCTGAGCTTGGCTGTTTTCTTGCAAACGTTTCATTACCCCAACTTGACTTTCTTGTTTTTTTCTTTCGAAGACGTTTCACTTCTCATCCAAGAAGCTTCTTCAGCTCTTGACTGGGTGGTTGGGGATGGAAGGATTTGCACTCCTTGAGACAGCTGGCCATTTGCATCCTTTTAGAGCAGGGGTGTCCAAACTTGGGAACTTTAAGACTTGTGGGGAGTTGAAGTCCACAAGTCTTAAAGTTCCCAAGTTTGGACACCCCTGTTTTAGAGGGCCATTGAAGCCATTGGAAGTTTCTCTGTGTCCTCAGGGTCACCAGGAGTGGTGCTCCTGGTTCCTTTTTAAAAAAAAATCTTTCTTTTGCATCCCAGAGTGAAATTTCCAAAGGTGCTTTTTGCAAGAGGCAACTGAACTTCCTGGTTTTTTTTTTTCTTTGAAGACGTTTCTCTTCTCATCCAAGAAGCTTCTTCAGCTCTGGCTGGATGGCGGGGAATGGAAGGATTTGCACTCCTTGCAGACAGCTGGTCATTCGCATCCTTTTAGCATTGAAAGCTCCTTGGTTCCAAGAAGGCTCTACACCAGTTTGCCCTACTCAGGTGACCCTGAGGACACAGATAAACCTCCAAGAGACTTTAAGGACCCTCTAAAAGGATGCAAAGGACCAGCTGTCTGCAAGGAGTATAAATCCTTCCGTTCTCCTCCATCCAGTCAGAGTTGAAGAAGCTTTTTGGATGAGAAGTGAAACGTCTTCAAAGAAAAAACAAGGAAGTCCAGTAGCCTCTTGAAAAAAAAGCACTTTTGGGATCATCGGTGCTAATTCAAGTTATCTGAGAGATGCCTAAGGATACTTTGCTAGGAACCCTATGAATAAGTCCACTGCAACTACTCTGATCCATCTTTTTATATATATATATATATACACACATGCTACCGTTTAAGATGTGAAACATCAAAGACTTCCCAAGTTTTAAATCTGGACCCCGTAATTCAGAATTGTACAGTTCTTGCGGTGGTGAGAATAGCCATGCTGCTTTGTGGGCGGCCGTGCTGCTCAACCATTTTTTTGCTTTCAGGAATGCTCAAAAGGGGGAGGAGGAGGAGGAGGAGGAATTGGCCCTGGGCCAAGCCTCCCTACCAGAAGCTTCATTGCCCATTTGCAGGACCATATGGAAAGAGGGTGATCTCAGCTATAAGAAATCTTTCTTAATAAAAAATAGATCAATCCAGATTGTTTCTGTTTCTGTCTGCATAACGATGCCTGCGTTTCATAACGGGGGTGGTGCTAATTTTTCTGCAATTCTTATCACTGAGCTGGTTCCTGCTGGCAGTTCAAAGAAAGGTGCCTAATCCTTCCCGCACTGAGCCATTTCAGGAGTGGGGGAGTGGGGGAGCTAAACAGCACATTTAATTTCCCCTCTCCCACCTACCCACTCCTATACAAATAGGATAGAAAGGAGGAATAATATCAGCACGCCAAAAGAGGAGGTTTATTTCAGGGTAAAAATTGTCTGCAGTCGCTCAAATAAATACGGTAGAAGCAAAGAGAAGGGAGCAAGAGAGGAAAGAAACTGGCGCTGAGACAAGAGACAAAGGAAAGGCAGCCGGAAAAGGAAAAGCACAGGAAGGAAATCAATTCTCCAGTCTAGAAAAATAAAGTTTTAAGCAAACATTGATGTCCGGTTTGGGACTAGAGCAGGGATCTCCACCTCTGCAAAACTTTCAGACTTGTGGACTTCAACTCCTAGAATTCCATCGGTGGAGGTGAAGGCCACAGGTCTTCAAGTTGCCAAGGTCGGAAACCCTTGGACTTGAGCAAGAACTCTTAAACCTTTTTGCCATCACACATCCTGTTCCTGAAATGTGTGTGCACCTCCCTTAAAAATCCAAACACCAAAATGGACAATGAAAACAAGACAATGAAACTTTGGGGGGGAATGGATTTATTGTAGCGATGTAACTGAAAGGTTCTTGCTGCCTCTGTACCTTCCCCATTTGGAGAATAGCTTGACTTCCTCTTCTTTGTGTTAGCCCCTGAGATATTGGAACACCGCTATCGTGTCAACAATCCTAAGTCACTTTTTTTCAGTGCGGTTGTAACTTCAAAAGTTCACTAAAGAAATGTTTGCAAGTCGAGGGCTACAAAAATGTCAATCGGAAGGCACCGCTGATAAAGGGAGGAGAACTTGTGGCTTGGAGGTTAATACAACTGCCTAGTATGCAAGCAGCCCAAGTTCGAATCCCAGCAAGGGTATGGCTAGCTAATGAGAGCTAAACAGCCTGAAATAGATCTATGCTACTCTCCTTCATTTCTTTATCAGCAAAAATCACACACACACACACACACACACACACACACACACACAGACAAATCTTGGATGTTGAAAAACAATGGTCTATGTGGCAAAACTTCTGCCTTTCCAGTTTCTCTTTTACAAAAGAAAGCAAGTCTAGCTGTTTTACTTTTAGACAAATGGCCAGCATTCCGTGTAATAGCTCACTAAAGCATGGCTTCATTAAATTCCTTTCAACACCTTACCTTTCGGTGTAGCTGCAATGATTCTGCACTCCCTTCAACCTCTTCCCTGCAAATCTCTCATTACTGTCCTAAGTTCTGTTGGTGTGAGTTTGCTCTTGATGTGGTAATAAAGAGTAGGTTCTGTTTCATTTAACTTGTACATAAAACGGAATTCATTTTACACTTTCTACGTTTCTGCTCAGTAACCCTAAGTGGCTGCGTTCCCGGATCTCTTCCAGCCGCACTGCGATCTCTCTTTCACTTGAACTTGGGTGAAGCCAGCAGAAATTTGACGTTTGATGTAACCTTATCCCGCAAACCATAATTAAAACTATCCATGGCTTCGCCCACTGTATGAATCCAGAAACTGAATACTTTTCTTATGTGGAATACAATCTCCAGCTTTGATACTCTCATGCTGCTTTCCAGCTGAATGAAAGCTTTGAAGTTTTATTGTGTGTGATTTACATAAAAACTCAAAACCAACCATTCTTTTTCTGGAAATTGCTACGACAAAACCAAAGGGATAAAACGCTGCAAGTACATTGGGGAGGGGGGAGGGGGGGAGAGACACTGTTTTCATATTGTACAGTATGAGCACTGTTGAAATCTTTCCAAAATCTAAAACTGAGCAGGCAGGTGGGTTGATGCATATTATATGCTAGGTGGGGAAATCGGTGGCAATGGCATAGGCAGAGTTTAAAATGAAAAGAATGGTTGCATTTTCCTCCCTATAAATTCTAATGTTTCACACATTGTAATTGGCATATAAAAATAAAAGTTCATATGTTGATTAAATTTGATATCTATGGTGCTCGCAGTCTTTAAAACTTGAGGATACCTTTAATTAAGCAATTAAGGACTCTGAACATGAAGTGTCCAATATCTATCTATCTATCTATCTATCTATCTATCTATCTATCTATCTATCTATCTATCTATCTATCTATCTATCTACCTACCTACCTACCTACCAACCAACCAACCAACCAACCAACCAACCTATCATCTGCCTCTCTCTCTCTCTCTCTCTCTCTCTCTCTCTTATCTATCTATCTATCTATCTATCTATCTATCTACCTACCTACCTACCTACCTACCTACCTACCAACCAACCAACCAACCAACCATCCAACCAACCAACCAACCTATCATCTGCCTCTCTCTCTCTCTCTCTCTCTCTCTCTCTCTCTCTCTCTCTTATCTCTCTATCTCTCTATCTATCTATCTATCTACCTACCTACCTACCTACCTACCTACCTACCTACCTACCTACCTACCATCTATCTATCTATTGGCTCTGTGTGTGTGTGTGTGTGTGTGTGTGTGTGTGTGTGTGTGTGTGTTCCAGCATAACTCTGGATTCCCTTGAACAATTTCAACCAAACTTGTACACAGTTGACTTACCATCTGGAAACAAATACTCTGGGGAGTAAGACACCCCTAAGACCCCTGGGGGGGGGGGGGTGTTCTGTTAAGATACAGCGTGTTGTGCCTTACAATGGCTTCTACCGTACTGCCTTCAAATGACTTCTCTGTACAGCACTGTGGAGTTGCCCTGGTAACTGCTTCACAATCCTCCACAAGGGGGCTTCCTCTAGTAAGGGGGAAACCCAACATTAGAAATTGCAGTCACGTTCATCGAAGGAGGATTGGGATAAATAAATACCCGGGTAGCGCTTGGTTATCAACTAGTTTTTTAAAAAAATCCTGAATATAGTATGAAATTTGCACTGAAAAATATCCATTCCAAGTTGCATACTAGCTTTGGAGATACAATATGTATGCCTCTCAAGAGACAGGATCATTTTCCTTTCCTAGGAAGAGATAAGCAGAATTATTTACTAGCATCCAATAAATTCTTCTTCAGTGTGTATCAGCAGCTAAATGTGTCAAGCCAAATTCTGCTCCCTTCCTTGATTAGTGCAAGAAAACTGAACAGAAATCAAGCATCTAAAGAAAAATACTTTGCAAATCCTTTTGATATGCAAATTAAATTCTCTTTTTAAATTGGTCTTACATGCCGTCCAATCACATTCTCCGGCTTACCAGGATCCAGACCTTGCATTTAAATGATTGGTAAACGTTTCTCTCAATGAATGCAGTCTTTGGTTCTACAACTTCTTCATTTCATAACTGCTCACTGGGGCTGTGAATGTACTGTACGTAATTGTGATTTGGACGAAGGAAGTTCTGGAGGATGAGCTTTAAAACTGAATCATTCATCACTTGTTTGTCATTTTCTTATTGTTTCTGTCTGGTTATCTTCCTCTTGAAGGAGCATCCGTTTAATTCTCTCTGCTTTGGGGGGGAAAAAAATACCCAAAGACACATCTCATTTACCAGGTTTTAAGGGACGCTGATGGCAATTTGTTTTCAATCGCTCTCCTTCCCTCTTATTTATCTGTTTACTTCTACTCTGTGTCCATATTGCTGCTCTTAGCACAAGGTATTTTAGCAGGATAACAAAAGTTGGAAGGGACATTGGCGTTTAACCCCATTTCGGACAAACGTTTATCCAATCTCTTCTTAAACATCTCCAGTGATGAAGCAATCCACAACTTCTGGAACACAAACTGTTCCACTGATTTATTGTTCTTATTATCCTTTCAAATAATTTTTCTGCGGATCACCAAAACTTTCTCGTGGACCACCGGTTGGTGACTGGTAGTCTAGCCTGCATTTTTCTATCTTATCACATAGTAGGACTTTTGAAACAGAAAAGGCACCATCTCAGTTCAGATCAGTGCATACTACAGCTCTCATCTTTCTTGTATTTTCCATGGCTGCACTTTTGGGCTGACTTAAGCATATTCGGCTCAACGTGGAAATGAGTCATTTTTAGGATGATAATCCTAGACCAGAACTGAGGCAGCTGCCCCGTGCATGGTGAGACTTTCACCATTCAGAATTGTCTTGTCTGTTACCCATTTCCAGCCATGACTGTTACTCATGGAAATAATACCCAATTCAGAAGAAGAACTGCTTGGAATGCCTTGCTCCCTTCTTTGAAGAAGGGGAACCCGCCGTTCCATCAGGTAAGAGACGGGGATGTGAAACCAGGAACTCATTACAGGTAGTCCTCATTTTACGACCACTGGTGGAACCAGCATTTCCGTTGTTCGGTAAGGCGGTTGTTGAGTCACACCCAATTTTTCTTTTGCCATGGTTGTTAAGTCTATCACTGCAGTTGTTAATCAATCACGTGGTCATTAAAAAAAAGAATAAAATATGTTGAATTTTGCTTGGCTAGGAAGTATCCTCACTAGTGGCAAAAAAAGAGAGAACTTCTTGCATTATTGCAGAGGTGGGTTGGTCCCGGTTCAGCCCAGTTCAGCCAAACCGATAGTGGAATTCAGGCCTGGGTCACAGAAATGACAGAAACCCAGGCCTGCCCCGCCCCCGAACCGTTTCCCTCGCCACCGCTGGGCCGCCGCCATTTTGTTTTTTAGTGACTGCGCAGTTCATTGTAAATTGCTCTGCGCATGTGCGAAGAACAATTTGTATTGAACAGCATGCATGAGTTGCAAACCTGTAGTAAAAACGGCAGCAACCCACCCCTGGATTATTGGAAGTGTTGGAAGAAATGTCCTTCTGGGTTCAGCTCCAAGTAGGGAAAAAGACACTGGAAACATGGAGGCTGCTTGGAAAGATGGTTTAATGGTGGACAGGACCACATGGCTTGAGGTCCTGGGCAAAAAAGGCCCATGGGTGAGAGATAGAGATAGATTTGTACCCTCTGTTGGGCTTTGAATTTGAGCTCGTATTCATATTGGTTGTCAGACTCCCGTAGGGCCATACAGGGGTAACTTTGTAGGTTGTCTTTGAGTCCCAGGCTTGGTTGACTCTTGCTAGGTGATGATGATGTAATGAAAGGGCTTTGGGCAATTCCTATTATGGCTCTGCCTGAAGGAGATAGATCTTTGTTATGTAGAATAGACTGGCCCAGGCCTTCATGGCCCATTGACAAAGGTGTGGCGGGGCTGTTTCTGCCTCCCTTTTAGGGGGAAATATTCTTAATTTTTAATATTTCCTAAAATATCTCATTTTCCTAGGAGAGGGTTGGGTGACTTCCTCCAGGGGAAGGATACTGTAAAATCTCCATTCCCTCCCCACTCCAGGGGAAAGATACTGTAAAATCTCCACTCCCTCCCCATTCCAGGGGAAGGATACTGCAAAATCTCCATTCCCTCCCAATCAGCTGGGACTCAGGAGGCATAGAATAAATGGGGGCGGGGCCAGCCAGAGGTGGTATTTGCTGGTTCTCCGAACTACTCAAAATTTCCGCTACCGGTTCTCCAGAACCTGTCAGGACTTGCTGAATTTCACCTCTGGGAGGAAGGGTTACTGTTTTTATTATTAATTATTATTTTTATTTCTCCCACACTGTGTGTGTATTTTCTGTAAGTGGCCTAGAATTGCCACGAGCGAGTAGGCAGCTAAATACATTTTTCCAAATAAAATAAACAGCTTTCAAAAGCGCCCATCAAGCCAAACGTTTGATAATTCCTCCATTAGAAGAGCTTATTGTAAACCATCCATGGCAGAGTTAGTAAGCTCGCTAGCCTCTTGTGATGCTCTCTGCAGTGGGAAGTTCATTTGGACGACAGCTCAACCTTCCCCCCCCCCCCGTTTTTTTTTTACTCCCCAAAGAACATTAGGACAAGGGCTATAAAAGCAAATGAAGCTTTTCTCCTAGATCAGCCTCAAATTTTCATTCAAGTACTTATCTTTCCTCTTGGCAAGGAATATTAATTATATTAGCATTATCAATCAGAAAACATCATTAAGGCAGTTACGGCTGAATGTCTGGTTTAATAGTCCTCAGCTAATTCACTCAAAAGTCTTACCTTGCTTAAACCAAAGTATTTCTGAATATATATATATATATATATATATATATATATCCCTTACCATATGGCCACTCCCGCAACCCTAGTCACCACGCCCCTCCTGCCATGCTAATGGCCACAGCAAAATGTGTGGCAGGCCCAGGGATGTGCAGCACAGCAGCAGCCAGGAGATGACCACGCTCGCCGTCTCCTGCACCTCAAAAATAATAAGACCTCCCTGAAAATAAGGCCAAGCATTTATTTTGGGGGTCAAAAGAAAATAAGACCCTGTCTTATTTTCAGGGAAACACAGTATTTGCATGCACACACACACACACACACACACACACACACACACAGAGGGGTGAAATGCTCTGAAGTCTGCTACCTGCTTGCTTTGCATGCGCACCGTTCGCCCATACCAGTAGTAAAAAATACTACAGGTTCAGGCAAACCAGTAGTTCCGATGACCAGCTGTGCAGCAATCAGCTGTGCCGTGCAATTTATCATGTGGCATAGCTGATTGTCACACAGCTGATCATCAGAACTACTGGTTTGCCTGAACCAGTAGCATTTTTTACTACTAGTTTGCCCGAACTGGTAGCATTTTTTTACTACAGTTTTGGATGAACTGGTAGCATTTTTTTTCTACTGGTTTGGGTGAACCGGTAGCATTTTTTACTACTGGTTCAAGTGAACCAGTAGCATTTTTCAACTACCAGTTCAGGTGAACCAGTAGCATTTTTTTACTACTAGTTCACCCAAACCTGTAGCATTTTTTTACTACTAGTTCGCCTGAACCGGTAGTATTTTTTTACTACTGGTTTGGGTGAACGGTAGTATTTTTTTTTACTACTGGTTTGAGTGAACCAGTAGTATTTTTAAACTACCAGTTCGGGTGAACCAGTAGCATTTTTTTTACTACTGGTTCGAGTGAACCGGTAGCATTCTTTTACTACTGGTTCGGGCGAACTGGTCCGAACCGGTAACTTTTCACCCCTGCATACACATATATTTCTATCTTTTAGAAAGAATGTTTTTCTTCCCGTTCATTTGGCCTATGCTCTATGCATGTTTGTAGAATCGATGGGGGTGCAGCTATTTGCACCTGACCTTTTGCGGGGAGGAAAACACTCCAGGAAAGTGGGCAGAGCTGGGAACCGTTAACATCCGTGGCTTCCTATTCCGCAGACAATACAGGCGAATATTTTGACTTCTTGTTCCCAAGCAGGGTTGCAAGGTGGGTGGATTGATTAATCGGTTCGGTTAGCTAATTAAGAATCTTCTGAGCAGCTAAATATTTTGACTTTTGGTTCAGAAGCCAGATTGCAAGGTGGGGCGGGGGGTGGGGAGTAGATTGATTAATCGGCATGGTGAGTGAATGAAAACGTGAGTGAATCAACAATATGTTCAACAACTCACTGAGCCCATTCCTGTATAACTGTGATGCCACATCCCTTGAAATCTCCATAGACGTTGGTCCTGGAAGATGATGGACAAGTTTCAACAGGAGGCTTCAACCCTTCATCCGTGTTGCACACCCCACTTATGTTCAGATTCAAATGAACAGAGTTGGAAGGGACCTTGCAAGTCATCTAGTCCAACCCCCCCCACACACACACAAGCAGGAGACCCTACTCCATTTCTGACAGATGGCAGCCCAGTCTCTTCTTGAAAACTTCCAGGGATGAAGTATTGCACAAATGGATACCAATGGAATGACCCACTCCACAAACACTCAATCAAGGTGCCAAGGATTGGGATTTTCTTTTTTCCTTTTTCAATATCTGACCTCCTAAAGAGCCAACCTTGATTTAAGAAGGCTTTCTTGCACCTTCAAAGCAGAGTTGCGTGAGATGTACACATGCTCCAGAAAGCCAAGGAGATATGTCCTTCAGAATAGCTTAAGGGGGCTTTACAAATCCCAGCTTTAGGTCTCACTAGGGGGGCTTTCATTTATTATTATATTCAGATTACAGTACTTTACCGCTCGGCTGTTCTGGGTATTTAGTCAAGGTTGCTTTTTTTTTTTAAATGTTTTTCTTTTTTATCAGAAGGCTGCTGTAGACAGGGGCGGAATTCCTGCAGTGCCAAGGAGAGAAGGAAACCAAATCAGAATTAAGAAAATCGTCCTGACGTTTTCTCATGGTTGGGAGTTCTTTGAAGTTACAGAACGGGGATACTTTACGGGAAAAAGCAGATATTGGCTGCTTGTCATCTCACTCGGCAAAGGGGGTTCTCCCCAAAGCTTTCCGTCTCGGGAGTGTGATGTGACAGTTTGATCGCAGTGGGGCTTCCTTTCCATTAGATCTGCGCAGAACATCACTCCGCAGAAATCTCTAATTAGGTGCACAGATGAATCTCCCCATGGATAAATACAAGCGCACATGATCAGTATAAAGTACCACGCGGTGCCTTATTTCACACCCAGCTACCACAGAGGTGTATTTTTAAAACTCGTGATCTAAATGCTGTCATTTTTATCTAGCGTATTTTCAGCCACAACGACAAGCTCTTCTGGGCTGTAATTCATCAGAAGCCAAGGGATTGCAGGATAAGTCCAGCCAGAAGGCTGAATGTATCAAAAAATACCAAAAGCATCATTAGAAAAACCTTTGGGATTATATTTTGGTGAAATTCATATTGAATCAGCATAACCACAAACACTTGGAGAGATGGCAAACATTTCTAAATAGGAAGGTAAGGAGTAGTTGTTCTTGTTCTGATCAAGGCTTCCCAAGAGCATGAAATAAACTCTTTGTCCGACAAAAACATTTTTATTAATTTACTGTGAATTCTGCTCATTCACAGCCAGCAAAGTCTTTCAAAGGAAGATTTACAGTCACAGACCTTATCTGGTTTGGAGAGCTGCCAGGCCGATATCTGCAAAACTTGGCAAGGAGTCTTGGAAAGTCATCAACCAATTCAGCGAATTAATTGTCTCCTGTAAACTCTACTCCCCTTTCGCTCCTCTTTTATTTCTTCTGGGAGGGGCCATTCATCTTCCATCTGTGGCCTTACTCTCAAGTCAATTCCTGTTCTTTAGCTGTTCCCTTCATCTGGCAACTCTGCGCATGAGCACACTGGGAACAGGCTCCAGCTGTTCGTCTGCCTCGCTTATGTCTGACTCTGAAGGCAGCTGATAACTGTCAAACGGCCCTGGTCCCATCTCTGCCTCCGACACAGAGCCCTCATCAGAGCCTTCCCCAGACTCCAGGACTGGCCCATCTTCCTCCCCAACCTCCTCACTGTCTGAATCTGCCTCCAGCTTCGCTGGCCACTGGCGGGCCACAACAAGCCTAATACACATTCAAAAAAAATTGTTTTGAGAGTGAATCTTGCCCAAGCCCCCAAAACACCTACTCTTCAACTGCTGCGAAAATCCGTTTGCCTCCATTTAATAATCGTTTGCTTAAGGCAGGCGGATTACCAACTATTACCTCTTTCGTAAATTTATACATCATTTATCTCACTGTCAAGTGACTCTGGGTGGCTTACCGCATCATAAAAATGGGAATACAGATAGTTCTCGACTTACAAAGGTTCATTAAGTGACCGTTCGAAGTTACAATGGCAGTGAAAAAAGTGACTTGTGATTCTGTTTCACACGCATGACCATTGCATTATCCCCATGGTCATGTGATTGATGTTGGGAGGCTTGACAACTGACTCACTTTTATGAGAGATGGAGTATCCCGGGCAGTGGTAAAATTCATTTTTTTTTACTACCAGTTCTGTGGGCTTGGCTTGGTGGGCATGGCTTGGTGAGCATGGCAGAGGAAGGATATTTCAAAATCTCCATTCCCTCCCTACTCCTGGGGCCAGACAGAGGTGGCATTTGCCGGTTCTCCAAACTACTCAAAATTTCCACTACCGATTCTCCGAACTACTCAAAATTTCCACTACCGATTCTCCGAACTACTCAAAATTTCCACTACCGATTCTCCGAACTACTCAAAATTTCCGCTACCGATTCTCCAAACTACTCAAAATTTCCGCTACCGATCCTCCGAACTACTCAAAATTTCCACTACCAGTTCTCCAGAACTTGTGAGAACCTGCTGGATTTCACCCCTGTTCCCGGGGTCAGTGATCCCCCTTGGTGACCTTCTGACAAAGCAAAGTCATTGGGACAGCCAGAGTCACTGATCAACTGTGTTACTAACTGAACTACTGCCACGATTCATTTAACAACAATGGCAAGAAAGGTCATGAAATGGGGCACTTAACAAATGTCTCACTTAGCAACAGAAATGTTGTGGTCGTAAGTTGAGGATACCTGTACGCAAACTTTCTGTCTTTCTTTTCAGGGTTATCACTTTCTCTTACGACCTTGGAGTACTCCCGATTTTCCATTGCAGTTCAAGAACTATTAACATAGTAAACCTTCGTCTGCATTCAGAAATCATTGACAAGCGTTAAACTTACACCTCCTAGAAAAGTTTACTCTTTGTAACAAAAGGTACCAACACAATTGCATCCAAGATTAGTGTTTTTAAAATGTATATATGTCATGCTACATAACCTTAAGCTAAGATTTGTAAACACTTCTATGAACAAGAGTGGTGTGATTTGCACTTAGTTCTAAGCCACAATATATGAATTCACACCTCATGCTAAATTAAGAAAGTGAATAAACAGCCTATAAAAAGTATACTATTTATGAATGAGGCCAGAGGCTAGGAAGCTGGGCTCCGTTAAATTAAATATAGGCCATCCTTGGAAAAATGCATTCAGTTTTGGTCACCACCATGTAAAAAAAGATGTGGAGACTCTAGAAAGAGTGCAGAGAAGAGCAACAAAGGTGATTAGGGGAATGGAGGCTAAAACATATGAAGAACGGTTGCAGGAATTGGGTATGTCTAGTTTAATGAAAAGAAGGACTAGGAGAGACATGATAGCAGTGTTCCAATATCTCAGGGGCTGCCACAAAGAAGAGGGAGTCAAGCTCTTCTCCAAAGCACCCGAGGGTAGAACAAGAAGCAATGGGTGGAAGCTAATCAAGGAGAGAAGCAACTTAGAACTAAGGAGAAATTTCCTGACAGTCAGAACAATTCATCAGTGGAACAACTTGCCACCAGAAGTTGTGAATGCTCCAACCACCATCTCCCAGGATATGGTTCTTCAACAATTAGCTGTGCTTAGAGGGCCTTTTTGTTAGCCTTCCCAGCTGCAAAAGACTTCACAGAAAGAAATAAAACCACCACTCTTTTAAACACAATACATCGCCCACATAGGTTCGTGGGCATGTTGCGGTTTTCTTTGAGAAAGCTGAAATGATTCATGCCACCTCACCTTGTTGAGGAACTTTCCCATAACTGGAGGGCAAGAAAGCATTGTGTGTGTGTGTGTGTGTATGTGTTTGTCTGTGCGTCTTCCTGGGAAAACTCCCCACGCCCCACGCCTTCAGGCAAAAAAAACTCGTCATCTGCAGCTTCTGCATTTTGGAGACACACATCCATCATGCTGTTTCTTGTCAAGGGAGCGGCCTTAGGCACAGCACAGAAAAGGAGCAAAAATTGTAAGCCTCCCCCCAAATTTAATTTGTAGCGGGAATGTTTGTGTCTCTGCATACTTTTCTATCTTTACAAAACCTCCTTGCTTCAACCACCTGATCCATCACTTCAGCCATTGGCTTTTCTTCTTTAAAAAAACTTTTTGGTTTTGAGGATCTCTTCAATTCCATCTTGCCACAAATTCATTGATCTTTTTGTGTTCATCCAGCCAATAGACAGTATGTTCATACAAAAAGCAAAAGTTGTTCCTCTTTTACAGATCCTTCTTTCCTTCCTTCCTCCTTCCTTCTTTCTTTCTTTACTTCTTTCATTCCTTCCCTTTCTCCCTCTTTATTTCTTTCTTTCCTTCCTTCCTTCCTCAATATAAATGAGAAATATTGTTTTATTTCTCATTCTCTGCTTGCATATTCCAGGGTATTTCTACCAACCACAATCTCCAGTAATGGAGCAAACACAGCTCCAGGAAAAATTCCTTCCTTCCTTCCTTCCTTCCTTCCTTCCTTCCTTCCTTCCTTCCTTCCTTCCTTCCTTCCTTTTGGCATTCACACTTTCTCCCCCTGACAGAGAGAGAAATCCATGATAGGAATAAAATCAGTTTCTCTATTTGAGCTTTGCCCTTAACTTTTTCTGCTAGTACCCGATGTAAGTTTAGGTTTCTACAAAGAGATCTACTTGATGCCCTGGGTGAGACTCTGACAGTTAACCTCTACATGGAATGATTCCAATTTTCAGAGTTTACATCCACTGAAACTTAAACTCTTCTTGGTCATGCTAGATTGGCCAACTCAACTTACATATTTCTATAGTGTATATTTCAGTCAGTTATGCAAACTTAGCCTCTACTCTCTGACTCTTTACTAGTATTTGAGCTCTTCGGCGCTTCCAGGCACATGCACAGAGCAATTGCAATGGGATCCGGAATCCACCACTGCCCCAGATGGACATTTCTTCCAACATAACCCCACCACCACCACCAAATCTGCTCATTCCTAACACAATGGGCTACTACAACCCCCCAGCAACTTACAAGTAACATTTAACCTTGCTTGGAATACAGGGATTGAAAGATAGAGAAGTGTGATGGTAACAAAGGAAAAGCATTTTTTCCATGCATCCATTCATATGCAAAATGCCCTTCGTTCCCTATAACTTTCTATTTCCTGATTATATTATTATAGTGTAACAAATAGAAGAAAGGAAAGCTGCCTCTTTCACAGAGGAAGGCTGGTTAGGACTTCGCTGGTGTTGGAAGACATGTCCCTCTGGGTTCAGTTCCAAGTGGGGAGAAACGACACTGGAAACATGGTGGCTGCTTGGAAAGATGGTTTTAATGGTGGACAGGATCACATGCTTTGAAGATGTTGGGTGAAGAACAAAAAAAGGGAAGAGATGTGGAGGGTGCCTGAGTTTTATGCCCTCTCTGGACTTTTGAATTTGAGCTTGTATTCTGATTGGTTGTCAGACTCCCTTGGGGCCATGCAGGGGCACCTCTGTAGGCTGTCCTGAGTCCCAGGCTTGGTTGAGCCTTGCCGGGTGATGTAATCTCCCCAGGTGCCTTGCGGTGAGATGGGTAGAGGGCTAATCCTGCCTTTGTTGGATCTTGGGTGAGGGCATTTGCCTATGAATAGACCTAGCTATCTCTTTATCTCTTAAGTGCGGGCATCTGGGCTACTAAGAGTGAGTCTGCTTCCTGCTTCAAAACATGTTTCTCCATTTCTCATCCAGGGAAATATAATATCCTGCCTTTTTAATATTTCCTAAAATATTTCATTTTTCTAGGAGAGGGGTGGGTGCTAACTTCCTACACTGGTTAAGGGTTATTTCCACGCTGCATACCTTATGCCCCTCTTCGAAGGCCAGACGCTGGGAGCATTGCAATGGAAAGCCAGCCCTGGAAGATATACAACGACACACCTCTGCGCAAAATCCACGCACCCTCGTTTCCATCTCTTTGGGGTTTTGAAAAAACAAACAAACTCTGGACTTCCAGTTTTGCTGGTAGCTGGAAATAAGAATGCAGTGGCTGGGCTGTGGGCTGAAAAACGTCTGCTCGCTGAGGCAGAACCATCATAATCCATCAGTCTAATAGAGAACGCAAGCCACTGTTAGACTTTTTAAAAAATATTTTAATTAAAATACCTGTGTCTGGCATTGCTAGCTTGAAAGCCAGATGGATGGCACATTACGGAGAGGTGGAGAAGCAATAAAACGGAAAGGAAGCAGACGAAGGGATGTCTCCACTGAAGACATTCACACTCCCATCTTCTCCCTCCTTGCTTCACTCAGCTACTGCCGTGAAAGATGGAATAGAATAGAATAGCAGAGTTGGAAAGGACCTTGTCACCTTGAAGGCCTTCTAGTCCAACCCCTGTACAGTAGGGCCCCCGTTTTTGCCCTCCTGGAAGCTCGAGGAAAATCTCTGGAACAGTGGTGGGATTCAAATAATTTAACAACCGGTTCCCTGCCCTAATGACCAGCTGGATAGGCATGGCTTGGTGGTCATGTGACTGGGTGGGCGTGGTCAACTCAACGTCACTCAGGTTGATGGGCGCTTCGCCTTAGCTGCTACAATGGAATAAGGGTTAACCGGAGAGGCAGTTTCTGTAAGCAGGGCAATAAAGATTAGGCAAGAAACAACACCAGAATGTTTCCTTCCTGCCTGCCTTCCTTACAGGATTAGCCCTGTAAAGTGGAAAAAAACCAAAAGGAGATTACTTCCAACAACCGGTTCTCTGAACTGCTTAGAAAGTTAACAACCGGTTTTCCTGAATAGGTGCGAACTGGCTGAATCCCAGCACTGCTCTGGAGCCTGGGGAGGGTGAAAATGCCCCCCCCCTCCACCCCGTGGTGAAGGAGGCTGAGTAGGCCACACATGCCATGTCCATGCACGCCCAGCAACAGGGCAGAGAACCGGTTGCTTAAATTTTTCAGTCCCACTCCTAGTCTAGGTGACTTTGGGCCAATCACCAGAAGAACGTGAGTTTTAGTGCCGCCTTAAAGCCATTCAGTCTCAGCCTAGGAAGAAGCAAGCAAGGGCAAACCACTTCTAAAATCTTGCCAAGAAAACTGCAGGGACTTGTCCAAATATTCTCCAGCAGTCAACATTGCCTCAAAGACAACAACAACCCTTAGACCAGGGGTGCCCAAACGTAGCAACTTTAAGACTTGTGGACTTCAACTCCCAGAATTCTCCAGCCAGCTTAATTAAATCTAATTAACCAATTCGATGGTTAATTAAAGAGTTAACCCTCCCTTCTTCCCCGTCTTCTGATCATGATTTTACATTGATGGCATTGTCATTTCATTGGGCTCGGCATATTTGTTGTTAATTTTAATGTCTTACATGCTGGCTGGAGAATTCTGGGAGTTGAAGTTCACAAGTCTTAAAGTTGCCAAGTTTTGGTACCCCTGCCTTAGACATAAAGCTAGAATGCACCAGCAGTGATCTTCTTCATCAATCACACTCCGCCATGATGGTCTAAGTGTATAGCAAAATGGGTCTGCTAAGACACGGTTTCATAAAATTGCATTCAATAAACCACAATGCTTAGGCTATATGCAGCTAGTCTGCAACTTACAACAATTCATTTAGTGACTGTTCAAAGTCACTGAAAAAAAGGGACCAATGACCGTTTCTCACACTTACGACCATTGCAGCATCCCTGTGGTCCAGAGGTGGGTTCCTACAGGTTCGGCCCAGTTCAGCCGAACCGGTAGCGATATGCCCGCCTGGGTCATAGAAACAGCAGAGACCCAGGCTGGCCATGCCCCTGAACCGGTTCTCTGGTCGCCATCACCATCTTTTTTTTTAGTTCTGTACATGCGCAGAACAATTTCTATTGAACTGCACATCCAGCACATGCGCAAAGCGCGCACACATGCAAACCGGCAGTAACGCCGGCTGAAACCCACGCCTGCTGTGGTCCTGAGGCAGCAGGAGGAGACCGAACCTACATTAGCCAGTCGACCTTTGGGTACAGTAGGCCCCTGATCTCCATAGATCAGGGGTGTCCAAACTTGGGATCTTTAAGACTTGTGGACTTCAACTCCCAGAATTCCCCAGCCAGCATGGCTGGCTGGGGAATTCTGGGAGTTGAAGTCCACAAGTCTTAAAGTTCCCAAGTTTGGACACTCCTGCCATAGATGATTAATAAGATAGGCAAGTCAGTATATTAATTGACATTAATTTCTTCAGGCTTGTTACAAATTTTACTGGAATATGTTGCAATAAGTTTCCATGGAAGGTCACAGGAAACCAATGTTTGTGTAAGATACAATCCACCCAAAAAGCATATTAATAGAAGATAGCACGTCAGGCTGCTGATATATAAGTTTTTCACTTCCTTTTCTGTAACTTTACAAAACGCAACTATCTGTAAAATGTATGTTTTGACTGTGAACAAATATGAAATGTATACTCCGCTTTCGCTGACGAATAAATACCTGTGCGAACGCCCCCACTCTAGGAGGGTATAAAACTCCTGTCCTGAACAAATCCAGGACAGTTCAGATGTCGGTGTGTGAACGCGCTGAACTCAGATGCATCAATAAACCTGTTTTCTCTTGCACCTTCGTGGTCTCACGTCCAGTCTTTGGCGTGCATTGAGGTGTAGGCCCCAATCCGCCGCTACAGTCCCATTGTTAAAATTTGGATGCTTGTCAACTGATTCATATTTATGACGGTGGCAATGTGCCAGGATCACGCCATCCGCCTCTGACAAGCAAAGTCAACGGGGAAGCCAGATTCACTAAACTACTGTGGCAGGGAAGGTCATAAAATGGGGTAAAATTTGCTTCGCCAACGTCTTGCAACAGAAATGTTCTGCTCCATTGCGGTCATAAATCGAGGACTCCCCGTAGAGTGTTTTAAGCTCAAACAAGGCGGTTATAGCTTAGTATAATGCATATATCAAGCAAATACTCTGTAACCCACTCACATATAAAGCGGTCATTAAAAAAAAAAACCCTTCGGGGAAACAGGCAACCTTGGCAAAATTTCAGCTGAAAAGTCCAACCCAGCATTTCCTCGGCAGCATTTCCCCATAAATTAACATTTTTATCTGTATCCCATGCCGCTGTCTCCTCTGCTTAGCTTATCTCCTCCCTCCGTGATTAAAAAAAAAAAAAAAGAAGGTTACGCGCCTGATATTCATTCTCCCCGCGTCCCCAACTGCTTTGCCATTCCTGATGTCAACCTTGGCTCAGGCTACCAACTACCTAACCCACCTGGATTATTATCAATGATATCATTTATCCATTTCGATAGTCGAGGTGGGAACTCTA
Organism: Natrix helvetica; assembly: GCF_964273705.1. Taxonomy (NCBI): domain Eukaryota; kingdom Metazoa; phylum Chordata; class Lepidosauria; order Squamata; family Natricidae; genus Natrix; species Natrix helvetica. Next base: position 20,822,779 of record NC_138559.1, on the reverse strand, counting down.
ATTAAAGCACTCCTAATGCTGCGAAGGCCAGTCTGTGCTGCTTCCTTTCCACTGGAAGGTTTTTCGAGATAAGGGCGCCTATTGGGAGTATTTTTCTCTCCGTCATTTCCCAGGTATCAATTTGGGATAAACGTGGGCTGCAGAACGATTAAAAAAAAAAAAAAAAAAGCTCATGCATATTTTTAGTTGCCAGAGGCTTCATGGAGAGGGACGGTGCAGCGCTCATCCATTTCTTTACAAATGGAGTTTTCCTTTCCAGATGCCTGCAGGGAATACCTGCCCTATTGCAAGGAACTTTTATGGTAACCAAATTGCGGAACCAGTAGAAATTGCGCCTTCAGAGGGAGGAGAGCCGCGTGCCCTATTTGCAGAAGTCCATCCCCCAATCCTTGTTTGTCCTTTTAAAATCTACTCTTTGTTGGGAGCACTTGGGGGAAATTAGGGCGGATCTAAATCGTGAACCCCTGCTGCAGTGGTGGGATTCAACATTTTTGACTACTGGTGCTCTGGGCGTGGCTTTGTGGGCGTGGCATGGCTTTGTGGGTGTGGCTTTGTGGGCGTGGAGGGGGAAGGATACCGCAAAATCCCCATTCCCTCCCCATCCCACTAACCTGCTCTCCAGCTCCGTTCTCCTGTTCAGGGGAACAAAAGAAGATCAGCTGGGAGGCTGGGAGGCAGCAGGGGCGGGGCCAGCCTATTTGCCGGTTCTCCGAACTATTCAAAATTTCTGCTACTGGTTCTCCAGAACCTGTCAGAACTGACTGAATACCACCTCTGCCCTGCTGGCTTGTATTGTATCGTGGTTGTGCGAACCTCGTAGTTGTGGTTGACTCAAATAAAAGTAAACAAAGACAAATGAAAGATCAGCTGCTCCTTCCCTTTTTGTTAATGAATGCCTTTGCTTCCGGACTCTGCCTAGGCCCGGCTTCGGTTTTGCAGCTTGGACTCTTGGGTCAAGAGGCCTCTCTCTATCAAGCCAGGTATCCTTACTGGAACTTTGGCCATGAAGATGATAAAGAGAACCAAGCATTAAACGTTGAGCCCTGTTGCAGGTGAGGTTATCGATCGACTCGGCAAAAGGTTGTCTTTGAAATTGCACCAGAGGGGAAAAATCCATAAGTAACTGTATTACAAATTACAGGGAAAAGCTGCATTTCGGATCAACCCCTAAGGAACTGCATTGTAATTCTTTTTATAAAAGGGCTTGTTCTATAAAATACCTCTGTAGTATCCCCCCTAGAACAAAAACATGGAATTTCTTTGAAATATGGAACTCGGTGATCCAACATGCTGATAGGAGTATTCTTGTGCCTGAAGCAGATGCTCTGAAAAATTTGAAGTGAGAAGAAAATTCTCAGGAGCACTCAAATAGTTGACTTTCTTTCCTGCTAAATTGTTGTTACAGTTAGGAGGTATTCAGGGGTGGGATTCAGCTGGTTTGATTCGGTTTGGGTGAACCGGATGTTAATTTCAATCTGGTTCATTCAACCGATAGTATAGTTCTGATAACCGGTTGGTTCCGCCACACCTGTCCTTCCCCTCCCAGGAGTCTCCATGCGGCCCAATTTGGATGCCAGGTAAGTGCAGGATGCCCGCACGGAGGCTCTGGGAGAGCGAAAAATGGGCCTACTGGAACTACCAGACGCCTGGAAATGTGCCCATTTCCAGCCTCGGGAGCCTGGACGAGTCCATTTTTGCCCACCTGGAGGCGCAAAGAAAACCTCCGGAGTCTGGGGAGGGTGAAAACACCCACCCACCCCCACCATGGTGCAGGAAGCCAACTAAGGCCACACACCCATGGACACACCCACACAGCAACTGGGCAGAAAACCAGTTGTTAAAACTTTTCAGTCCCAACCCAGTAAGTATCTCCTACACATGTACCTTTGCAACATGGATGTATGTACAGCAGTGTCTCATCGTCACATGACTACATTTTAAAACATTTTTGCTGAAAACTAACACTTGCCACCAGGTTTGCTTAATGACTGGCACAAAACAGGTCATAAAATTGGGTCAGTCATGCGACTGACCGGTTTTATGACCATTATGGCATACAACCACATTGGGCAGGCTCCTTGGTCATGTTAAGGATTACCCATACCTATATGTGATTTTCTTTTGGGGGGGGACATTTCTGTTAAGCATTGTCATAAATCTTTATCTATATAAGTTTAAGCCACATTTATGTGTTGTCTCGGAGACAAATCTTCTTTCTTTCCGTAAAGGCTGTCCTTTATACTCTCTCTATAGACATTGGTTGCTGATGATGGAATTAGATTGGAAACACAGATAGTCCTCGATTTACAGCCACTCCTGAGACCAAAACCCTAAGCTTTTATAAACTCATTTACTTTTTCAGAGAAAGATGAAATGATTCAAGTTGCAATAATAAAACACTAATTAGGGCTCAGCCAAGAAAGATGGCACTCTCTTACATCTGCCTTTTAATGGGCTTCTGGATTATTGCAACCTACATCAGATAAGAGAGTTTAAAGGTAAAGGTTCCCCCACACATTTGTGCTAGTCGTTTCCGACTCTAGGGGGCGGTGCTAATCTCCGTTTCTAAGGTGAAGAGACAGCACTGTCCAAAGACATCTCCATGGCCATGTGGTTGGCATGACTCAACACCGAAGGCGCATGGAGCACTGTGACCTTCCCACCAAAGTGGTCCCTATTTTTCTACTTGCATTTTTTACCTTCTGATCAACAAGCTCACCGTCTTAGCCAATGAGCCACCACGTCCCTAAACCCTAAAAGGGTTTAGGTGCCCATAATTTCTCTAGCAACCTTGCAATTCCTTCCAGCTGCCCTAAGTCGCTTTGATATAAGATGGGCAGCAAATAAATTTAATAATTAAATAAAGTGGGCTATTTGTAGATGCAATTTCAAGCAAGAAAACCAAAACAAAACCCTTTCCCCCCAACCCGGCTGTGATTGTATTTCCATCTGGCAATGACCTAATGCAGGAAAAAAAGGACGATTTTTTATTTTTTTATTACTGAACGTCTATGGAGATTCTCAGCCATCCAGGTCACGGTTGTCCCAAAGCTGCTTTTTTTCAAGAGGCAACTGGACTTTCTGGTTTTTCTTTGAAGATGTTTCACTTCTCATCCAAGAAGCTTCTTCAGCTCTTACAGGACAGTGGGGAATGGAAGGATTTATATTCCTTGCAGACAGCTGGTCATTTGCATCCCTTTAGCGGGTCATTAAGGTCACCTGGAGTTTATTTGTGTCCTCAGGGTTACCTGAGTGGTGCAAATGGGTGTGCAGCCTTCTTGGAACTGTTGAAACTGCTCCTTCCAAGAAGGAACTTTCAATGCTTGTTGTTGTTAGTTGCGAAGTTGTGTCCGACCCATCGCAACCCCATGGACAACATTCCTCCAGGCCTTCCTGTCCTCTACCATCTTCTCTACAGTCCATTTAAGCTCACGCCTACTGCTTCAGTGACTCCATCCAGCCACCTCATTCTCTGTTGTCCCCTTCTTCTTTTGCCCTCACTCTTTCCCAGCATGAGGCTCTTCTCCAGTGAGTCCTCCATCCTCATCAGGTGGCCAAAGGATTTGAGTTCCATCTTCAGGATCTGGCCTTCTAAAGAGCAGCCAGGGTTGATCTCCTCTAGGACTGACTGGTTTGATCGTCTTGCAGTCCAAGGGACTCGCAGGAGTCTTCTCCAGCACCATAGTTCAAAGGCCTCCATTCTTTGGTGCTCAGCCTTTCTTATGGTCCAACTTTCACAGCCATCCATTGCAAATGGAAAAACTGGAATTCATTTGCTACTACTGATAAGCATTGTGAAAGTCTGTATAGATTCTCACTCATCCAGGTCGTGGTTGTCCCAAAGATGCTTTTTCAGGAGGCAACTGGACTTTCTTGTTTTTTGTTTGAAGATGTTTGCTTCTCATCCATGAAGCTTCTTCAGCTCTGACTGGATGGTGAAGAATGGAAGGATTTATATTCCTTGCATGCAGCTGGTCATTTGCACCCTTTTAGCTGGTTGTTGAGGTCATCTGGAGGTTTAGTAGAGGAAAAATTGCAGACTACAGGAACCATTTGCACCACTCAGGTGACCCTGAGGACACATATAAACCTCCAAGTGCTTCAAGGATCCTCTAAAAGGATGCAAATGACCAGCTGTCTGCAAGGAGTGCAAATCCTTCCATTCCCCACCATCCAGTCAGAATTAAAGAAGCTTCTTGGATGAGAAGTGAAACGTCTCCAAAGAAAAACCAGAAAGTCCAGTTGCCTCTTGGAAAAAAAGCACCTTTGTCTTTACTGATGTTGGCATTATTTATATTATTTGCATAATTTAATTATAAATGGAATATGAATAAATTTAATAAGTTTATATAAATTTATTTATATAAATAAATTTAATACTAATAAATAATATTCATTGTTTAATGCACCGTTGTAAGGAACAGAAAATCGATCTATGCGGTGCTGGAAGCTCGTAATCCATCAATAATCAATGAAATCAAAGCTCCAGCTTCGTCCTGGTCCTGTCTTGTTGCGGGTAGGAGGGCGCAGAACGCCAAACTCCCTCGAAGTCCTCCTGATTGGTTCCTGTAAAAAGGGGGCCGGGCGTGATGAAAGAAAAAAAGAAAGCCCCCTCAGCCTTCGTTTGCTTCTTGGCTGAGCGCACTGTCTGTCTTCTTAGCTCCCGCCTCCTCGTGGCCCGCTTAGCCAACCTAGCGACGAGAGGGCGGTGCGACCGTCCGGCTCCTCCCCCTCGCTGACGAAGGAGCGGCTGGTGGCGCCGCCGCGGTCTCCGCGCGGCAGTTGCTCCTGGGCGGCGTCGCGGGATGGAGGCGTTCGGGACGGCGCGGACGGGGAACGCTCTCCGGGCGGCGGCGATGGGGTGCTGCGGCCGGTCGCTTCTGTGGCTGCTGCTTCTGTGTCTCGGGAGTCCCGCGGCCACGCTGGCCGGCTACATCGAGGTAGGCGCGGGGCTACATTGATGGTCATCGGGACCCCCCCCCCTCTTTGCCCGAATGGGCTGGTCGAAGCCTCCCGTCCTGACTTGGAGGGCGCGACCATCACCCGCCCGGAAAGGGGGGGGCAGCGAAAGGTCGCTTTTCTCTCCTTGGACGGTCCCATTTGGGGAGAGGGGTGTCTTTTCCTTGCATGGGGGATGTGTGTGATTTGCACGGCTGCTCAGGGACGAGGAGACCCTCCCCCGCCCTCCATGCTGGCTCTGGGCGAGGGTCTCTCCTCTTTCTGGATGCCCCGCTGGGTGGCAATGAAACCTGGGTCTCTTTCGGTCGTTAATTGGTCCCGTCGTAGGTCCCGGTGCAAAAGGCTCTGTAGTGGCTCGGAGGTGTTTTAAAAACTAGGATTCCCTTTCGCGCATTCCCACCCCCAAAGCCCTTTCCCGGCTGCTCTTCCCCGGTTCTGCAGCGTATCTCCCACCTGCAGTTCCCTTTTCCTTTTGCTTTCCGCAATCCTCTGGCCTCCTGGAATGCACAAACACACACACGGTCACACTCCGGGGATTGCATATGTACCTCTATAGATATATATGTATCAAAAGGCGAGTGGGTTGCAAAACTACATGTATATATAGGTATGTATGTGTAGTGTATATTTGTGTATGTGTAGACAGATTGGTAGATGGTAGATATAGATATGCAGAGAGAGAGAGAGAGATAATATAAATCGAAATAAATATATAGAGATAGATTAGATTGAGAGAGAGGGAGAGATGTGGATATAGATATAGATATAGACAGATAGATTAGATAGATAGATAGATAGATAGATAAGATAGATGTGAATATGGATATAGATATAGATAGATATATAGAGAGAAATATATAGAAATAGATTATAGATAGATGGATATGGATATAGAGAGACAGATGTAGGTTTGTAGATGTATAAAATCAGACAAGGGAGTTGTGTGTGTGTGTGTGTGTGTGTGTGTGGTTCTGCAACCCACTTGCCTCCTGTTTTTTATATAGGTATGTACACATCATCCATCATTTTAGCCATTGTCTATCCACTGCAGGTTGAAGGCCTCTTCCGCATGTTTCCAGCTAATATGGTGCTGACATACACACATATACATATACAATGTGCATATGTACTCAGGAAGTGCTTGTTACAAAACTCTGTGTGTGCATGAGTATGTGTGTGTACATGGGATGTATCTTATCTATCATATATCTATCCACCCATCCATATATCCCATACACACACACACACACACACACACACACACACACATCCCCTAAAATGCCTAAAGCCATTTCCCAGCTTTGCACCTTCGGGTGTCCCCCCACCCCCCACCCCCAACACTACAAAGGTGGCTTTTATGTCCCCTTTTCAGGCAGTTCAAAAGCATCTGAGGGAAGAAGTAGCAGGAAAGTCTCCTGTTTTTTACTCCTTCGTCTTTCCATCCTGCTAGTTTTACCAGGCTTGTCAGGATGACAGATAAGTGCGAGGCAGAGGTGGGAAGGCCCGGATGTTGGTGCACACCGACGGATTCCCTTGTGGGCTTTCACAGGGTAGTGGTGACGAAGAAAAATGCAATTCAAATGAATGAATCCTTGTTTAGAGGAATTGTGTCTGTGTTTGGGGGAGGGGGAGAAGAGAAGTTACCTGTTTCTGTAACATTCCTAATGTCCTTTCTAACCCAGACTGAACAATGCTGCAGCATCAATCCTTCTCCCGAATCTCCTTGAAAAATCTACTTTTGCACTTTCCTGGAGGCAAAATATTTGCATTTTAATGGATCTGCCAGGACTTGGTCCCCCTGGTTTCGCTCTCTGTGTTGACACAAATCTGATCTGTTTATAGCTCTCTCGCTTTTTAAACCAAGCGTTTTATATTTATTTATTCAAAGTTGTTGTAATAATTTACTAAAATAACCTGGCCAAATTCAGTTACTGGATTGCACTTAAACTACTGCCGTGGCTGTTCAGTGGAGATCTTGTACCGAACAGCCAAGCTGGCTCCTGATTTTGGTTTCTTCCTCTCCCCCCCCCCCCTCTCTTCCCCGGCCCCTCGGGCCATTTTATAACCCGATTTTGCCTGTGTTTGTGAAAGCAGTTTAGGGTTCTCTCCCATTACAGATATCCTCATGGGTCTGTTTTCTGTGGAGATGTATGGAAAAGGCACGGCATTGTGTGCTTTATAAAAGCAAAGGTTTGCTGGAATCCTTTCAGGGACGATACTAATTGGGCAGTTGAATGCAGTTTGTTTTTCATGAAGCTTTTAAAATAAGTGGTAGAGCGCTTTATCAGCAAAGGTTCGGGTGGTATACGAAGCATTTGCATTTGCTATCCAGAGATTGGTTACAGAGTTAATCGCCCTGAGTCTTTTGTTTTACCTTGTATGTATGTGCGGATATATTTATGAGGACTGACCTCTGCATTCTTGGCAAGGGAACAAGAAATCTGGTTTCAGATCAGTCTAGATTAGAAGCTTGCATTAGCATCTGTTTCATTAACCTGATGATATCTGGTGAACAGAGCTTGACTGCTTTCCAGTATCGGCTGCCTATTGCATTGGCTTTCAGGTTTCAGATTTACCGGAGAGTATAATTAAGGCATGCCAATAGGGTTACTCTTTAACTGAGAGGATGCTTGGCCTCCCTTAAATCTGCCTTAAAGCTTATGGAAGACATTCCAGACCCCAAACTGCGTAGGGCTAAAGAAGAAGTAGCAGTCTAATTCTCAAAATGAAACACCTCTCTTAAAATGGAAGCTCTTGCTATTAACAGTTCTCCAGAGCGTGGAGAAATAACTTCCCAACCATACGGCCCTCCTCACACCTTGCAGAGCTAATTCTTCATGCCATGCTTGAAATATTCTCAGGAGGTTCTGCTTATGAAGATGATGACCTTATGCAACAGATCTCTGTAGAATATTTGAACTGAATGATGGGACCCTCTTCGTGTTTTGTTCTTTTAAGATTTTGTGGCACGGTACAAAAACCTGTACTCTTGATAATTTTGGCCTACATTAATTTCAGTCCCTTTCAGGGCTAATTCTTCATACCACACTTGAAATATTCTTAGGAGGTCCTGCTTGTGAAGGAGGTCCTTATGCAATATATCTCTGTGGAATCTTTGAATTGAAGGTAGACTCTTCTTCCCGTTTTGTTCTTGGAGGTCCTGTGTGGCATGGTGCACATCCTTATAATTTTAGGATGATGGATTTTTTAAATCTTATTTTCTGGAACTTGGCCGGAGGAGGATTTGGTTCTCCCCCAGCATTTGTCTGCAACGTGGTTACGATTCAGTGGTGGTAGTTTGAAGACCACACTCAAAAATTGTCCAGCTAGGTTGATAGCGTGGCACGATCGCGATGCCGGATTCTAGCAAAAGCCCCTATTGGGTTGCTTGGCACGGGTAACGTGCCAATGGAGAGCTGTCATGCTACTTCCTGATGGGGAGATTAAATATCTGCACCTGTTAAAACCTTCCAACGGTATGGCATTTCCCCTCTTTGACCAAAATGCACACTCAGCTGCTTGTGCATATCCTGTCTGGATGCCGTCTCTCGCGATTATGAGCTGATGGCATGAACTCTATTTCCTTCCTGGGTAGCTTTGATTTAGAAAGAAACTCAAGCTGAGATTGCTTTCCTAGGATTTAATAAAAGGGTGTTGTATTTTTCTCCCCCTTAGGTTCACTGATTTGGCATAAGTGTGTTAGGTAGATTTTTCACCTTGTATTCTCGGCTAAGAAATCTCTGGCAGCAAGTCGGGCATTAATCTGTTTAACGTTACTTCATCCTCTGTCTGAAAGCACATGTATGTGAAGCTTAATCCTGCATAAGTATTCCTAGCGTACATTCCTGGTTTTGCTGCTTCATTTATGAATATTAATAACAATTCCCTCATTTTTTTTATTAGAATGTTTCTGTTTCAGATGCAATACCCCAGCACGGTTTACGAGGCCTTATTGCATTCATGGTATTTATATCCTGTTTTCTCTGACAGCCTTAGAACAGGATTTTTTTTTTTCTCCTCTTCATGTTTGACGTTGGAAAGATTTTTGTAAAATATAGTAGTCTGAGCTGAGTTTTGTGGCCAACTGACAATCTCATGGGGACTTTTTGGTCACAACTGAACCCTTTGATCACCATAAACAGTTTTAAAATGTGATAACAGAGCTAGGATTCAGTAAAACGAAATATTATTTACATTTGAAAAAAAAACACTTTGAATTAGACTGCAGTTCTAAATCACCCTGGGCATAACATCACCTGGATAAAAATTGGCCAGCTCTCTAAACCTGTTGAAGGCAATGGATATGGGATAAAGTCTTCCATGAAATCAAATAAAATCAAACTGAATTTCTTTTAGTTTGTTCAGGAGGGAGGCTATGCGGTTTTTCCAGAGTTTCTGGGCTAGATATAGAATTATCTATTAGCCAAGTGTGATTGGACACACAAGGAATTTGTCTTTGGGGAATATGCTCTCAGTGTACATAAAAGAAAAGATACATCTTCAAGAATCTTAAGGTACAACACTTAATGATAGTCATAGGGTACAAATAAGCAATCAAACCATGCTAGGAAACAATCAATATAAATCGTAAGGACTCAAGCAACAAAGTTGCAGTCCTACAGTCATAAGTGGGAGGAGATGGGTGATAGGAACGATGAGAAGATGAATAGTAATATTAATGCAGACTTAGTAAATAGTTTGACAGTGTTAAGGGAATTATTTATTTAGCAGAGTGATGGTGTTTGGGGAAAAACTGTTGTGTCTAGTTGTGCTCTATAGTGTCATTTTGAGGGTAGAAGTTGAAACAATTTATGTCCAGGATGTGAGGAGTCTGTAAATATTTTCACAACCCTCTTTTTGACTGGTGCAGTGTACAGTTCCTCAGTGGAAGGCAGGTTGGCTGTGGTTTGCTTTTTTTCTGCAGTTCCAATTATCCATTGAAATCTGTGTCTGTCTTGCTGGGTTGCAGAACCAAACCAGACAGTAAAAGAGGTGCAGATGACAGACTCAATAATTCCAGACTCAATTCACAGGTACCCGCCAGTTGGCTTTGCTAGCTGGGGGGCTTATAGGAGATGTGTATCAGTAGCGAGTGGAAGCCGTGATAAACCTTATCTCTGCTTCCTTCTGCATTGGTGCTGCCCCAGAAAAGTATTCGCTGTTGCAAACTGAAATCCAAGACTAGATCAAATGAACCAAACTGGATGTTTACCAGCTGGGGCTATTAATACAGTTTAGAGCTGTCATGAAATGGAGATTAGCTCCCATGAGACAGGATCATTTATACTTGGGAGTGCTTTGAAGAGGTTGCATTCAAATGGTTGACCAAGAGTTGCTGTTTTTATTTGGGAGCGCCTTGTTTTCTCTACGTGGCCTGTCTCGTTTTAATTGACTACTTGTGCCCTGAAATCTGCAAGATGGGCATCCCAGCAAAAGAAGAAGAAGAGTCCAAATTAGGGATAGCGGTTTGGGTACATGTGTAGAAATAGCTTCACATTGCTTACCTTGACAGCACCGTGCCTAGGTCTTCCCTTGCAGTTACACGTTTCCAGTATGAGCAAGCGGATTATGTTGACTTCTGAACAATTTGATGACTCCGCTGGCACACAATGGTCCTAGTTGGGAGGGAGAATCAAGCAGGGAATTAATTTGCACTCACTGTGTAAACACAAAGAGGGCAAGGTCTGATCTGCCCCCCCTCTCCCATGCCTTTGAGCGTTATCTGGCCTTTCCTAGATGAAAGCTGCCAGTTGGAGGAGATTCCTGTACTATAGGCAGAGCATAATAAAGTACAGGTAGTTCTCGACACAGTTGGCTTAGTGACTGTTCAGCAGCTCTGAAAAAAGTGGCTTCTGACCTATTTTTCACACTTATGACCAGTTTATCACCTGATCAAAAGTCAGATGCTTTGTCAACTGACTCATATTTATGACAGTTGCAATGTTCCGTGGTTACGTGATAACCTTTTGTGACCTTCTTATTGGCAAAGTTAACGGGGAAGCCAGATTCGCTTAAAAACTGTGTTAAGTGATTCGCTTAACAACTGTAGCTAAAAAGGTAATAAAATGGGGCAAAACTCACTTAGCAAATGTCTCACTTAGTAACATAAATTTGGGGCTCAATTGTGGTCGTAAGTCGAGGATTACCTATAGCTAGTTTGAACTCTGCATGTGTAGGTCTGGTCATTCGTTCCTGTTTAGAATTATATCTTAACCTTAACGGAAATTGTGGTTAATTATTACAGTTTTTAAAAACCCTACTAGTTGGGTTAACAGTGCATTGTTAGCAAATTAGCTTCCTGATGAAGTGTTGCCTTTTTGGAAAGATGCTGGAAAGATAGCCACAGCGGAAGACGGATGTCCCATCAAAAATGCGATGTGTAGGTTAATCGGGCTTTCCAAATCAGAAATTTCAATTTGTTTATGGCCCTTAGCTGCCTACTTTAAGCATTCAACCTCTTTTATAACACACAGCTCATTATGTTCAATTGCCTAATAAGTTTTGAGCCAGTAACTTTACCCTTGAAGTATTACAAGTGATGTACAGCTCTTGCGTATCGCTTCATTAGTTCCCTTTGCACTGGGTGCATTTAGGTTTTGTCCCCATTCTTAAGAAATTCTGTTTTTTACTTCCTCTTACCCTAACTGCATCTTTCTCCGGTTGTGATCCAGACTGGTCCTAGGCAGTCTCCAAATATGTGTGTGTGTGTATTTTCGTAGATTTTCACGGGTGTAGGCATGCTGGTCTTTTTGTATTCGGGTCTTTTCCCGTGTAAGATTGTTACACAGGAAAAGACCTGAATACAACAAAACCAGCATATATCTATCTATCTATCTATCTATCTATCTATCTATCTATCTATCTATCTATCTATCTATCTATCTATCTATCTATCTATCTATCTATCTATCATCTATCTATCTATCTATCTATCTATCTATCTATCATCATCTATCTATCTCTGTCTGTCTGATCTATCTATCTATCTATCTATCTATCTATCTATCTATCTATCTATCTATCTATCCATCTTATATCTTACTTGTCTGTTTTCCTACACCTCATTTGAGTTTCCATGGCATCATAAATTGTAAGCCAGTCTTCATGTCTCTCAATGCGTCAGTCGTTGCCTTAGCCTACCATGAATTGTTTGAATTTTTAGCCAAGAGCCTAAGAGTTCTCACCGATGAAAGCTTGAGTTAGGACCAGGGCCAACATTTTTGGCTGCTCCGCTCCAGTCTTCGGAAGTTTTAGAAGAAGTCGAAACAAACAACCTTTTGTTCAAGTGGTGAATAGTATGAACATAGATGGGTTCAGTTCCTCAGCAGGCTTTTAATTGTTTAATTTAACATCTACAACCTGATTTCGATACGGCTGTGACGCAAGAGGTGTGCCGGCATAAAATGTCTTCGTGATTTGCTCCCTAGTTCTGCGCTGCGTTTGCAAGTGAACGATTCGCTGGTGTTGCATTCTTTAAGGAATTAGTGAAGAAATATTCCTCATATTTTGGTGTCTTATTACAAAGTGACATTGTTTTGTAAGATCATAGTGGGAGATAGGAGTAACTAAGAAGTTAAATGCCCCAACAGATCTTAATATCACAATAGAAAATAAACATTATTACAGCTATTGAATGTTCCATCACTCACCTGATGACATCTCTTTCCCTTTCTTTCTTTCTTTCTTTCTTTCTTTCTTTCTTTCTTTCTTTTTCTTTCTCTCCCTTCCTCCATCTTTCTCTGTCTCTCTTCCCTCCCTCCCTCCCTTTCTTTCTCTTTCTCTCTCCCCCTTTCTCTTCCCCCCTTTCCTCTCCCTCTCTTTCTCTCTTTTTCTTTCTCTCTCTCCATCCCTCTTTTTCTTTCTCTCCCCCTTTTTCTTTCCTCCCCCTCTCTTTCTCTTTCTTTCTCTCTTCCTCCCTCACACAGACATGGTTCCAAACAGAATTACCCAGGATTGTCAAACAATTTCCAGCTTAGGCAACAGACTTAGCCTTTTCTGAGGCCCTAGCAATCTTCTTTGTAGTCTCTTGTGTCTGCTTTGGGCTGAAGTTCAGTCAGAGCTAATTCCTTTCCACCAGATTTGCTCACACCTCTGAAGCCTCTGGGTGCCTCCCCTTCACCATCCTGCTGTTTGCAGCCATCGAGTTTATTTTCCTGCCCATCATTATTTCTCCTTTGCCCTCCTTAGCGTTTGCAGAGCCAGACCCTGTTGAGAGCAGCAGTTGCCAGCTTGGCTGAGGTCTGAGCGAGGTTCTATGAGCCAAAAATGATTAGACAAAAATTCCTCAATAACAGCCCCCCCCCCATTTCTTTTATTAAGTTGTGAAGGTTTATCCTCCACGTAGGAATCTGAGGTGCCCCATCCTATCAGCATCCTTCTACCTGGCTTTTACCAGATATAACCGATTAGGGCAATGTTGTGGCCGGCCAGCAGATTCGGGCAGTGAGGAGGTTGGGAAGGAACCTGGGCCAATCCTGGAGTCTTGGGAAGGCTCTGTGTCTGAGGCAGAGAGGGGGCCAGGGCCGTCTGACAGTTATCAGCTGCCTTCGGAGTCAGACATCAGTGAGGCAGACGGACAGCTGGAGCCTGTTCCCAGTGTGCGCATGTGCAGAGTTGCCAGACGAAGGGAACAGCTAAAGGACAGGGGTTGACTTGGGAGTAAGGCCACAAGTGGACAATGAATGGCCCCTCCCAGAGGAAATAAAAGAGGAGCAAAAGGGGAGTGGAATTTGCAGGAGACGATTAGTTCACTTAATTGGTTCGTGACTCTCCGAGACTTCTTGCCAAGTTCTGCAGAGATCGGCCTGGCAGCTCTCCAAGCCAGATAAGGTCTGTGACTGTAAATCCTCCCTAGAAAGACTTTGCTGGATGTGAATGAATAGACTTCACAATAAATTAATAAAAGGGGACGAAGAGCCCTCGTCCGAGCCTTCCCCAGACTCCAGGACTGGCCCGTGTTCCTCCCCAAACTCCTCACTGTCCAAATCGGCTGCCAGTTCCTCTGGCCATTGGTAGGCCACAACACGCAGCACTATGGGCAGGTCCTTTGCTGTGCCCAGGCCTTGAGTTTCGAGACCTCTGGCTTAGACTAACTAGAATACGCACTCCAAACAATTAACGTTTGTAGGAAATGCTACACTTTTGAATGTTGTTGATCGCTAGATCTTGATCACTGCTGTGGTTCTGATAAGAACGATTGCCGTTTGAAATTTTGTCTAGGAAGATCAGTTGTACGCCACATTTCACCACTGAATTGGCTTGGAGAAGGAAATGGGAGGAGACGCTTAAGTTGAGTAAAACAGGATTTGCTCTGATTTACAAAGCTAACCCACAAAGCTTCCTCTGTTGAGGGCCAAACATGAACCAGGCAGCTTAGCGGTTTCTCTTCCTTTTTGAACAAATCTCTAGCAGCCCCAATGCAAAATAGCGCAGTTCTTCTCATCGTTGGCTACGCCCGGTTCTATCCTTTTGTGCCTTTGTGCGTTGTTATTTGGTTTCCCTGATTGACATCTTATGCTGCTCACTATAACACCTGGTTCATAAAGAAATCGTTCCATCCGAGCCTTGCAGCATCGCTGGGGATAACGGAACTGCAGAGAGCGAAGCAAAATTAGGTTAGACGCCATCACCAGAGAGTGTTCAGACTCCTGTTTAGAATTACAAGGTTTTCTCCACTTTATTACAATGGGAAATAGAGATCTTGAGCAGGAGATTAATGGCTGGTCCATACCAATCGATGCCTGTGTGGCCCAGGACAGTTCGAGGCACTCCTCATGTAAACAACTATTTTCAAAACCCCATTCATAAAAGTATTTAATCAACATTTGATGCCGTTGTCCAATAGAATGCGCCACTGGTGATTACATCTATGCATTTCAATTAATCAACATATTTCTGCGGCCAGTGCCATTTTCCCTTAGGGAATTAGACATTTGCCTGCAATACTGCATTCTAATCACTGCCACCACCACTCCTAATGCAACATCTGAGCATCTATAGCCATAGCACTTAAGACTTATATACCGCTTCACTGTGCTTTACATCCCCCTCTAAGCCAGGGGTCACCAACCTTTTGGACCACTAAATTCATAATTTTAAATCCCACTGACCACTAATATGAATTTTTAAAAAGAAGATAAATAGTATTTAGTGCAATATAAAAATGCAACTAGTTTTTCTATGGGCCACTAAGATTTTATCGCAGACTACCAGTGGTCCACAGACCAGCAGTTGGTGACCGCTGCTCTAAGCAGTTTATAGAATTAGCCTCTTGCCCTCCACAATCTGGTCCTCATTTTACCGACCTCAGAAGGATGGAAGGCTAAGTCAACCTTGAGCCGGTCAGGATCAAACTCCGGGCAGCGGGCAGAGTTAGCCTTGCAATACTGCATTCTAACCCCTGTGCCATCAGAGCTCTTGGTATGTGACTCATTGTGAATGATTTTACAGAGCAGAGCTCTTGTCTATTATATTATTTTGTCAGAGCCAAAGTAAACATTCACATTTAAGCCCGTAACTTGTTGCCAGGGCTTTAACTCCTGCCATTTTTAAATGTCTGAGCATGGGAAACACACACTGTCCTTGTCATCTTTTGATCCAGTGTGGTCAAGTGTAAATAAACCAGCATTGAAATTTGTTTGATATACTGGTACTCTTCGGCTTAAAACCATTAGTTCAGTGACCGTTCAAAATCACAACAGCATGGATAGAAACGACTTACAACCAGCTCCGATATTTACACAATATCATAACATCCCCCCACAGCCACGTGACCAGAATTTGGGTGCTTGGCAACCAGCCCGAACAGGTTGCCCTTGACTTACAACAGTTCATTTAGTTACAACGGAACTGAAAAAAAAGGTGACTTATCGTTTTTCACACTTACAACCGTTGCAGCATCCCTGGGGTAACGTGATTTAGAATAACAGGGAGTTGGAAGGGACCTTGGAGGTCTTCTAGTCCAACTTCCTGCTTAGACGGGAAACCCTACACCGGGGATGTCAAACTCGACTTCATTCAGGGCCACATCAGGGTTGTGTTTGACTTGGGGGGGGGGGCATGGCTGGTGTGGGTGTGGCCAGCTAGACATCACTTGTGTCGGGAGCGCCTGTGGTGGACTGAGTGCTCTGCAAGGGAAAATGGAACTCGGGGGCGGCGGTGTGTACTCTGTTTTCGCTGGCAGAAACACCGTGGACCGGTCCTTTGTTGTTTCCAGGGCAGCCCCACGGGCTGGATCTAAGCGCCCTGTGGGCCAGATGTGGCCCCTGGGCCTTGAGTTTGACACCCCTGCCATACACCATTTCAGACAGATGGTTGTCCAATCTCTTCTGAAAAACTTCCAGAGTTGGAGCATTTATAACTTCTGGAGGCAAGTTGTTCCACTGATGAATTGTTCTAACTGTCATGAAATTTCTCCTTAGTTTTATATCTGGATTCTTGACAATTGGTTCGTATTTATGACGGTCACAGTGTCCTGGGGTCTTGTGGCAAGAAAGGTCATAATACGGGGCAAAGCTCGCAACCAATTTCTCACTTCTCACAACATAAATTATGGGCTCCATTGTGGTCGTAAGTCGAGGACTGTATTTACAGTGGTTGCATTGTCCTGGGGTCATGCGATTGCCATTTACAGCATTCCAGCTTCTGACTGAATCAATGGGGGAAGGCTGATTCACTTGATGACCCAGTGATTCATATAACAACTGCAGTGATTCTCCTAACGATCAAAAAGATTGCAAAATTGGGTGCGACTCACTTACCAGCTGCCTTGCAAAGGAGTGGAAATTCTGGCCCCGTTTGTGATCATCTCTGTCTTTGTTTGAGGGGCTGGAATTCAGTTCCAGCTGCTCTGTTTTATCTTACTGGCATGAATGCAGATGTTTCTTAGTTGCCCATATCTAAAGTAACGAGGGTTCCAAGTAACAAACCCAACGCAATCAAACCTCTGAGGCATAGGTGTTCCTCAAAGTACAGATTTATTAGGCATGTCATATTGGTACATCTAAGCGACATGGTGGCTCAGACGCTGAGCTTGTCGATCAGAAAGGTCGGCAGTTTGACGTTTCGAATCCCTGGCTCCGCATAACGGAGTGAGCTCCTGCTACTTATTCCGAGCTTCTGCCAACCTAGCAGTTCTTGAAAGCACGTAAAAAATGTGAGTAGAAAAATAGGAACCACTTTTGGTGGGACGGTAACAGCGTTCCGTGCGCCTTCGGAGCTGCAGAGGATGACCAAAATTAGCGTAAAAATGGGGCAGTAAGGATTCCTTGTGAGCAAAAACTAGGCCAGCAGCGGGAAACGGTAGCCAATCTGCTCTGATAATTGGAAATTGCCATCTGAAAACAAGCCTGTTAGGCCGGCTGACCTGTTTTTTTTGCCAGCAAGCAAGGAAAAAGATGATTTTTTAAAAAACATGCTGGCATGATGAGCAAGCTTGTAAAGAAGGAGACAAGGATATTGAGTGGCACAGCTTGCGATGCTATGCCCTGCTTTGCTAGCACTCCCGTGCTAATGCTGGTTAAGAGTTTCTATAGCCCATTTTTTCTCCACTTCAGAACTTTTTAAAGCTGTGTGGACTTCAACGCCCAGAATTCCCCAGAGAGTGGAGATGCCTGGAGAATTCTGGGAGCTGACACACATCTTTTAAAGTTACATTTCTTCAAACACACCTTTAAATTGACGGCTCTGTCAAGATGGAGAAACACTGCTATAATAGAACGTTGCAAGAGGTATAATACAATATATTCTGACCTACACAAAATGTTTTCAAAAATGGGTTTGCACACGTTATTTACCCTGTTTCCCCGAAAATAAGACCTCCACGGATAATAAGCCCAATCAAGCTTTTGAATGCACACACTAAAATAAGCCCTCCATGAAAATATTGCAATCCAGCAGCAGCCGTGAGTGAGGTGACCACACTCAACGCCTTCTGCACCTCGAAAATAATAAGACCTCTCCAAAAATAAGACCAAGCACTTATTTTGAAGGTCAAAAGAAAATAAAACCCTGTCTTATTTTCGGGGAAACACAGTATATCATAGTCCATTGCATTAAGCTACAGTTGTGGACTACAAGTACAGTTTACAAGCCACAGCGGACAAACTTACACAACATGCTGAGACGAAAGCAAGCAATCCACACTAAGGCTTAACTAATGTGTAAATCCGGTTTATTGTGCCTTGGTTTAAAAAGTATGGTTTAGTGCAACATAGGAATCTAAACATAATACTATATTTCTGCTTGGATAAAGACATAGCAAGGATTATCTCTGTTTTCCGGAGAGTTAAGGTCAGATGTTATGGTAGCATTGAGCCCTCTATAGTTAAAGGGTGTACTGATTACATAAATTACTAAGTCCATTTTATTGCACAACTGCTTTGAAGTAATCACACAAGTGTTTACCGAAGGCTCTTAAAACTGTGCTTCCAGCAACCAAACAAAACTCGTAAAAATGAACGCCCTTTTGCCAAGATGGAATCAATTCCTTGATTTTGTCATGTCGTTAAGCAGAAATTGACATTAGTCTTTGGAGAATCTATCCTTTAAGTATCACAACAGCTCTAGCAGCCATAGATGGTGCTTCTGATTACATAATTCAAAGAATTGTCTCTGGATTAGCTGTTTTAAGGTCAAAAATAAAGCTGATCTCCTCAACTTTGAAGACATGTTTCTTCCAAGTCCTGGAGCTGATGAATTCATTTGTGTTGAGGAAGAAGAATCTGTGAAACAGCAACAATTCTCCCCACTTAATAACATGATGAAATGATTAAAAGCCTATTATAACTATGTCTAAATAGTTATGGTAAAGGTTCCCCTTGCACATATATGCTAGTCGTTCCCAACTTTAGGGGGCGGTGCTCATCTCCGTTTCTAAGCCGAAGAGCCAGCGCTGTCCGAAGAGGTCTCTGTGGTCACGTGGCTGGCATGACTCAATGCCGAAGGCACATGGAACGCTGTTCCCTTCCTACCAAAGGTGGTCCCTGTTTTTCTACTTGCATTTTTATGTGCTTTCAAACTGCTAGGTTGGCAGAAGCTGGGACAAGTAACGGGAGCTCACTCCGTTAGGCGGCGCTAGGGATTCGAACCCCTGAATTGCCGACCTGTCTTATCGACAAGCTCAACGTCTTATCCACTGAGCCACCGTATCTAAATAGTTAGAATAGATGATCAGCCATATAGGGAGCCTTGGGGAACACCAGTGATAATTCATTCTGGCATCTATAGGGTCATTTTGGCACCACAATTGTATAGATCCAAAATTACAATTAATTCAACAAAGATGATTATTTTGTGTTCCGCCGTATGAACATCTGCCTCTTTTTAGTGACAAATTGATGGAATTTAGCTTAATGGACAGAGAAGCACTGCTCGGAAGCCGTATGACAGAGTTTTAAGGCTCTGTTTTGAACAAAAATGATTTCACGTAATAATTTTGTCTCTGGAAAGGCTCGTCCTTTTTGTAGACTATCGTGCTCTTTTGAAAGTTTCAAGGCCTCTGTCTGGAACAGGAGAACAATAAAAGTGAAAATGGTTCGCTTCTCTGTCTTGTTTCTGTATTTTCTACTGGAATTTAATTTTGTGAGATGGTCAACAGATATAGGGCTTGTAAATCAGCAAAGCAATATGAACCTACCAGGAATAGGGTAAGTGGAGATGAATTTTCCTTGGTTCCTGAGTAGTCTTGTTTCCTGTATGTTCAAATTCTCATGGACACCATCTCTAAATGAAAGAATTTAGACCTGAAATATGGAATTTCCAAACATGATTACTCACCTTTTATGAGCAGCTAAGAGCTATGTGGTGGCTCAGTGGCTAAGACACTGGGCTTGTCAATCAGAAAGGTTGGCAGCTCGACGGTTCGAATCCCTAGCGCCGCATAACGGAGTGAGCTCCCGTTACTTGTCCCAGCTTCTGCCAACCTAGCCGTTCGAAAGCACGTAAAAATGCAAGTAGAAAAGTAGGGACCACCTTTGGTGGGGCGGGAACAGCGTTCCGTGTGCCTTCAGTGTTTAGTCATGCCAGCCACATGACCACAGAGACGTTTTTGGACAGCGCTGGCTCTTCGGCTTTGAAACGGAGATGAGCACCGCCCCCTAGAGTCGGGAACAACTAGCACATATGTGCGAGGGGAACCTTTACCTGTAAGAGCTACGTGAAACATCTGTGGGAGGGTTCTCAGGCTGAATGATTGTTGAATGTTTTGTGACATTATTAGGCAGACTTCTTTGACTTAATGAACAATGTAAGCACTGTAATTTCTTTCGCGAATTAGTTGTTCGCGATTCCCGTAGGAAGGCACGGTGAAGCTGAACATTAACAATCTGCAGTGACCTTGATTGAATATTCAGACTTTGTCAGTTAATTCAGTAGGTAAACATTGGCTTCAAGAGTCCAAAGTAAATGGCACTTCCAGTTCCTTGCCCCAAAGGTCAAGTACAAAAAAAGAAGAAATGAAGAAGAAGAAAAAATCAGTAGAGTTGGAAGTTGCTGTAAGTTTTGAAGGAGCTGATTGTCAGCAACATGTTTATTATACTGAGATGCTTTAGCTTAAGAGACAATTAAAGAAGCCAAAACAATATCTATGAATCATTTGGAGTCCTAAATCAGATTTATAGTGGCATAAGCTTTCATGGACTGTAGCTCTCCTCCCCAGCATTAAACTGATGTTAATGCTTCCCTGTATATTAGCAGAACTTCATGTGATTTTATAATGAAAAAAAAAGCCTACCAGAATTTCAAGGTGAGGGGTACACCTGTCAAAGTGAAGCCTACTCAGAAACGTTGAGTTGTTGTCACACGGCAGTAAGCTTTCATTCATTAAAAAGAAAAAAAACGCCCAGAGACTGTTGTGTTTATCTAAGATTTTCTCTAGAGTACGGCTTTAAACCACATCCAACTCACTCTCGCTGCCCAGGGCTTTAATTTTAGAATTAATGGCTTTCATTCGCCAGACTCCGCTGTCTTCAGGCTTTCTAAGATTGATCATAAGTGAAACCATGGCGTTAGTCTTAACTCTAGAAATCAAGGGAAGGGACTTAAAGCAAGCTCGAGATGACTCATCGGAGGTTCGCCATTTAAATTCAGAAGCAAATACTGGCCCGGTGTTATCTGTCTTTTCCAGATCTGACTGCTAATAATAATAACGCTTCCTTTCTTGGACGCCTGCCCCATGAATCGTATTGTAATTTTCAGTAATGTGGGATTTTTAAAATAAAAACTAAAAACAAAGCAATAAGACTTGGATGAACTGTTCATCTGCAGATCCACTGCTTGCTGTGTCAGGCATTAAATCAGTCTTCCAGAGTTCAGGGGAGTTATCTGCTAAATTAAAGCAAAATAATAATAATAATAATAACCCAGGAAAAATAGCTCGGAAACCACCACCCAGCTCCTCTTAAAAAATATATATTAGGGAACTGTTAAAAGTGCAAGTGAGGCTCCCTTGTTTGTTCGAAAATTACCAAGCAAGGTTTTAAAAGTGTGCTACTCACCTGTTCATACCTCTTACGAAAAGGAGTTGCTTTAAAAAGGATTTGGCAGATGAACTGAAGCTATAAATCAATTTTTTTTCAATATTCCATGAATGACACAATAGCAATAGTTGTTCTGACCTAGGTTTCCTGATACAGTAAAAAGCACATGCTTAGTCCCCCAAACCCTCTTTCTATTTCAATGGCTGTGAATTATGTTCATTCGCAGCCCTTAATGAGTCACAAATAGTTTGTAAAGAGTCTGACAGAAGTCTGCCAAAGTCTTTCGGGATAAGGCTGATAAGCACCTACCTTTATTTCCCTTGAAACGCTGCCGAAGACCGAATTGGCAATTAGCTTGCAAGGACGCACAGAGCAAAAAGTCAAAAAAGGAGCTTCAGAATTTAAACCGACTAGAATGAACAGTTATTTCCTGCAAAGGCTCATATGCCTTTGCTCCTCCTTTATGTCCTATGGGAAGGGCCAATCACCTCCAAGCCTTACTCCAAAGTTATCCCTTTTGTCTTAACTGTTCTTGCCTTCTGGCAGCTCTGTGCATGCGCGCACTGGGAACAGTCTCCCCCTGTTCCTCTTCCTCGCTGATGTCCAGCTCTAGAGGCAGCACATAACTCCCAGATGACCCTGGCCCCCTCTCTGCCTCCAACGCAGAACCCTCATCCGAGACTTCTCCAGATTCCAGGACTGGCCCATGTTCCTCCCCAACTTTCCCACTGTCCGACTTTGCTGCCAGCTCTGCAGGCTGCTGGTGGACCACGACAATAGTACTTAGATTTATATATGCTTCATAATGTTTTACAGCCCTCTCTAAGCGGTTTATAGAGTCAGCATCTTGTCTCCAACAGTCTGAGTCCTCATTGACCTCAGAAGAATAATAGGCTGAGTCAACTTTGACCCAGTCAGGATCGAACTCCTAGCAGCGAGTAGAGTTAATATCAACCCTGAAGCTGGCCATTTTGAAGCTTCAGCATTGCCATACTGGAGCGGAGGGGTAGGGAGGAGGAGTAGAAGTAGCTGGGGTTTTGTAGCCAAAACAAAATACTTTCTCCTGGGAACCAAGGACATTCCCACAGGTGGCCAGAAAGACAGAGAGGAGGAGTGACCAGGCAACCGGATGGCTCCTTGATTGGATCATGTGACTGATTGATTGGGAAAGGGAGAAAACTTTTAATTAGGTGAAAATGTAGGAACTTTCAGAGTCAGTTTTCACCAGGTTGTGCCAATATGATATATCCAGTAAAACTATTATTTACGGAATCTACCTGGCTCAGAGTTTGGGATGCATTGTTTGGAACTCTGACAATTAGCCTGCAGTACTGCATTCTAACCCCTGCACAACCGCTATACACATTTGTAGGGAATATTTTCTTCTCCTCTGTACTATTAGGGTAGAGATGGATTGTTAGAAGCATGGGAATCAGGTTTTTGGCCTCTTGTAAGAGATGGGGTGGGAGAATCTAATGGAGAAATATATCTGGGACTGCCAAAAAGACTGAATTACATCAGTATAATAAAGACATTGCTGGAGCTTCAGTTTATTGAAATAGATCGAGGCTGCAGGAATATATTTAAGTGAGAGCTGAAGGTTGTTTGGTTCTTAGAAAAGTCTTGGATTGAACCCAACTGAGTTAAAATTCATGACTTATTCTCTAGAAGATCTTCAGTACAATATAATAGTTCAGGGGCGTTTCTTAATACTCAGGTTGGGCTCAGTTTGTTTTCTGATTCATAAAAGAATGTCTTAACGTGATTAATTGGACAAGAATGGCTGAAATGAGTTTTGTTGTCTGAGTGATCAGTAACTGCTCGGTATCAACTAATAAATGGAAATCTGTTCTCATCTTGGCTTTGCCTGTTTATAGGCACTCATAGTGCCGGCTTTAATATTTCATGGCATTTCCTCTTTGGAGCCATAATTGCTGCTAATTTGGGCCCTGAGTCAATATTTAGAATGCCTCTTCAGGTGCCTCCTTTAAGTAAGGTACAGTCACTAAGTTGCTATCAGTTAAAGGGCCTTGTCTGTGTTGGTCCCGCTGTGTGGGAATGCAGCGCCCTCTAGAGATGATTAGCTGATATTTCTCTTAATAGCACTTTAGCTGTAGGTTACTGTTGCTTCTGGGTTGAAAGGATTAGCTGGTGACATCAGCATTGCCAATTGGGGGCATCTTTCATGTCCCCATTAATGAGTGTAGGTAACCCCTTTTGTATTTCTGAACCCCTTTTCAGTTAGGTTGTACTATGAGCCACGATGGTACAGTGGTGAGAGTGCAGTACTGCGCACTACTTCTGCTGACTTCCGGCTGCCTGCAATTTGACAGTTCGAATCCCACCAGGCTCAAGGTTGGCTCAGCCTTCCTGTCTTTCCGAGGTGGATAAAATGAGGCCCCAGATAGTTGGGGGCAAGAGGCTGACTCTGTAAACCGCTTAGAGAGAGGGCTGTAAAGCCCTGTGAAGCGGTATATAAGTGTAAGTGCTATTGCTATTTTAGGTCAATTGTTTCATCTGACATTCTGTTGCTTGGCCTGCCAACACAATTCTATTGTTGCTGTATTGCATTCCCAAATCGTTTTTCTTCTGTGGACACCCAGAGAGCTTGCTGCTAGCCAACTCATAAATAATGTAAAATAAATAGTGACATAAGTACATTTTTCTCAATATAATTCTGATATTTAACCAATTAGAAGATGTCAAATTGAGTGTTTGCTTTGACTATCCTTTTTTTTTCTTTTTTGGCAATTTCTGGCTGAACTTATATCCAAGTCCTATTGGAAAGGTGTCAGTTGAGAAAGAAAGCATTGCAATCCCACGAGCATGCTTACTCTTCATGTGGTAAACTACCTTTAAATATAGCATTCTGCACAAGTAGCCTTTGACCTACAACCGTTTGTTTAATGACTATTTGAAGGGCACTGCAACAAAACTGGCTTATGATGAATTTTCACACTTAGAGCCACGGCCACATGATCAGTATTTCCATTTTTGCAATCTTCCCAGCTGGATTCCAACAAGCAAAGTCGAGGGAAAGCCAGATTCACTTAACAACTGGGTGATCCACTTAACGGGGGCAAAGAAAGGTCATAAAATGGGTCACGTGTCACTTAACTGCATGGCTTAGCAATAGAAATAGCATTTAGACTTATATACTGCTTTGCGGTGCTTTACAGCCCTCTCTAAGTGGTTTGCAGAGTCGGCATATTGCCCTAACAATCTGGGCCCTCATTTTACCCGCTGAGTCAACCTTGAGTCTGGTGGGATTCAAATTGTTAAATTGTAGGCAGCCAGCAGTCAGCAGAAGTAGCCTGCAGTACTCCACTCTAACCACTGTGCTACTGAGGCTCTTAATGGAGGCTCTCAATGGAGCTTCTGTTTCCATCTGTAATCGTAAATCGAGGACCACCTGGGTTTAACTCAATCTTGGTCTAGCTGTTGAAATAAATTAAAATCAAATCATGAGGACTGCACTAGGAAAAAGAAATAGTTTTAAAATTCACATTTAGCTTTACTGGTTGTGGTCGAGAGCCATATAAAAATAGATAAAGCATACATCTACGAATACAATGGACAGGCTAAAACTGTAAGAATATTTGTAAGACAAAAATGAACAAAACGTAATTGACAGTTACTCTTTGGCTGAATACCTCAACCCCTGCTTTTGAACTGAGCGTTCTCAATTTTGCACGCTTCCACTGTAAATGCCATTGTGATGTAGGTTCTATTAATTTCCTTATCTCACAGAGCAGCCCTAGTGTCCTATTCCATTGGAATTACTCCATTATCTCTTTATAGCTTCCACCAAAAATTAACAGCAGATTCAATCGCTTAGTATCGCTGTCAAATAGGTTGCACATCCTTCATTTTTCAGAGTGTGATAAATAATCTAGATTTTACAGTCGGGCAAGAATTGTAAGAAGAGAGCATATGAATTATATTTCTTCTCTCTAATGGCAGAACCAATTATTATATAAAATGCACTTAACATATCCAGCTAAAAGGAAGGAGATCTGGTTGTAGAAAAGAAATAGCCAGTTCTTCTAAATAATTAGCTAATTTTTCCTAATATGCAGGTTTAAAAATCCTTCTCTGTTCTCTCCAAGAGAGAAATTCTTTGGGACAGAAGGAATTCCAAAGATATTATGTAGAAATATGGAATGAAGGTTTTCCATTAGAAAAATCATACAATTGGCGTGTTGTCTGCTTTTCTCATGTTCTTAGAATATTATAGAATAAAAAAGTTGGAAGAGACCTTGGAGGTCTTCTAGTCCAACCCGCTGTTCAAGTTCAAGGAGACCTTATACCACTCCAGATAAGTTGTTGTCCAATCTCTTCTTAAAAACTTCCAACGATGGAGACCCACAGCTTCTAAAGGCAAACCATTCCAGTGATTAATTATTCTAATTGTCAGGAAAAGTCTGCTTATTTCTAGGTTGGTTCGCTCCTTAATTAATTTCCATCCATTGCTTACTGTTCTGCTTTCAAGTGATTTGGAGAGTAGATTGATCCAGCTATCACGACACCCTTAGTCCTTCATTTCATTAAAGAAAACATACCCTATTCCTGCAACTGTTCTTCATACATTTTAGCTTCCAATCCTACAATCATCTTTATTTAATTCCGGGCAAAAATTAAATATTTGCTCTGGCGAAATAATCACTTTATTTCCTTGGTCCAAGAAAGGCCCACAATAATTCATTTGCAATTGGCTACTTCTTCATGGCAGTTGGTTTAGTAACAGTAATAACAAGAATCTTGTTGAAGCTTAATGGAAATAACATGTTTCCAGAAGCAGTAAATCGTTGAAAACTTTGTCCAAGCACCAAAAATTAATGGCCTGCTGTAAAAAAATCCCTGGAAAGGGAAATGTTGAAAATAAAAGAATCAGAAGTATAACCCTGAGATTCTAGCTTATGAATCATGGGGGAATTTAATTGTAGGCTTTATGAAGGCAATTCTTCTGATGCATTTCTTATGTTCAAACACAGGTGGAATAACAATAAATTAAACAACGCCAAGTATGTACATTCGTTGCACGTATACCTTCATTATGGATGCTTCTTCACTCAACAGATCTTTTCTGGGGTTTTTTTTTTGGGTGGGGGATCCATGAATCTGTTTGTCCTCGTTAGGTAATTAAAACATCTTGAGGATGAGTGACTAAGTTAGCTGATTCGCTTGTGAATAAACCTCTATAAAATGTCACTATGGCAACACGTCTCCAGTGAGATGCGAACCCTTTGAACAATCTGAGGAAGAATGGTACCTTTCCTTTGGTTTCTGTGGTGATGAGCTGAAGCGAGGCCAAAATTAAACACTACAACTCCAATGTTTAAACATGCAGCAGCCTCGTGTTTGTACAAGACTTACCACCTTGGTTCAGAATGTATTTTGGAGGAGCAGCAAATAGGCCGAATCGACTGCTTTGCTTCCTGTTTTTTAATTTTGCCATGCAGGTAGCACCTTCAGAGAAGAAGTAGCGTTCTAACGTAGAAAAAAAAAATATGACCCTTTGGAATAGAATATATAAACACTTTGCATGCTGTAATTCAAAGTCCAGGAGGCTATTTTTGCACAATGCAGTATATGAGTACCAAGGTTAAAATTCTGAACACACCCTGTCTCCTGTTTCTGTTGGCACCGAATGCTGTTCCACCCACTCTTTCTAAAACATTTTTATTTGCTTGCTAACATGCTGTGAAGACTGTAGGTGCTTGTGCTCTTTTGGTGTCTGGATTATTCCAGATGGTTCTAGGCCCGTACAGCAGTAGACCAACATATGGAAGGATCCAGCTAATAGGCTTTGAAGGCAGAAATAAGAAGGGTCTTCTTTGCTGTTATTTTTTTAACAGGTTAAGAGAGTTGGAAGGGACCTTGTAGGTCATCTAGTCCAATCCCCTGCCCACGGAGGAGACCCTACACCATTTCTGACAGATGGCAGTCCAATTTCTTCTTGAAAGCTTCCAGTGATGAAGCTCCCACAACTTCTGAAGGCAACTTCTGTTCCGTGGGTTGATTGTTACGTTTTATTTAGATGCAGCTTTTCAAAACTATATTGGAGAATTGTAATGGAGAAGCTGAGGCCCAAAAGAACCATCTTCATTGATCATTTTGGGGGATTGGATTCCTTTTAATCCATAATCCTTAAGGCAACAGAGAAGACATCTTCTAGAGTTATTAAAACTCTAGAGACATTAAAATGGGACTCCTCTAGTCAAGGGTTGGTGAAAAGGCTGGATTGTCCATGGATAGTTTGCCTGGGTCCAGGCATGGCATGGATTGCAGGATGGATTTTAAAAAGATGCTTTTTTTTTAAAAAAAAAGGATTTTAAAAAATTTAAATCGATTTTTAAAATTTAAATTGCTTTTTTTTATTTTTATCAAATTTATTTTAATAAAATGCTTTTGGGGTAAAAATCTATCTAGAGATAGTTTTCTATTAAAGATGCGTTAATAATTTAGTTTATTCAGCATGAAATGGAGCTTAGTTATGTGGCATGAGGCTGTCTATTTTGCAAAATTTACAACTCATTCAACGAATCCAAGCTCTGCAAGCTAAATAGGAAACCTTCATTTTGTTTGCAAAGAATAATCAAAGATTCTAACTACCAGCAAGAATGAGCCCTTACATTGAAAGAGCGCCTATCATTTCAGGTCCATCACGGCAGCGCCGGTTAGTGGTCATCCACTCACCTGCTCCCACTCCCCCCGGTCACCTTGTTGCGTCACTGCCTCATCCCCAGCCGTCCCAAAGTGAATCGGGCTGTCGCTGAGTCAACAACGGCTTAGAGGAGGAGCCGCTGCGAGACAGAGATGACAGTTGCTCTTTAAAAATTGCGATTGAAATCGAGTTGATTTAAATCAAGCCTTTTAACTAGTGATTTAAATCGTGATTTAAATCGACTTGATTCCAATCAAATCCACCCTGATGGATTGTCAGCCATCTTTTCTGAGGCTTCTTTGCATGGTCATTTCAAAACAGGAATGGAAGCTGCAGAACTCAATCAGCTAGGAAAGGCAATGGTAAGTCCAGGGCATATTTCAGTAATGGCTAACCTTTTTCCCATTGCGTGCCAAAAGTGGGGGGGGGCTGCGTGGGAGTGCCCACCCCCATAATACAATGCAAGCAACCCCCACCCTTTGCCCCCGCTTTTGGCACACAACGAACACGTTTTTCGCCCTCCCAGGCTCCAGAGGCTTTCTAGGATCCTGGGGAGAGCGAAAACGGCCTCTCCCGCCTCTCCGGGAGGCTTCAGGAGGATTCCCTGAAGCCTCCGGAGGGCGAAAAACGGCCCTAGGTGCAAACCAGAAGTCACAACAGCCAAAAATGAAGGCCAAAGCCAGCTTGCTACATGCTGGAGCTGACAGGGCAACACCTCGCGTGCCCTAACAAATGGCTATGCATGACACATTTGGCATGCGTGTCATAGGTTTTCCATCACGGACATAGTTCCTGTGTAATAGCCATTGTTCTGCTGCTGTATTTCCCATGCCTGGAGAATGTTTCCACTGGGTGGAGACTTCTTTGTGAGCCTAAAAGCTAACTTGTTTATGGATTAAAATGGGAGATTGTTTAAGTGGTTCCCCTATTATATTCCTGAGCATCATGCAAAGGGGGGGAAAACCCCACATTTCTCTGTACCTTTGAGGTTTCTTCACTTCCTTCTTTTCCTTCAAGGCAATCTGGGACTGTTTTTCTTGAAATGTTAATTCAAGGATATTCTTGGTGGTGTGGGTTAAAAGCAGATTTCTTCTAATTTAGGAAAATTCGTAGGCAGTCGGAGAAGATTTAGCTTCGGAGAGTACAAAGAAATTTTTA